>NC_068402.1:10545566-10895066 GCF_023724105.1 Carassius gibelio | reverse complement strand
GTTTCGCCATACATTGTATTAATGTTTATCATTCCAATACAATAAATACTCCATAATTTGTAATAACAGTAAAATGGCCAATAAACTGTGCATTTGATATTTTAAAGCAACACTGAGATGAAATATAATAGAATATAATGGCAGCAGAAAATGTAACAATTTAAGTCACAGCAGGAGAAGAAAAAGAAAGAGTATGTGTGACTTAAGTTCACACCATGGTGTAAAAACCATGATGTGTGTAATATCAGTGAAAGTGTGGCCTAACGGCAGCTCTATATTCACACACTGAACTGTGAAGTGAGTGAGTTTTGTGAAAGTGTGTTTGCTTAGTTTTTTCAACACTACTCTGTGTTTATCACACACACACCTTGTTTGTGGCAGTACTGGATGGTGTGCTGGATGAAGGCCGGCACCTCTCTATACGTCTGTAGGAAAGTGTCCTGAAAACGACTGGCCTCCTCTGCACTCACACCCAAAATACCAGACAACCGCTCTCTTCCTGTGTGTTAGGGTGTCGAGAAAGAAGGAGAGAGAGAAAATCAGGGGACAGAAGCAACTGAGCACAGAAATATTCCATGCTTAAAACAGTTCAAGGTGAGACAAAAAGACAAAATGAGGTGAGATGAGGCACACAATGATTTTGAGAAATAGGTTAAACTGAGCAGCCCATTCTCCCAATGTTGCTATGACGACAACTACCATGACAACAAATGTGATGAAATAAAAACAAGATATTATGGGAGAGTGATTACTTTTTTCACATCTATTGATATTGCTTATGTAAAACATCACACACAACATTGTCATCTGTTAGGTTAACAACATTCTTCCAATAATTTGATTTTGTATCCAACAGAAGACTGAAATTCATACACAAAGGAAATGATTGGTTCTGTGAATTATTACAGAAATTTTTGAATGAAGAATCACGTGACACTGAAGACTGAAGTAATGACTGCTGAAAATTCTGCCTTGCAATCACAGGACTAAACTACATTTATAAATATATTAATAAATAGAAAACTATTAATTTTAAATGTAATATTTCACAAAATTACGGTTTCACTATTAAGTCTAAAGTTTTGTTGTTGTTTTTACCATTTTTTTTATCATCAACCAGGCAAAAATGATAGCTCTGATGTTGTATAAAATTAATAGCACACCTCACCTTATTAGCCACACAGTTTGAAGTACAGTATCATCATGTCCATAGCACAAATAAGCTGCGTGCAAGAGTTTATACTTGGGTCTAATGGTTGGTTCAGATCGCTAACCCTACTTACAGTGTTAACAACACTAGTAATGCTTTGCTAGCAGTACGAATGAATACCTAGGAAATACTGGCATCAGATGTGGTGTAGCTACTAACTAACTTAGAAAGTGTGCAATACTCCACCCAAAGAATTTCTCATCAGTCCTACTACAGAGTAACAACTAGTCACATGACATAACCAATGTTACATGCTTTAATTTACGTACAATGACCTGTTGAATAAAGCAGGACCAAGTACATATACCAGGAAGACTCAGGTTCATTTTTATCTGACCTTCTGTGTGCCTGTAATTGAGATTATTTCTAGACAGAGAGAGATGACTATATGAAGCATGTGAGCAGGGAGATGGAGGCAGCAGGAGGCACGCAGAAGTGATAAAGATTGCGTCACTGTGCATTCTCACTGGTTCAGAACATTTGCTCTCTAGTTCTCCTCCTTTTGCCTAATTACTCCAACATCGTTAAGCCATTCTTCTCTCTGGGATACTCAAAAGTTAATCTCTCATATTCTGACCCACTTGTGTCGTATGTATGTCCAGCCCCCCGCCTATGCCTATGTGTATGTGTGTTTAATTTTCTTCTATGCTACACCTCCTTTTAGTATTTGGTAACCATGGCAATCCATCGCTTTCTGCAAGATTATCAACATATGCTGACACTGTAGTGCTCTCACTCCCTCTGTCTCTCATTCACTTTCTACCAGCACTCAGTCACTCATTATTCCCTTCCTCACACTCTCTCTCTTTTTTTCAGCTTTCCTGATATGACATTATGGTCGAAATGAAAATGTTTTGTTCTGCCTCAACAAGCCGAATGCCTCCGTAAGAGTGCAATAAATGCATTTTTCTGTATTCAGCAACTTCAGTGCTCAAACACATTTTGGTGAGCCACTTGTGAGATGCTGGACTGAAAAATATAAATGAGAGAAGAAGCAAAAAGACAGAGATAAATTCAAGCTGACCCAGTTAAAGTAAAGTAGAACAGTGACACCCTCCTTCAGTGCCTCCAAACACACATAATAAGATTCTTCTCTAGTAAGGTTGTAGTCATGGAGGCCACATTCCGGGAGATCTCTGTTAGCAACCACTATGAACAATAAAGCTCTCTGCACTTGACTCAGACTACAGCCCTTGAGTCTGGCCCATAACGTTTCTCTTTCTATTTCTTATCTGTACCAATGTCTATCTCTTTCATTCTAAAAAAAAATAATAATAGATGAATGTATCTCTGCTTTGCTTATGCCACAATCATCCACACATATATGAATAAACATAGTTTACTTACATTTTTTTCATGTTTTCAAATATTCATCAAATATTTTTTGCCTGTTTATTTTTTTTTTCTTTCTCTCATTTATATTCAAAGCTTCCAATTCTAAATTGAAAATGTTCCCATTTTTAACTAAAAGGGTACACTGGAATTCAAAAGGTTGGGGTCAGTAAATTATTATTTTTTCTCATTTAAAATTCAGTTTCCAAATTCAAAAATAAAATTTTTTTAAGGGCTCCGTAGATTTCCAAAGTTTGTGGTCAGTTTATTTTAAAGAAATAAAAACTTTTATGTGACTTTTGCCACTACTGATATTGATCTACAGTATAATACTTTCATTCAGCAAGAATGCATTGATTAAAAGCAATAGTAAGGCCATTTATAAATAATGTTACAAAATGTTTCTATTTCATATAAACAGTGATATTTAACTTCATATTCCTTAAAAAATCCAGAAGAAAAATGTATTGCAGTTCCACAAAAATATTAAGCAGCACAACCGTTTTGAATGAGTTTCAAAATTAAAAAATAAATACATTTAATAATTCAAAACGTACATTTCTGACACTCATTCACCCTCATGTTGCTTTAAATGGGTCATATGATGCCATTTCAAGTTTTCCTTTCTCTTTGGAGTGTTACAAGCTCTTGGTGCTTGAAGAAGATCTGCAAAGTTGCAAAGTCTCAAATCCAATGAGATTTTCTTTATCAAAATAATAAGACTCTGCCACGCACCCCTTAAAAGGATCATTCAAACATGCCCCACATGTCTACGTCACTATGTGGAAATATTTGCGTAATGCTGCCCAAATGTTCACGCAAAGAAAGAAGGTTTCAGTAACCGCAGTTAGTGTTGAAGCAGCCATGTCAGGTAGATGCTGTGTTTTTCTAGGAGAAAGCAAAAGCACTTTATTTAAGATTACTTACAACAGAACAGCAACGCATTTAATGGACGACTGTTACGTGAACTTAGGTGAGGAGGTCATTCTGACTTTGCTATGACAATCTGGCACTTCTGAATCAGCCACTGTAAGTATGTTTTGTTATTAGTTTATTTTCAAATTTGGAGTTCACATTGAAGTCAGCTGTCTTAACCGTCCGTGGCTTGTGTACTGCAAACACATATGAGTTTCATCACTGTCTGTCACGCGACTCTGTTCCCCTTTTGGGCTTGAATTGATGGTAAAACTAAGGACATTATAAACTTTACATTAATAATTACATTACATTTATTTTGAAAGATGAAGCTCACGATTATGGAAAGGGGAGTTACATGTTTGCTGTGTTCAGCCAATCACACTGCACTGAGTCAGTTGGCCAATCAGAGCAGACTGTACTTAAATACTTAAGGAGGGACTTTATAGAAAACTACGCATTTGAGAGAGATTGGGCATAGAGGACCTACAATAATTTACAGTATTTGAAAAATAATAAGCATGTCAACATATTCTGTTACACCAAATACACAAAATAATGATCTTTAAAAAAGTAAGTAATGCTAATGCTAGTAATGGCTTTTGACTGTAGACATTCCTGTGTGCCATCACCCTGTCAGTGCTGTCAGGATGTCATTTTCTTGCTGCTCCACAGTAATTAGTAACATGGTATTTACGGTTCAGGGGAGCGCCCATGAGCTGGCATGAGATGCCAGCATGCAGGACTTCATGATACTGTGTCAATAGGCACTAAAGAGAAGCTGTGTGGTTTAAGTTACCAAAACAGCACCTTTAAATGCAAGGTAAAATTAATGATAAACAATGTCATGTTCTGAACTTCATGTAGATTGAAGTGATGGTGTGCATGTATTATGAGTAAAAGTTCTCACCAGCTCCATAAACCACAGAGTAGACGATACGCTTGGCATGCTCTCTGTCCTCCAGACTTACTCTGTCCTCACTCACACCCTTCCTAAAGACAAAAACAGAGACATTTATGTAATGAAAGTGCTAGCAGTGCTGGTATGCTGGAGGCATCAGTGTTTGTAAAGTGACAGGGAATCAGAGGCTGTCCAGCAGATGTCTTACTGCATTAGAGCAGCGGCCAGTGTGGGGTCAGCACTCACTTCAGCACTTCAACACTCAGCTCTTTTGGGTGAGCAACACACACACACACACACAAGAAGTAATATGCTAACAGCAATGCTGTGATGATCTGTGGTCATTAGAAAGCGAAGTATATTTCTATCCTCACACAAAAACTGGGCTCATGTCAGCAATCAAATCACACTTTGTCTGGACAGGCCCGTCACCATGCGCTATGGTAACTGTGGAGATGTGAGCATCAGACTGGTCGTCTCTCATCTCTCTCGATCATTTCTCGGTCTTGCACTCTGTCTGGTTGAGTGCATACAGCCTCAGGGTGAAACACACAGACTGGTACTGCAGGACACTGTGCACTCTTGTCAGTCTATTTATTACCTTTTGCTTGTGTGACAAATAGAACATCTAGCATTGTTTAAACTCCTTTTGGCCAACTCTCTGTGACTTCCTAACCTACTACCCAAAGTATGAACGTTACACTTGGTTGGTTGGTTTGTTTTTAAGTACCACATGACGAATACATCCAAAAATAAGTTTTTTTGCAACATTATAAATGTATTTACGGTCACTATTGATCAATGCAACGCATCCATGATGAAAAAAATGAATTTATTCTTAAAAACAAAACAAAAAAACTTTCTGGCCTGACCATGCATGCTTATAAAAACGCTAAACAAAACAAAAGCAAAAATGTGTTCTGTATGTGCATTATATACACTTATATATGGTAGTGTGTACCCACCACTGAGCTGCCAGCATGGTGAAGGCGTCTGCTTCAGTGTTCTGAAAGGTTCTCAGCAGCTGTGGGTCAGCTGACAGGTGAGCCAAGAGACGCAGCTCCACCTGACAGAAATCTGTACACACACACACACAGATTCAGATGTCATAATGACCTCTTCCAAACTTCATCTTCAACCACAACTTTCATAACTCCCATTCCTAATAAAAAAATAAAAGGGGAAGAAGATGACAGTGAGTGGTGTGTGTGCTGGCATCTCTCCCATCTGTGTCAGCAGGAACAGTAATGCACCCAGCCGCTTTTCTGTCAGATGAAAGCAAATGTGTGAGAGGATAAGTTCACATTGCGATACAGTCTGTGTGTTTGTGTATGTGTGTGAGATAGAGAGAGAGAGTATTGCACACTGCAGTGACTGTCAGAGTGCTGACTCACCCTCACACACACCAACATTGGCACTCAGCAATGTCCATTATGTAGATTATGAGATAAATTGTGTGCATAAATGTTGTATGTAAACTGGTATATCTAGCCATTTCAGAGTATTCTGAACTTTATTTGATAAGGTAAAAATGGAGTGAGGTCCTGAGAAGAGAACAAGTTATGTGGTTGTTACTGGCCTTTATTGATGTGTTTGTGTGTGTGTTCAAGACCAGTTTCAGGGAAGAAGGGGGAGGAAATGGCTTATCTTTGGCAGAAACAGCAGCTCAAGTGTAAGTTAATCAGATCTAATTTGTCCACCATCAGTTGAAGGTTTGAACGGACAATGAAGATGGCAATAGAGCTCTTCATTTTGGATGCATTTCATCACAAAAAATGTTCAACTAAACAAGTTGAATAAGACCATATTAATAATTTCAAATTTTAATTTATTTAGATATTTTAGTTTGATGTTTCTTTGAAGACCAGATGTCCATTTTGGATTGAACTACATCCAAATTTATTCTCTAAATGAGATTTCTTTAAATGAGCTACTGTCAACCTTTTCCGGTATCATGATGGCTAGAAACACAATAGCAGCAATTTAAGTTAAGATTAATCTAATATGCCTAAAGTACAGACCCATATCACCGTAACTGAATTCCCTTTACAGCTTCTTAAGGCAGTTTGTCTGATTAAGTCTATTCCTGGACTAGCTTCCTGTGTTTCTAGTAGCTTGTTAAATGTCAATGACCTTGTGTCGTGATAACTTTTTGTCACAGTTCTCAGAATAATGACAATAAAGGTTGAAGATAAAAATGTGTATGTAATGCATTAAGTCATACAAAACAGCTAAAGTAACAGACTTGAGTAGTGAGCAAATATCGACTAACCATTACTTGTTGTTTTGTGCATTTCTAGTTCAAACCTCACTTCTCAAACAAGTAACAAACTAGAATTTTATTTTTTCAGAAGAAAATGTGAGTGGAGCATGTCTGCGGAAAACTCTCAAAATGTTAATGTGTTAATCAGTGTAAATCAATGAATAAATGTTAAAAATCATACTGACCACCGTTCAGCAAAATTTTGTGAATGAAATCCATTTATTTCAAAAAAGAAATCCACATGATCAGGAATTTAAAGTGAAGGGCTAAAAACTTCATGTTGATTTCACTCATGTTCAGTTTGGTTGTGTGAATTCACCATAAGAACCAGCAGAATGCTGTTTCAGACATTGCAGATATTGACAGTGAACCTTTTTTCACTCACAAAATGAATCCAAAATTTAGCTAGAGTTTGAAATTCTGGTTCCTAGAAGCTTGCTCTTGTTTTTACGCATTTGATCTTTAGATCGATTGGAAAATCAATAGTACAATGTTCAATCAGTGGTTTATAATGAGTTATTATGCAAGGTTTAATCTTAAATATTAGCCAAAGTTCAATCAAGCACCAACAGTCTGAGCCTTTTTATGGCCTTTTAGTGCCAGATTTTTGTCTATGGTTCAAAACTAGATATCTGGCCTTATAAGAACAGGTTTCCTTTACTTGGAGCAAGCTAAATTAAGATCTGACAGAGAACATAGAAGAGAGTGGCTCTATTAATATGAGTCTGGTCTTAGTGCAAAAATAGTCCCACAATGATTTATAAATGAAAAGATGGTCTAAACATAGGCATACGAAATCGATACCTTCATAAGCAGAGTGCTTAGATACCAGATAGATGTGTTTCCTGTTCACACAGATTTAAACACAATGTATGATTGATTTGACCAGACAATTAATTGATCTGAACTAAACAAATTACAAAATGTTATTTTAGTATTTATTAATTGTTACTTTGAATTAGCTTTTATTTTTAAAATAATTAAAAATGTAAGTTTACATTTACTATATTCTGTTATATTCTTTTGGCCTTTAAAATGTATTCTGTATTAGTAATTTTAGCACTTTATTATTATATCTTTATTATTTCAATTAATTGCCAAGGTAAAATTTCATTAAAGCTTTAAATCTAATATTAATATTTCATTTTATTTCAACGTTACTTTATAATTACAATGCAACCAGCAAATAAATTAAATTATAAAGATGAGTCTGAGCTAGCTTGTTTTCATTTTGCACAGGATTAAATGTAAAAATCTTTATCATCACAGACAGTAAAATTGTGGTTTTATATGAAATCCATCCTGTTTCCATTTTATTTCACCCATTTTTTCCATCTCCTCTCACTCTACCATCATAAAAGTAAATAAATAAAAACTCAAAATGCTGTGGCTCTGTAGTTCAGTGTTTGCTTCACCTCACTCCTCAGGAAGTTAAAAGAGGGCTTCCATAAAAAACAGTTTATTGAAAGGTGGTATTGGCTGATGCAGCTATTAAGAAAAAAAGGTTGTAAGGCATTGTGGGAATGATGGTTTAGTTAAAAAGACCCTGATTTAAAAGGATAAAACTAAATATTATGGTTTGACCTGAAGGCTCAGGAGAGATGCAGGGGATAAAATAGGGGGAGTTCAGTCTGTGCTGTAGAGGCCACCAGACAAGCAGGGAACGAGGGATGACTTTGTCCTCATTCTAGCCTCTCTCTGTTCTCCTTCTGGAAACATCCGGGGACAATGCACAATTTGATGTGACAAGGCCACCACAGGGACAGGAACTCACACTGTTACTGAACCACCCCACATGCATACACACACTAAATATGCACATGTCAGCAAACATATAAAATGAATGCGTACCCCTGAGACTGAAAAAATACCAAAGAGACCAAAACCAATTAAGTGATCTCGCATTACTCCCTTGTATCACCATCTCTCTCTCTCACACACACAGAGAGTTTAGGGGATTTGTGTAACTTTGCTGTCTGGCCAGCAGATGAGATTGTGGGCCAGAACGGGCTGTTTCCAAAATTGTGATTATGTTATAGCCATGGGGTCTGAAGGCTGGCCTCTTCTGCTGGAGGTTACACTGTCCTTGCTGTGACACCATTATATAACAACACACTGACACACCTCACACACACTCAGTGCTGTCAGAACAAACAAACACATACCCAGACAAACAGGACACATCAAGTACTAGTCCTAAACACAGCATTAGTGCTGTGCACATCACAGCACAAACCCCTTAAAACAAAATAACAAATCAAATAGAGGTATTGCTTTTCTAAGACACTCACCTGCAGAGAGGAAAGTCCAACCCTCTCTGGGAATGAACATGGCACGTGGGTGGACAGTCACTATTTCAGAGATCTTTCCTATACATACATACATAACAAATACAATAAACATAATCATACTGATTCAGCAGTATTATACAATTTACAATATAGTATCATATTTCTTTTTTAAATCTTCACTGAAACATTATAAAAACAAATGAAGCTCCACAATCAATGCTGTGGTGCATAAATTCACATGTAGCATTTAAATATAATTTTTAAATATCGGCCATTTAAGGACTAACAGAGTTACTGGTGCTGAAAGGGTCCATGTCAAGGACATGAAGAGAGAAAGAGACTTGATGAAGAAAGTAGGAGATTGAAAGTCAAGGAGCAAGAGAAATATGAATGAAGCTCTATGCAGTTGTTTTTACACTTTATAGGTAGTGCCTAATTGACCTATAGGTAAGCCCCTTCCCTCAAAACGCAGATGAACCAATGGCAGTCAAGTATCAGCTGAACAGGGAGTGGAACTCGGCATCTAGGTTTCAGTGCCATAGAGAAACATTGTAAGATCCAAAGCTTTCATCGGTTTGATGGTGTTTGTGGTACAGAAATGGAAAAACAATGTGCCTGCGGTACTTGTAACACTGATTCCAATATCCTGAGAGGATAGGCAATAGAATTTATTTTATTACATTTCCCAAACAAAATAGAGCAAAATGTCCCTAAGCATTTAACCTTAATTTTCTGGTTGTCATGCACTCATTAAGTTACAATTTTCATCTGCACAAGCAGTACATTGTCATTTTATGCTTCACCAAGGCACCGGTCTCAATAAATTATTCAACATTTATTCTCCCCATAAATTATTCAACATTTATTCGTACACTGAACCACGAACAGTTTTTCTCGGACGCATCCGATTCGAGAACTAAGGAGCTGACGATACTGCGCATGCGTGATTCAGCGTGAAGCAGAATGACACACAGAGCGTCTGAACCGAACTGATTCTTTTAGTGATTGATTCTGAACTGATTCTGTGCTAATGTTATGAGCGCGGGTAAACCAAAGGCTTGAATGAAGGGCAATCATAGCAAATGTCATTACATCGAGCGCAAAAGAACCGGTGAACCGAGCTTCCCATCACTACTGGTGACCCGAAAACCGATGCAACCCGTTCTTGACTCAAGACAGATCGTTCGTTATCTGGCTTGGCTTGGTGTTCATTTTCAGTTCTCTCTTCACAGCAGTTCAGTCAGTATACTGTTTGAGTAAATGAATTATTTCGGGATATTGGTTTGTTTTAACTCCGAGGGAGTGTCAGCCACATTAAAAAAAGTGAACAGCTTAAGTCATTTGTGGATTAATGCGTAATGGAGACGCGAACCGTTTCAAACAATTCAGTTCGATTTGGTGAACTGGTTCAAAAAGATCTGGTTACATCGAGTGATCGTTCGAGAACCGGATATCACTAAACTGCAGTGTTTTGAACTCGCTCACAACAGACCCGGAAGAGAAGACAATGCTTAATCAAGTCATAGTTTTTTTGATTTTTGGACCAAAATGTATTTTGGATGCGTCAACAAATTCTAACTGACCCTCTGATGTCACATGGACTACTTTGATGATGTTTTTATTACCTTCTGGACATGGACAGTATACTGTACACACACTTTCAATGGAGGGACAGAAAGCTCTTGGACTAAATCTAAAATATCTTAAACTGTGTTCCAAAGACGAACAGAGGTCTTACGGGTTTGGAACGACATGAGGGTGAGTTATTAATGACATAAGTTTGAGCATATTGTTTGCAGACTGCAATTGATTAATTAATTAAAAACAAAGTAGTTCATGTGCTGTGCTGTTTTTGTTGTTTAGTAGCATTAATATGCAGTTATTAGCCGTGTCCACTGTATTTTTTCTTGGTTTTCATGAGACCCCCCATTGAAATGACCAGGACCCTCCATTGCCCCCCCCCCCAATCAAAATTTTCTGGAGCTACCACTGCACCAAGGTATCTCTTTGGCTAAAACTAGCTAATGTTAAAGTTAGTGGGTCAATGCTATTAGAAACCTTAATAGCGAACTGTTCTCACATGTACAGTGCAAGTCAAAAACACATATACGAAGGTCTACATTTCAGTGCCTCTCCATATTAAACTGGTTAAATATACATTAACTTAATTGTATTCTGCAGTACATGAACAATGTTGATCCTGCATGTTGTCATTCGCGATTGAGATGACTTCTCCCACTTGCATTGTGATCTATAAACACTTGCTTCAAGTTACACACCGTATTTTTTTTATTTTATATATCCCTCCATGGAATATTTAATTCCCACAATGAATGGTGACCCTTATGTGTCAAAAATTGTGCAAAACCATTATGGGACTGTTTGTCCAAGGGAGCAACAGTAACTAAAAGGGGCAGGGCTTACTGATAGGTTAATTGTAATTGCACCAGTCTGACTGAGAGAAAGAGTTTGTAAAGGGTAATGCAGATAAAAAAAAAAAAAAAACTCTATATTATATATAGTATGTCTCTATATTAAAGCTTGTAGGCCTATTAGTATATGCAATGGAAGCATATAGCCCTTTCAGAAATAATTTTAAAATGCTGATTTGGTGTTCAAGAAACATTTTACTATAATTAATAATTTTGAAAGCATTTGTGCTGCTTAATATTATCCATCTTTTTTTCAGGATTCTTGGACAAGAATTCCAAAATCGCATTGGTCCCAAACTTTGAACAGCTTATATCTTATCTGTACACACACACACGCACACACACAAACACACACACATATATATATATATATATATATATATATATTATACACAAACACACATGAGTGTCCGATTACACACATACTTTACCTGGGATGTACTGTTCCTTAGTAATCTGCAGTGGCTGCTTCGGAAGAGCTTGAAAATTCTGCAGGAGGAAAGAACCAGTTATTATTCATTTTGAAAGCATCTGATTCAGTCACCCTGAAAAGCACAGGGCAGTGCCACTCGCATCCAATACCACATCACAAAGATTAGGTTAAATTTAGCCCTGGCTTTGACAAATGAGACTTTAGAGCACTTATAAAATGCCAATTATGGCCGCTAAAGCACAGTGGACTGGTGTCTGTCCAATCAGAAAATGAATGAGATCTGTCTCTTACTGTTTTTTTTTTTTTATATTTCAAACTGTCTCTATGAAGAAATGTTAAATATGCTTTGCACTCTATCTATCTAGAGAGGGATGAAAGACACTAATAAGATGAAGAAAATAAAGTATTAATCTGGTAAAGTCATGAAAGCTTTTTGAACATGAGATCTGAACTATTTGCCTGACAGATGGTCTCCAGTCCAGATCGGAAACTGACCCCTGTCCTCATGCTCTTAAAGCAGAGGGCTGTTATGAGTAGTCGGTAGTAATACCATCATTAGTCCTACTTTTCCTCCGGAGGAAAGAACTAGTGTAGACAACTTTCATCTTTAAAGAACAAATTAAGCTCTCAAGATCTGAAAAGAGCTATTCGGTACTCGTCAAATGTACAGTATGTGAGAAAGACAATGATGCAAAGAGAATGAAACATGTTAATGGGAAATTATGGAATGTACAAATGTGTGTGATAAAGGAAAGGCAAAATGTTAAAGGTTTGTGTCTGGTTTTGTCTGAATGAGAAAAGATTGCTAGTTGGAAGGCCAGGTTCTCTCTCCTCCCAGTGCTTCATTACAGCTATAAATCTGAAGAAAGATATACAGCTTCAAGGCAAGTTCACGAGCGGACACACGAGAGCAGCGTCTGGAAGCCAGAGGAAACAGCGCGATCTAAACGGCTACCGCCCGGGTCCAATACATCGCACCAGCCTGTGCTGACGCTTGGGCCTGTTACATCACACCGAGCCTGTGCTGACGCTTGAGCCTGCTACATCGCACCGAGCCTGTGCTGCCACTTGGGCCTGCTGCATCGCACCTAGTCTGTGCTGCCTCTTGGGCCTGCTACATCGCACCGAGCCTGTGCTGCCGCTTGGGCCTGCTGCATTGCACCGAGCCTGTGCTGCCGCTTGGGCCTGCTGCATCGCACCGAGTCTGTGCTGCTGCTTGGGCCTGCTGCATCGCACCGAGCCTGTGCTGCCGCTTGGGCCTGCTGCATCGCACCGAGCCTGTGCTGCCGCTTGGGCCTGCTGCATTGCACCGAGCCTGTGCTGCCGCTTGGGCCTGCTGCATTGCACCGAGCCTGTGCTGCCGCTTGGGCCTGCTGCATTGCACCGAGCCTGTGCTGCCGCTTGGGCCTGCTGCATTGCACCGAGCCTGTGCTGCCGCTTGGGCCTGCTGCATTGCACCGAGCCTGTGCTGCCGCTTGGGCCTGCTGCATTGCACCGAGCCTGTGCTGCCGCTTGGGCCTGCTGCATCGCCCGAGTCTGTGCTGCCGCTTGGGCCTGCTGCATCGCACCGAGTCTGTGCTGCCGCTTGGGCCTGCTGCATCGCACCGAGTCTGTGCTGCCGCTTGGGCCTGCTGCATTGCACCGAGCCTGTGCTGCCGCTTGGGCCTGCTGCATCGCACCGAGTCTGTGCTGCCTCTTGGGCCTGCTACATCGCACCGAGCCTGTGCTGCTGCTGGAGTCTGCAGTGCTCTTTTGGGCCTTGGATAAACTGAGATCTGTACGGTATGGAAACTGCCACTAAGGTCAGCATGTATCCGTCTATTTTTCCTCTTTTCCTCTTTTTGGCTGTACTATGTCCATGTGAGGTAGAAGTCAAACATGGATATCAAAGTTGTCCTTATGTTTTTTCTGCTTCTAAAGTCACTGACTGGGATCACTCTTTTTTTAATGAATTGATTTTTAATAGGAGTCCTGCAAACTATCTTTTACTGGTTACAGAAAATATTCTGACTGTGCACTCTTGTGTCTTGTATGAACCATACAACTGGTTACTGACTTTTTACAGTAGGTCCTCCATCTGGACGAAGCACAAGAAAATCAATTTTATGCCTGTACACAATTCTGTAAAGAAAAAGTGTGTTATTTTATTGCTGCTTTTACTGTCAGGGAATGTTGAATCCAACCCTGGTCCAGAACCTTCATGTTTGAGTACTCCTGATGATTTTAAAGCTAAGTGTGGCTTTGGAATTGCTCATCTAAATGTCAGAAGTCTTCTCCCTAAATTAGATTTGATAAAAATCTGGGTTGACAGATTGAACACATATTCTTGTTTTGTCTGAAACATGGCTGACAAAATCAATTACAGATAATGACATTGCTATCAGGGGTTACAATGTTTTTCGCTGTGACTGTCCCAGAAAAGGCGGTGGTGTTGCTCTTTACATAAGGAACAGATTTTTGGTAACTGTTCTGTCATCGTTGTGTATTAGTAAAACGTTTGAATGTCTTGCTTTGAAAGTAGAACTTTATGAGGGCCATTCTATCACAGTTGTAGGCTGTTACAGACCTCCTTCAGCAACAAATGATGCTTTGTCCTTATTGACTGAACAGCTAGCAATGTTAAATTTTAATGAGATTCTTCTTGTCGGGGATTTTAATCTGGATTGGCTTACGTCTGTTTCTGATCATTTTAAAGTAATTTGTGATTATTTTAATCTTACACAGCTGATCAGTGATCCAACACGGCCAAATCTTAAACAGCCAAAAAAATCCTCCATCCTTGATCTAATTTTTACAAATGTTCCACATAAATATACTGCTGTGGGAATATTTGCCAATGATTTAAGTGACCATTGTGTTGTCACCACTGTCAACAACATTTTTTAAAAGAAGACCTCAAATTGTGTTTAAACGGGATTTTAAGCTTTTTATCATGACTTGTGGATCTCTGACTGGAAAAAGATTTTTCTTATTAATGATGTAGAACTAGCTTGGAAATTTTTTTATGATGCTTTGTCTGAAATTATCAACAAACATGCACCGTTTCGCAAATTTAGGGTGAAGGGTCGCAATAATCCCTGGTTCTCCTGTGAGCTGTCTGAAATTTTGAAGGAAAGAGATCATGCTTGGGCTAAGGCCAGAAAAACAAAGTCTCAGGTTGACTGGCTGAGTTTTAGACAACTCAGAAATCGCTGCACTTCCCTTATTAAAAAGAGCAAATCTGAATATTACTTGTCTAAAACCACAAGTAATCTTAATGATCCCAAATAATTTTGGAAAGTTATTAAATCATCCTACGGAAACATACAGACCAATGAACTCCCAACATGCATTATGGAAAATTCACTTATTCTCACAGATAAATCTGAAATACTAAATTGTTTTAAAAAACATTTTGTTTCATCAGGTTGTCTATATGAGACATTGAATCCAACTACCAAAATTTTTGAACAAATCCCCCTCTCTATTAGCTTCCTCAATAGGCTCGTTTGTTTTCAGACCAGTGACTGAGGCAGAGGTCTACAGAGCTCTTAAAGAGCTGGAAACAGACAAATCTGCAGGTCCAGACAATCTTGATCCTTTTCTTCTTAAAATGTCAAAAGATTTTATAACTGAACCTTTGACATATCTTTTTAACTTAAGCCTTTTAAACAATGTCATCCCTATGGTCTGGAAGTCTGCTTTTGTTCTTCCCTTGTTGAAAGGAGGGGACTCGGCCAATCTTAATAACTATAGGCCGATATCAAAGTTATGTCTCCTGGCAAAGGTCTTTGAGAAAATTGTTGCAGAACAGCTTAGAAAATTTATTGAGGCTCATGAAATTTTATCAAACAATCAATCTGGTTTTCGAAAATTACACAGTACAATAACTGCTGCAGCTAAAGTAGTTAACCATGCAGCCATGTGCATCTTGCATTAAAAGTATTTTCATTACTGAAACATTTAAAACATTGCCCGCATAAAACATATTCAAATATCAGAGCTGATCAATTGACCGCTTTTACATGTAATGTGAAATGTGAAGAGGAAAGTAGTGCTAGATCAGCATTCTCAGCCTCACATGATTGACCAGCCCATGTCTACATCTCTATTAGAACTGCAGTATCTGTGATATGATCCCATCCAAACATCAGCATTGTGCTGCAGTTTTTAGCACGTGTGTAGGAACGACATGAGCTGACCTCAGGTTATTGTGTGCAGTTAATCTATTGTCTGAGTTTGATATATGCTGGTAGTCTGGGAGAGAGGAACCGCTTTTAATAGCAGCTGATGCTCTCTGCTTCTGTTTGAGTAGCTCTATTGATCTATAGTAATATAATACAGACAAAAAGAGAGGTAGAGTCTCTGCGAGAGAGCAAGAGAGGAGTTAGAGAGAGAGGGAGAGAGATTATATTTTTCTTATATATTATTGTACACAGCTCTCTAGAAACCTTGAATCTGATTGGTCAGTTGCAGTATTGCAAAGTCCATTGCTTTTGAATAAAGATGTGTAATTGACCAACGTTACCTTTCTTTTCACAAAAGAAAATACCTTAATAATTGTCCAGTTTTATGATATATTGCCATGTAATTAGACGGATATAAATAGTCAGCCAGTCATTTGTGTAAAATAAACCAATGTTTTGCTTCTCTTTTAAAAGATTTTATTCATTCTTTATTTGAGACGATTCAGGATGACTACAGTCTGAACAGACTCTGAAATGTTCAGAAAAACTGATTGGAATCATAAACTGAAAGATGGGGAAGAGAGAGAAACAGAGAACAAGTAAATGATGACATGGGATGGGGGAAAGCGCAGAGGGAGGAGCACAGTGGTATTGATCTGAGGATCAGGCTGGACTCAGTGCTTCATTCCAACTCTAATCCGGCTTAATCTGGACAAGAAAATGCTGCTCACCATACTTTTCTCACACAAACACACACAAGGGCACATTAACACTCTTACATATACACTGGCGCTGAACACACTCTTTGAAAGTCAAGGCTTGAGAGCGATCTGCCTTATATACCCCTTTCTTTTTTTACCTCTCTCTCGGTTCAGTTCTTTCATTCCTTTACACATTCTTCACTCTCATGGCAGGTGATTTTTGCTAAGGTTGTGGAATGCAGACTGAAGCACACAAAACTACTCATCCAAAGCTCAGCTGATCAATTATTCAATAGAGAGAGAGGCAGAGAGGAAGAAAATAAAAGGAGAACCAAAAAAGGGGGAGTAGGGGGTTGAAACAGAGGGTGCATGTGGGGGGTTGCAGTTGTCAATTCAAACAGCAAGATCAATCAACGCTCAACAGCAAGTTACTAGACTTAAAGTCACTAAACTCACTACAAAATCAAAATGGACAATACCCTTTTTTATAGAATATTGCAGTGTTTATTATAAATGGTTTGTCCATGGCACACACATTATTACTTTTTAAATTCACATACCCGCATAATCTTAATCAAAAACACTGGCTTGCCCTCACAATATTTCTTCTCTGATGACATGTGCACTGATACGAGGGCAGGACAATAATACCTCCCGTCCAGCAACATAAATAGAAAATGACAAAGATGCAATTATCCAATCAAATCCTGCCCTACATTTTTACTTGTTTAAGAAGGTAAAAAAAAGGTCAACACACTATGAAGAAAAAAAAAAGAAAAAGAAAATTTGAATGGATTGTAATTTGTTAATTATCAAATTTAATATGCACATTTCTAAGGCCTCTAAATGATTAAATGATCAAAAATATGCCGAAACCCTGTAGTACACAATCTACTACATGCCTTCAGTCCTCTAATTAACAGTAATACATTTTTAGCAAGTATATTAAAAATGTTCCTGATCAGGTTGTGGTTCAGATGTGTTACTACTGTGAAACCTTTACTGCTTTTCTAGACTAAACTAAACAAAGAATAAGATGACAATTTACTGGACTGAAGGGTTACTTCACCCAATAATTAATATTAGCCTGTTATTTACTCACCCTCAAGCCATCCTAGGTGTATCTGACTTTCTTCTTTCCGATTTATCCAATCAGAGTTAAATTAAAAATGGTCCTGGCACTTCTAAGAATTATCACTGCAGTGGGCGGGTGTTGCTGTTCAACAGTCCGAAATGTGTCAAATAAAGCACACACATCTATAGTAATACGTGCCTCACATGGCTCCGGGGGTGAATAAAGGCCTCCTGTAGCGAATTGATGTGTTTTTGTGAGAAAAATATCCATATTTCAAACATAATATACTTTTCTTTCACTTCATCTAAATGTGGTACTGTATGCAGAAGTTCCGGCAGATGACTTAGGACGTCGATGTTGTGTGATTAGTGACGAACACGGAGAGAGAACAAAACAAAATACTGGTCATGAATTAGAAGTATAAACTGAGGATTTGTAAAGAAAAATGTCGGAGGATTTCGATTTTTAAACCAAGAGGAGACAGTCAGCAGAAGTGAGAGAAAAATGTTTATTACATTTGAAATATGGATGCATGGAAAAAATGGAAAAATGCATGGATTCCCTACCTTTATTCATGCACGGGAGCTGTGTGAGGCATGTTTTATTATGGATGAGCACGCTTTATTTGACGTGTTTTGGGCTGTTAAACACACCCACTGCAATGATAACATAAAATGTGTATTTTATGTAATCGTAATCTGTAATACAAGAGCTCAGATATTTACATTACAAACTATCAGAATTTAATCTTACTTTTTGGGTCATAAATCAGCAACTGCACTATTTTTGCTCAGTTTCAGCCTTTGATTAAAACTGATGTGACACTTTATGAGCCCTTAAAGTCTGTTGTCTCAAATTTAAAAAAAAAAAAAACAAACTGTAATAGTTTTATTATTTTGGATCACACTTTAGTTTGGAGACCAAGACTCACTATTAACTAACTATTAACTACAATGCTAGTTAACAGTTAAAATTGGTCCTTAAAAATCAAAACATTCGATTTTTCTGACAATGATTTTATATGTCAGACTTTACTGGGCTAAAACTAAGCTGAGAGCTGGTGGAAAAACATAAGTCAAAAACAAAATACATACAAGATACAGTTTATGTGCAGAACTTTCTGAAAGAAAATGTATCCAAATACAGTATGTTCAAGCAGGGTGCATGTATTAGAAAGAATGAGGGAGTTGGTTGATTCATGATCTGTCAGATCTGCCTGCTCAGCTCGACCAACAAGCTTCACCGGGGGCGTGATACTAATAGATCTGACAGCAGGGAGCAATTGGCCCAGCCCTCAGAGTCGATACACTGCACACTACCAGTAACCTGCAGAGCGCACTGCAATACGCACAGCCTCAGTGGTGCAACAAACCCACCCACTGTTCTTCTCTGTTTCTATATCACCCCCAGCACAGGACTTCCCTTCATTTAAAACCTCACACACACACACACAGAGAGCTGGCACTGCAGGAGCGTTGCCAGGGTGACAGAAGGCTGGTCTCCACCCTGTAGGCCTCTCCCCTCCTGAACATATGCTGCACCAGTATTAACACACACATACAGTGACAGTCAATAAGACAAGTGATCTCTCGCTCTCTCACGGTAACTGACAATAGTCTATCGCTCACTGCAAACACTCACAAACAACGTCTGTCTCACCTGCCTCGGTTTAGACAGATTTTACTTCCATCCTTAGTTTTTTATTCTATCTGTGTGTATGTCTGTCTGTCAATCATCACTGTGGCCTCAAATTAATGTGCGACATACTGCATCCAGTCACAGTGTGGGAGTGTGTGACAACGGTGGCATCACCCTGGTTACAAAGACAGATGACAAGGCAAAAAGAAACCATGCAGCTTGGGTCAGCTCCTTCAGTTTCTGCTGACACACACACACAATCAATATGCATAACTCACACAGACGCCACTCTGTAGTTCCTGGCAGCTGTTGAGTCAGGTCCTCTTAAATTATGAGAGCAGAAGAGGAAGTGTGTGTTTCAGTGCAACCATCACATAGGGAGGCCTGAATTTATGCATGATGAGCGTGCATGAAAATTTGTAACTGTACTGTGAATGTGTTTGCTCAGTGGATGTAATAGTGTCACACTGATGCGACATTCAGTAAAATGGTAATTTACCTTAGGACTACTTATCGGTTTAAATGCATAGCGTTAGTTTCATGAACGAACATGAAAAATGAATTTTTACAGCATTTATTAGTTTAGGTGACTTTATAAATGTATTTTAGTGTTCAAAAGTCAAATTTCTGTTTTTGAGAAAAAACTCTCTTATGCTCAAAAAGAGTGCATCTATTAAATCAAATACAAAGTAAAACAGTAATAGTGATATATTATCACAATTAAAAAACAACTTACCTATATTAATATATTTTTAAAAGTAATTTATAAAGCTGAATTTATAGCAACCATTAATTTCAGTCTTCAGTGTCACATGACCCCTTGATAAATCATTCTAATATGCTGATTAAGTGCTCTAGAAACATTTCTTATAATCAGGGTTAAAACGGTTGAGCGGTTTAATAACTTTGTGGAACCCATGATAAAAAAAATGTTCAGGAAAATTTCCATGAATAGAAATAACAGGATTTATTTTAAATAACTATTTTTGCAACAATGTCAATGTCTTTATTTTATATGTCAATCATCTTTATTTGACCCTCTAACTTTAACACTCACTATTTTAATTCTATTCTTTAAAAAATCTAACTACCTTTCTAATCTTTTTGTATTCTATTTTCTTTTTCATTTATTGTGAAATTGTATATGTATGTGTGTGTGTGTATGTGTAAAGACCTCTAACTAGCTTGCTCTATTCTTTTATTTTTTATTCTGTTTTCTTTTTATTTATTATATTATTTAAAATCCCATGCTACGTGTACCATGTTAACCTAACTGAGACTTGTTATAGCACTTATATATCATGGCTCTTTTTGTTGTTTTTGATTGCTTCCACTGCCTTCATCTGTAAGTCGCTTTGGATAAAAGCGTCTGCTAAATGAATAAATGTAAATGTCTTTATTCAGTTTGATGCATCCTTGCTAATGAATAAACTCACTGACTCCAAATTTTTGAACTGTAGCATAAAATAATACAAATGTAATAATTAACTTAATTAAAAATGTACATGTAGAACTAAATTGAACCAAAGATTAATAAATGCTGTAGAAGTGTATTATATTATTACAGTCTTACCTAAAATGCAAATATGACATTTTCCCAAAAAAAGCATTTTACTGTGGCTATTCAGCATTGATACAAAAGTTCTCACTTCAGAAAGATGATCAGCCTCACAGCATCACACTCCAAAAAATGATGATTTGCATGCAACATTTTACACACACTTTTATCAAAGGTGACTTAAATGAACGAAGGATACAAAATAAACAATTAATGCCAATGAGGCAAGAACATGAGAAGTTCTGCAATACAAAGCCCTAAAACTGCTCAGAAGAATACAGGCTAGAGCAAAGATGAAAATGAGAGATGCCGAGTCAAGTGAAATGATATAACTTAAACATCTAAGCTGCCCCAGTGGGAATGCAGCTGCTGGCACTGTAAGGTTATCTACTGAAGAAGAAACAGTTGAAATATAATTATTCTCAGTCAACAGCCTCTATAATGGCTCTATTGCTCATGGATGCTGCCATCTGCTGGAGGCATTGCATCACAGCAACTAGCTGAACTTACCGCAGTACACACCAACGCCCACAAAGAAGATGATTATTACACAGGGGTGTAAGCTGAAAGAAGAGATACAGAGAGTCGGAGTGTGTGTGCACTCATTAGCGGTTTAAGACGTGAGGTGGGGCAGTTACAGTTGGCCAGTAACAACTAGAGAATCTGCTATATTGATTCAGAGTTTAAAGAGGTTAGCATGATTAATTAACTGAGCAATGGTAGCACAGAATTCACCAACTGGCCCATCAAAGACCTTCACAGACTATATCATATTCTTTCTCAAGTATATAAACTATTTTATGTTAGGGATTCGAGTAGCCCCATTTTATTTACATCACTTTTCAAGAGAAATTACCCCACGATGTACACCCTTCCCAGTGTTTCTGCACATTTTCTGTGGCATCAAACCCTTCAATCACTGAGGTGATGGGTGAGAATTAAATGAAAGTAATAACTATGTTAACTACAGCCATGTTCACACTGTCAGTTTTAGGGATTGACAACCACGTTTCCTTACGGTCTAGAAAAGTCTCATTCAAACAGCTTACTATACAGTACCTTGAATACGGTCTGTATGAACATGCAATGAGAATCAAGCCCACTTATATGCAATCGCATAATTTTCTGTATCTCACACGACACTAAATTTGAGTTCCACACAGAACACAAAACTGACGAATACTGCTCCAGTGCAGTGAATCTAAAACATTCAGATGATACACAACTTATTTCTCCATCAATGTAACTTTCACAGATTGAAACCACACACGAGCGGCTCTCTCACACTGTACTACAAGTTGTCCAGTTCATGCAGATTGTGTTTTCTGAGAATGCTGTTGTGAATCCTGAAAATAGAGGGGTGTGAGCTCAGTTAAAGAATGCAGATGTCACCCTGTAAATAACTGTATTGTGTGAACGTAACAATGTTCAGGATTGACAACCATATTCTGCAGCTGTGTGACCATGGCTGCTGTACATTAATTAACATATTTTTCAACTGGAAAAAAGCAATTTTGCAGCAGTGATGATTTTGGTCTGTCATTACTTTGCTTGTAGAAAGTTATCACACAAACAATCAATCAGCACTTTCAGAACCTTATTGTGTTACTGTTCATTTCAAATACAGTATTAACAGCAAAGTAAATAAAAAAAGTAGCCTATATATATATATATATATATATATATATATATATATATATATATATAGAAGCTTGCATCATTTTCTACAAAGTCCCTCCTTCTGACTAGCGCAGTCTGGTCTGATTGGCCAACTGACCCAGTGCATTGTGATTGGCCGAACACTGCAAGCACTCATTGAAAATGTAATGCCCCTTTCCATAAGCGTGAGCTTCATCTTTCAAAATAAATGTAAAACAGTTAATAATGTACTTAGTTTTACCATCAAGTCAAGCCCAAAGGGGGAACAGAGTCGCGTGGCAGACAGTGTGATGAAGCTCATGTGTTTTCAATACACAAGCCACAGACGGTTAAGAGAGCTGACTCCACTATGTGACCCTCTCTCTCTCTCTCTCTCTCTCTCTCTCTCTCTCACCACACAGGCACATACATGGGAACACTGGAACATTCAATAGCAAATATTTCAACTAATAACAAAATATAATTACAGTAGCTGATTCACAAATGCCAGATTGATGTAGGACAGTCAGAATCACCTCCTCTCCTAGGTTCACGAAACAGTCGTCCATAAAATGCATTGCTGTAAGTAATCTTAAAGATTCCTAAATGCATCTACTAATGGGGAGTGTGTTTGAAAGAGCCGTTTTAGTGGGGTGCGACAGAGCCTTAACTTTGATAAAGAATGTTTCTTTGGATTTAAGACTTTAGTCTTTGCAACTTTACAGATCTTCTTCACGCACCAAGAGCTTGTAACACTCGAAAAGAAAAAAGAAAAATTTAAATTGCATCATATGACCCCTTTAAAGCTTTATTACAAGCAATCCTGCGGTTCAAAAATAACTTGAATTAAAAAATGTATAATAAAAGTATTAAATTTATATTGCCATAATTATTGTTTAATCGCCCAGCCCTACACAGTCTCACACATTGGAGTCATCATTTTGAGCTCTTCAAAGTGATTTGCTGCAGTCTTTGGTAAATTCCCGAAATATAACTAACTTATCTTCCCTGTGGCCCAGCTTTAATAAAAGCACTGCAAGGCAAAACGTGTTGATAATGCTGAGGCACAGATGTTTCTAAAAGCATGCTAGACAACAGTAACCACAGTAAGATGTCCCTCACAGGCTCTCCATCTCTAATTAGCACACTGTTGCTGCATTGCCCTCTTCTCTCGCTGCTGTTACTCATCTGCTACTGTTTGTGTGGCAAAGGCTTAATAAACAAAGAAACGGAGCCCCATGCAGAAAACCAATTAACATTGGAGGTTGTTGTTTTAAAGAAAATCAAACCAGGCACTGTGAAAATAATAACACAGACATACATCTCATTGACTCTTAATGAGATACTTTGGCTTGTAGATCCTGGTTTGATGTATGATGTTTTTGTTTCAGCACGATGCTCAATGAATGTGCACTTGTTTGTAGTGGATAAATGGAATAAATGCTTTGTTAGGACAGTCAGTCAGGCTTTGTTGAGGATTCCCTATTGCGCACTCCCCTTGAAAACATAAAGGTGGATAGATAAACAAACGTACAGTACACACACATGCATAAACACCTGTGACGTGTGACCCATTTTTTGAAGCACAGATGTTTTTCTTTGTAAAGTAACTCATCAAAAACAGTTTAAAGACTGGGATCTGGCTGCAGATTTCAGTGTGAAAATCACTGTCCACATGGGATCTTCAGGTCTGTCGAAATCAGGTGGGTGGATTTAAAGTTTTTAAAACTAAAGAAATGATTATGTAACTTAGAGGTTGCTCCATAGGTAACTGGTATTTGGTTTAACACCTTCACAAACATAAATATTTAGTATTTGGGAGAGGAAAAATATGCATAGACCTATAATACATATAATTTAGGCTGCGGATGTACAGTACTTTAAGTATCAAATTACAAGTATTATAGAAATAATATGTAATATGGTAATTAGAATTTCATTGATCTTTAGCTATATGAATGTCCAATAACAATTCACAGAACCTAAATTTACCAACACATTTACATGAGGTTGGTGGATTTCTGTAATTAAAGATAAAATAATAAACAAAAAACTGGACAAACTAAATGTAAAAATGTATATTAGCATCACTGCATACAGAGACGAAATTCTGCAACTATAAAATTAATTCTATTGCACAAATGTGATGGACTAAAATGTTTAATTTCAGTTGCATTGAAATGGAAATATCGACAGTATATCTGAGTGTAACAGATTATCATGCTTCTATTCATCAATTGCTGACTGGATTTTGAGATGTAGACACAGCATTTAAAAATATAGGCAGATATGAAAACGGCTCATTTTAGATCCTATGGAACAAGGCGACGTCAGCTGGGCACAGTCATTTGCATATACACTCCCTCCCTCCAAAACATTGTCACAGGCCCCAGCATTAATGGCTTGACACTTGATCACACTGAAAGCAAGTATCCCAAACAGATCACTATCACCCCTATCTTGTCTACCCGGGATACAGTATACAGATGCGCATTCGCTTTCTGACAGTGCACGCGCTCCAGCCTGCTGTGAGGAAACATGAAAGAATGTTTGCTTTGATGCATTTGGTTTAAACATTTTGTTCGCGTCTTTGTACAGATATCAGAAGGTCCCAACGTAAGGAACAAGTGGATAGTTTATTTTGAATAGCATCCCGGATCATGCCAGAGGATTGTTCAGACTTTGAGTATATTTTTGTTTGTTTGTGTAAACAAGGCACAGTGCCATGGAGTGTTCACAAGGAAACATTTGTTAGAAGATGAAACTGTACTAGATTGTATCAACTGTAAGCAAATGTTTGATTGTTCAAATTTTTTAATAACAAAGATAAAAGATTGACAAAGATACACATTACAACTACACATAATATACAAATAAAACATTGCTTTATTTTCAGGTTCAATAGGTGTATTTAGCAGGAGCATTCAAGAAATTTGATGAACAAATATAAAAATAAAACACTATAGAAACTGATTCCTAAAGCAACTGTATTAAATTAAAAAGAGCAGTGCGTAATTTTTTTCTTTGTGTTTTGTTAACGTTAAAGGTTAAATTAAATAGTTAATCCAAAAATAAAAATTCTGTCAGCTGTCGGTCAATTCTGTCATAGTGTTTTATTTTTATACCTCCATTTGCTCACTTAAAAGTGGTTTTAAACATGAATGAGTTTCTTTGTTCTTCTTAACATAAATGCTATTTTGAAGAACGTAGAAAACCAAACAGTTGCTGGGCCACAGTGACTTCCATTGTAGGGATGTCAACGATTAATCGATGATCGATTAACTGTCGATAAGAGATGTAATCGATTAAAGGTGCCGATGGTCAATTAACCGATTTATTGTTGGGCTGTGTGCGACTCATGCGCACTCAACATGTGCGAGCAGCAATTAATAGGCACTTTGATCGACACTGACAATATGTTTTCCCGGAGCATTCAGTGATGTCATTCACAAGTTTCTGCATGAACCTCACAAGAGCACAGGTTCTCATGTCCTGGGACAAAACGGGATGCTTTAAGGAAAATGTATAGCCTATATAAGTAATATAGGCATAAAAATAACAATTTGGTTTCATAATTTTTTTTTTTTTTTTAATATGCAAAATATATCTGACTTAATTAAGATGAACTGATTTAAACAGAAGTGTGGTGCTCCATAAACAAGTTCACAGAAAGGGTTGACAATGCATTCTGTTTGTTTGCTTTATTTTATAAGAGCACAAATCTTGTGTTTTTATTGTGAATGTGCACAAATGAAATTAAACACTTTTGTGGAAAAGGTTTTTATTATTATGTATGTCTCAGCTGTTTCGATCACTCTGGAGCCTGGTGCACATGTATATTCTAGCGATTCAAGCTTACATCGCAGTCTGTTCATTATCAAAATAAAATAGTCAACTAAACATTTAAAAGGTTACACTGGTCAGTTTTTAAATAGACTGTAGCGTACGGTTCACACTGCTGTTATGTCAAGAATGTTTTAGCTCATATGAAGAGGATGATCTTTTCCATCTATATGCGAATGCATGTAAAGTACAATCCTAATTTACATTATAAATAGTAGTTTAAAATTCAAATACGTTGCGAATATGGAAAGATTTGGATTTGTGCTGAATGGGAAATGAGCAATAACCTCCAAATAAATCTAGCCAAAGACGCGCTCGCCCGTCCTATGCAGGCACGCATGCACTGTCACGATCTAATGCACTGTATGGAGGATTTTTAAAAACAAATAGGCTAGGCCTACCGGAACACAAAGATTCAAAAACTTATATTTTCTAGAACAGAATCCAGCAGGATCAAATTAATGTGAGCAAGTGTGTTGCTGCAGCCGAAAGTGTTTTGCGTGTGTGCGGCTGTTGCACATCCTGTCATGTTGGTGACTGCGCCACTGCAACAGACGCATTTTGGTGCATTATGGTTAACGATTAATCGATTAATTGATTGTTAATTTAAATGACGATCATGGAAATTATCGAAATTTGACATCCCTATTCCATAGTATTTTTTGCTACTATCAAATTCAATGTGGACCAGCAACTGTTTGGTTACCCACATTCTTCAAAATATATTTTGTCTCCAGCACAAGAAATAAGTTAATACAGGTTTGGGACAATGTGACAGTGAGTAAAAAAATGACAAATGAAATTTTAGGGTGGTCTATCCTTTGACAATAATGACAGTAGGCCGCATGTTTGATAGGCCTACTGTCCCTTTAAGACCTGCAAGCATCAAAAGCCCCTTTACATGGGTTAAGTGTTCTGGCAATTGTTCCCAGGTCACTAGATTTTGCACTTTCAAACTGCTAGTGATTACCCGGGATATGTGCGTGCTTTCACATACAACCCGTAAAGGTCCCGTAATGACACGTGACATCGGGGCGTGGCGTGTAAATGTACGAGTCGAAAACGTTAGGCACGTTATACTTTCACTGAAGCAAGCGAATGACCTCGGCGTCAGCGCGGAAAGTGAGGAACTAACTGATCTCTGCTTCATTACAGTTTGCACATATTTTTTTGGTCGCAAATGTTGATCTTGCTTCAAAAGCACAAAAGATAACTTGGTTCAGTAATCAGGCGGTTTAAGTATGCAAGATTTAACAATGGATATACAAGATCAATGAATTTGAAAGTTTCAGTTGCATTGGCAAATCAATTGGCCAGAAATGGTTTAACACTGGTCAGCGGGCCATACTTATTGCTGAGACCTGCGACAACAAATGCATATGATCACACATGCAAACTCACACTTTCTGGGGGAACAGCTGATGGGATCTCTTTTCTAACACACAAATGTAATTCCGCCTGCTCTCTGTGTGTCAGAACGAAATCTTATTAATCAGTCCACACAAACAGTGAGTCACACACCCTGAATCAGTGTTATAATACACAGCTCTGTGATGCTTTGGTGCAGCCAAATTCAAATGACTAGAGAAAAGCCATGCATCACTCTAAACTTCTAAAGCAACACTTACCAAAGCTATGACTCATCCAGTGAAAGTTGGAAACTCTTTACATCATGGAGACAATTAGTTTATCATCTTTATTTGAGTTTGTCTAATAGGACTTCAAAACACCTTGAAAGAGTGTTTCAATAATGTGGTAAACAATGAAAAATGCAGCAATTCTGAACATCATATGATTCGCAGGCCCATTTCTCCTGAAGGTATTATTTATCAAATGCAAGAAGATTAGCTCTCGGTTGTGAAATGCAGGATAGAAGACTTTTCATTGCATATAAAAAGCTGATATGAAGCCAACGAGAATACAAAGAAATAAAGATGAGGAGAAAGATGTCTGTCCTCATTCGACTGTTCTTTGGTGTTATTGTCAAGGGTGTCTCTGTGTATGTCTCTGGATGGATAAGTGATGTCTGGTCTTCTGTTCAAGAATACTTGGGGGATTCTGATCCAAAGGCGGATCATTTTTTGGTTATGACTCTAAAGCCTGCAAAAGCTTTGCCTTAAGCAAACCCGTATTAAAGCTAAATAAAAAAAGCTACTGCCAGCCTGCTTTATTTGTGTCTAGGCAGATTTGTGTGTATGTTCAAAGACAAAGGGGGAGTGAAGAAAGCAACAGTGAGAAAGAAGTGTGAGCATTATAGAAATATATCAGAACAAGGCAGCCGTCCCCTCTGCAGCAGAGCAGAGACAGCATTCATGTTTCTTCTACAGCAGGGACATAATCTGTATTAAACCAAAAAAATTCCAATGGAAATATAAAATCCCAAAAACACTGACTGATTGTGGGAATCAGACATGCCATTAAAATTACACAACTTACTGTATTTGATTGGACAACTGTCTACTCTCCCTATCAACTACACTATTCCTAATAGTCTTAGTTTCATTATCAAAAAATAAAATATGGCATTTGTGACTAAGGTCTACACAGGCACAGACAGACATGCACATATTCACTCACTACTGCTGTGTTCGAAATTTTAAGACAAGTATCGATACAGCTGTCCCTGTATCGATATTGTGGCACACAACGGGTGTTGCCTGATATAGAGATACAAGCTTCCAACTTGTGCAATACGGAAATATGTGTTAAGTGTCTTATTTGTTTTTGGCAACCTGGAAACCATGTGCACGCGCTCTCTCTCCACTGTGGATAAATGCGCTTGCTTTCTGATAACACCGGTTAGCTTGCAGTTTAGCGATCTCTACTTCAATCAGAAAAGTGTTGTTTATCGTGTGTATGTATGAATTACCACCACTTTACTGTGTTTCTCTATAAACAGTGAAGCTTTGGATTTAATTGCTTTAGACACAATGATGTTACCAGCTTCTTGTTGAGAAAGATAATGTAGCTCTTCAGCGATTAAGCTATTTATAGATTAAATTGTAGTTTGTCTGAGTGCTATAAAGAACGTCTGTGCGCGCAGCGTGATCTAATGACTAAACGTGTGTGTGTGTGTGTGTGTGTGAGATACAGTGAAGACGCATTAGTTTAGAAGTCTTCTATTTTTTATATTTTTTGGTAAACGTAGAGTGTGGGTGTTAAAAGCAATGTTAAAATAATTTTAATATATTAGAATGAGTACATTACAATAAAAATATTATTAATGGGCTTAAAAACAAGATTCAAACAATCAGTATATTGTACCTGGTGGGGAATGCACATTGTAAACATAAAACATACAGAAGCATCAAAAAAAAATTGAATATCATGGAAAAGGTCTTTATTTTTTTTAATTAAAAAAAAGCTAACTTTCTCATATTCTAGATTCATTGCATACAAACTGAAATATTTCAAAGAGTAAGTAAGGTTTAACTCTGATGGTTATGACTTACAGCTTAGGAAAATAAAAAAATCAGTATCTCAAAAAAAAAAGCAGGTTTAATTAGGCACTCAATGCTTGGTTAGGGCTCCTTTTGTATGAATTACTGCTTCAATGCGACGTGGCATGGAGGGAATCAGCCTGTGTCACTTCTAAGGCGTTATTGAAGCCCAAGCTGCTTTGATAGTGGTCTTCAGCTCCTCTGTTTTGTTTGTCAGATGTTACTTATCTTTATTTTCACAATACCCCATAGATTGTCTGTAAGGTTCAGGTCAGGCATGTTGGCTGGCCAATCAAGCACAGGAATATCATGGTCATCAAACCACTTGGAAGTGGGCAGGTGCCAAAGTCCTGCAGCAAAATGAAATCAGCATCTCCATAAAGCTCGTCAGCAGATGGAAGCATACAGAGCTCCAAAATCTCCTGGTAGATGGCTGCATTGACTTTGGACTTGATAAAACACAATGGCCTAACACCAGCAGACTTCAGAATCTTCACACTGGACTTTGAATTCTGTGCCTCTCCAGTCTTCCTTTAGACTCCAGACCTTGATTTCCAAATGAAATGCTAAATTTACTTTCATCTGAAAAGAGGACTTTGGACCATTGAGCAACAGTCCAGTTATTTTTCTCCTTACCCCAGGTGAAATGCTTCGGACATTTTTTTCTGGTTCAGGATTGGCTTGGTTCTAGGAATGTGACAACTTTAGCCCTTTTCCAGAAGATGACTGACTATGGTGACTCTTGATGTGCTGACTCCAGCTTCAGTCCACTCCTTGTGAAGTTCTCCCAAGTTCTTGAATCGGCTTTTCCTGACAATCTTCCCAAGGCTGTGGTCATACCTGTTGCTTTTCACCTTTTGCTACCACACCTTTTCCTTCCAGTCAACTCTCTATTAGTGTTGGGTGATTTGGTCATTTTTCAAATTGCATATCGTCAGCCCATGAGATCGACGATAAACAATATTATCGTGCATGGGTGGAACAAGAGAGAGACTCTTTGTTCTTGTCATAAAATAACTATTTTGTGTTTAAACAGCACAGGTGCACAAGAGAGAGAGCCTATGGGATCACCAATAATCAAAAAAATATCCCTTTAAACATACTGATAAACTAACGTTAAATATAAAAATACGTCTGTGAATGGAGACTCCTTCACCGGCTACAGGCTCAAATGCTCTTTTACTCACACGCGCGAGGTAGGTAGGTAGGTAGATGTGTGTGTGTGTGTGAGTGTGTGAGTGTGTGTGTGTGTGTGTGTGTGTGTGTGTGTGTGTGTGTGTGTGTGTGTGTGTGCGCTCTTGTTTTTGTGACATATCAGGACACAACTTTGTATAATGACATGGGTATGACATAGGTATTACAAGGAGAGGGTGACTTATGAGGACATAACCCATGTCCCCATTTTTCAAAACGCTTATAAATCATACAGAATGAGTTCTTTTTGAGAAAGTAAAAATGCACAAAGTTTCCTGTGAGGGTTAGGTTAAGGGGTAGGGTTGGTGAATGGCGATAGAATATACAGTTTGTACAGTATAAAAACCATTACGCCTACTTTTCACAAAAACAAACGTGTGTGTGTGAAATACGTTGCTGAAGTGAAATACGGTGCTGAATTATAATAGGATGCCTAATAAAACAAATAAATAATTTTTTTAGATTAATACATTAAAGCTGCAGTAGGTAACTTTTGTAAAAATATATTTTTTACATATTTGTTAAACCTGTCATTATGTCCTGAAAGTAGAATATGAGACAGATAATCTGTGAAAAAAAATCAAGCTCCTCTGGCTCCTCCCAGTGGTCCTATTGCCATTTGCAGAAATTCATCCGCTCCTGGTTAGAAACAACCAATCAGAGCTGCGGTTTGTTTGTGTTCAAAATGTAGAAAAATGTATATAATAAGAGAGTACACCATGAATCCATTTTCCAAACCGTGTTTTTAGCTTGTCCTGAATCACTAGGGTGCACCTATAATAAGTGTTCATATTCGGACTATTTTAGATTGCTTCGGGGATACCGCGGCGGAGTAACCCAGTACCTTTGTGATTCTTCATAGACATAAACAGAGAGAAGTAGTTCAGGCTACGATGTTCTTCCGCAAGACGCAAGCAGTTCTGTTTATTAACCGCTAGTGCTTCAAAAGTTACCGACTGCAGCTTTAATAGTAGAATGAGCCTAATATCGTCTTGACTATCAACAGAGACATCTGCTATCGTCGATATCTCTGACTATCGTCGATACATGATACTATCATCTATTGGCACAACCATTCTCGATGAATGTATTTTGATACAGCACTCAGTGAAAATCCAGTCCTTTCTGCAATGACCTACTGTGGCTTACCCTCCATGTGGAAGGTATTGATGATTGTCTTCTGGACAACCGTCAAATCAAAGGCATGTTCTAAATTAACGAGAGAGATACCCAGTATTTATAATCAAAATTAGTCAAACTAATCAATTGAATATTGAATTTTAAATTTTCCTAAGCTGTAAGTCGTAACCATCAGAATTAAAATAAAAAAAAAAAACACTTGAAAATTCAAGTTTGTGTGCAATGAATCTATAATATAAGAAAGTATGCTTTTTGAAATTTAATTACAAATAAATCATTAATAAATTAGATCTACCTGTATGCCATTACCTATATTATACTGTGTTTCAGTTATGGAGGCCCTTTATAATGCAAATGGTCAACTGCATGCTCTGCCAATAGTTAGCAACAGCCCTATACTATGCAGTGTTTCATATACAACTTTTTTTTTTTATTAAATTATTCTTAGGTGAAATTCAGGTGTGGGAAGTCGTGGTCTAATGGTTAGAGGGTTGGACTCCCAATCGAAGGGTTGTGAGTTCGAGTCTCGGGCCGGACGGAATTGTGGGTGGGGGGAGTGCATGAACAGCTCTCTCTCCACTTTCAATACCACGACTTAGGTGCCCTTGAGCAAGGCATCGAACCCCCCAACTGCTCCCCGGGCGCCGCAGCATAAATGGCTGCCCACTGCTCCGGGTGTGTGCTCACAGTGTGTGTGTGTGTGTGTTCACTGCTCTGTGTGTGTGCATTTCGGATGGGTTAAATGCAGAGCACAAATTCTGAGTATGGGTCACCATACTTGGCTGAATGTCACTTTCACTTTTCATTTCACATATTGTGATACTTATCGTATCGTGACCTCTGTATTGTGATACATTTCATATCATGACTTTGCTGGTGATACACAGCTATAACGCGCATGAACAATCTTTCAAAGATTTTATGTCAGTATGATTTTTTTTTTTTTTTAGGTTTCTTAGCTTCACTGCATTTATTTGATCAAAAACACAGTAAAAAGAGTAAAGTAACATTGTGAAAAATTATTACAATTTAAAATAACATTTTTCTATATTAATATATTTTAAAAATATATTTATTCCTGTAATGGCAAAGCTGCTATTACTTGAGTCTTCATGATCCTTTAGAAATTATTTTAACTTGTTGAATTAGTACTCGAGAAACATTTCATATTGTTATTCTATGTTGATAACAATTGTGCTGCATAATATTATTGTGGAAGCCAACATACATTTGTTTTTGAAAATTCTTTGATGAACAGAAAGTTCAAAAGAACAGCATTTATGTGAAATGCATTTATGAAATCCAAAATCTATTGTAACAATTACAAATGTCTTTACTTTTGATCAATTTAATGCATGGTTTCTGAATAAAAGTAAGTTCAAAAGAATAGCATTTATGTGAAATGCATTTATGAAATCCAAAATCTATTGTAACAATTACAAACGTCTTTATTTTTGAACAATTTAATGAACGGTTTCTGAATAAAAGTATTAATTTCTTTTTAAAAAAAAAATCTTACCAAGCACAAGCTTTCGAGCGGCAGTGTACACACATAACCCATCAAATACACATACAAAGCCTTATTAACATCTAACATCTGAAGGGCTCACAAAATACACAGAATATAGCACAAAAATCAGCTATGAAGAACTGAATCTAATCCTTCTTAAATCCAGATTGCCTGAAAGCTTGTGGCTTAGTCTTGCTCATGAATAATTGTAAAAAAGAAAGAGAAGGAAAAGAAGTAAAGTACGAAAGGCAAAATTGTAGGGGCATGCCTGCTGGTTTGATGACATAGTGAAAAAACTAAACTCACCCACTGGAACACAGAGAAACAGAAGTATTATAAAGTTAAGCCGAACAGGGAAATGCAGGCGAATTTCAACTTTAATATCAAAGTTATTCAGTATGATTCTGCATCATTTGAACTCTGAGGATGATCTATCCCTAGGCTGCAATTAATGGCCGATGATTTTTCTCAATTAGTCCTAGCAGCTAATGAAGCTCATTTATATGCTAGCTCATCAGTGGAAATGAATTTTTAAACGCAGTGGTTAAAGTTACAATACTCAACTGGACAAACCCCCAGAGGTGACTTAAATGAATACAGCATGAATGAGACACAGATCATTCATAAATGTATGTGACAAGTGTGAGGTGTGAGGGATGTCTTAGAGCCCCAAATAATCAATTAAAAAATCAATTAAAGCCCAATTATTCTAAAGAAAGAATGATGGATAAAAATTTTATCTTGAGATATTATTAGAGGACAGTGTTCTCTGTGTGTGTTTGTGTAGTGTTGCAACAGTGTAAATCATTCAGCAAGTGAATTCTGGACCCTGAGACAGACCTAGAGATGATCTATCGATTTTTCTCAACATTAGAGTGAGCAAGAGAGGAGGAATGGTACAACATAATGGATCAGCAAATAGTTGTATACCAGTCTCAGAGGGGCTTTTTTCATAAAAAATAGTAGGAGTGTGTGCATGTGTCAAAGAGAAACACAGTATGACAAAACACCTAGAAAAGTGAAGGAGAGAATAGGGAGGAAAGATCAATAGTAAACAGGCATGTGATTGAGAACTGAAAGGGCAAATTAGAAGCACTCACAGGATGTTTAGCAGACAGTCTGCCACTCACTGTACTTGTCTGATTCCATGTGGAAGAAATAAATGTCTGAGAAGCAGAGAAAGAGGAAAAAAGCACACAATTTACTAAACAATGATAATATGTTAATTCTGTCAGCTTGAGTCATTTAAGTAGCATTCAAAAGGTTTTAAAATAAATAAATAAATAAAATAAATAAAGGAGGGAACATTTGATAATGCATTGCTAAAATAGGCTATGCTACATGTATAAAATTATGTTTTTAGAGAGAAAAGAAAAACAATGTCGCCTATAAGTTACATTTTATTATTTCATTCAGAAATGGGCCTAATGCCGACGCAAAATGTTTACAAACATTATAATAAACACTGTAAATATAGCTATGCTTTTTAGTTCCCCTCACTCCACAACAAATCCCTTCAATTAACAGTATCCTTAAAAAATAACAGGAATATAAAATAGCCTATAAGAAGTTATAGCAACATAAATGACAAGCCAAAACAAATTCATTTAGGCTAAAATGAAACAAACCAATGTTGGGTCTCTCATTCGACAAAAAATCTAATGTTTCCTTATTCGCGATGTATTTGAATGCCAAATTATTATTTATTATAGCCTACATCACTCGCATTACAATATCCACGTAAAACAAAATGTTTTGCATAACATCATGGCAGTATGGTGATAACACTTAACAGCACAAATTTTATTACATATTAAAAAAAAAGTGTTCAATTTAAATATGTTTGACTGACAAAAAACTTAAAGTACAGTCTCGCTGCATTGTCTTCTGATGTATGGGCGTTTTCAAGCCACGTGTTTCAAGTGAAACATTATGATATCTCAAAAGTACGTTCAGTGCATGGGCGTGGTCGCATTAGAAGATAATGAAGGGAGATGTGAGAAACGGACATTGTGTTGTTTTCATATGGATTACTTTATCAGAATATTTGTTTTCGGCAGTACTTGTTTAGTTTAAAAGTAGACATGTCAGGCTTTCTATAGATATATCTCTCAACTCAGTTGAGTATTCACTGAGTTAAAGTTCATTTTAATGACGTGTTTGTAAATGAAGATCAACGCAGACAAAGGCTGCAGACAGCATACCTTGTTTGTTATCTTTATTTTATAAGTGCACAAAGATCTGTTATTATGTTTGTATGCAAAAAAAAAGTAGACCCTTTACAGATTCGACTGATGTGTTGCTCTTATCTGTACGATCAAAACTGAAAGTGTAATTTAAGTTAACTCATAACACGTATACAGTACGCGTTAATCAACTCCAGAGGGCATAATTTTCATTTTTGGGTGAACTAAATCTTTAATATATCATATGTGAACATGATCTTTTAAAAAATCCCAGTTAATATGTTCTGGCAGTCATATATAGTTTGGTTGAGAGTGAAAGCTGCTCCGCTCATACCACTAGTAGGCAAACAAGAATTTTTTTTTTTTTTTTATGTACGTAGGATTTTTTTTTTCCGCAGCCAAACGTTGCATGTCGTAAATCCGTCACAGTGCCAGAGAACTTTAAGCCCTACAGTTATGAAACCTAATTGAATGTTTCAAAGGAAAAAGAACAGAAACATGGTCAAAATAATGACTCAACTGTGACACTCTTGTACTGCCACCTAGTGTGCAAAATTTGATTTCTAAAATTCTGTATGTCAAATGTCTCACCTTGCTCATGCAAGATAAAATGCCATCCACAAATGCAGTCTTGTTTTTGTGAATCTGTCTGTATTCAAGTATGATTTTTGGGAGTGGATGCAGCTTCTGTAGTTGTAATAGCTAAAATAGAGTGCAAAAAAGTCAGAAACTGAATTAAAACTGATAAATTCGACTTTCAATTTTAGGTAAAAGAATCATAGGTGATGAGTAAATAAAAAAATAAAAAAACATTCACACTCTTAGATATACAAGAATGTCTAAATAATATGCAGAGTTACATGACAAACCATAATCTAACCCTTATCCTATAGAAGGTATATGCCGTTAATTAATATTAGTCAGTGCTTAAATATAATTACACTGTAAAAAGGACACCTTAAAATAAAGTGTAACCACAATAACGTTCATGTGAACACCTCATGTTTGTTTGCACATATAAGGACATTAAATGTGTACTCACTGCTGTTTCTGATGTGGACTGCTGTTTTTTGATTGTTTTGGGGAGCTTTTTATTTTCACAAATTTCATGTAAACGCAGCTTCTCAAATAGGATCTGAAAAAAGAGGAGGTTTGTAATAAATTTTTCTAATTGCATTACAGTAACTATCAACAAATAAGGGACAACAAAACCTACCTAATAGACAATATTTTTGGCCATCATAGGGCATCTATGATTATGCCCAGAAATGATATCAAGGCAGATAGCTAGCAAAGTATCAAAAGACTTTCAAAAACACTGACCAGTCTGAGCTGTGCACTGCTGGACACCAAGAACTTCTGACCTGCAGCCTGGTGAGCCTCCTGCTCTAACTGCTTTAGCTTAGACTGAGAAAGAGAGAGAGCACAAGAGAGAAACTTGTTCGAAGGGTGCTGCTGCACAATTGGACATGTTCAAATACAGAAGGTACAGTAACAACCCACAGATAATAATCCTGAAGTGTTTAATTAATAAATTCCCTTCTTCTGGGAAAACTGGGGGAGGATGAGAGGGATGTACAAAGCAGAAGAATAATAGAAGAGGAGGAAATGTGAAGAGCGCAGGAGTTTATGAAATAAACATACACAAAGCACTCAAGAAAACAATATATATGTGAACTTGTGAAAAAAGCCAAGAGATATGAAAGGAAATGGTAATGTTATTTTTAACAAAGCAGATGCCAGCAGTGGTAGATCTAATCATTAATATTAACTACAAACAACAGAATTCTTCCTCAGGGAAGACAGCCTGAGAAAATCATGGTTTACGGCTGTTTATAGAATCATAATAGACACACTCTTACCCCTAGCAACTCCGAAGTATTTTTCATGGCCTCCTTGTCCACATGCATTTTATAGCTTTCCATAACTAAGGGGGGGGGGGGGGGGGAGGGGGGGTTAATGCAGCAAGTCAAAAGTATTGGCTTTATTGTAAATGCAAGTCTAAATATAATTCATAAGACAGTGATTTATAACTCCCTTCTTAAACAGCGTTTAAAGATATGATGAATAAATGTGTTGTACTAAAGGTTTATTCAATCGATTTAGTAACTAAAGAATTAGAAAAATATGTTAATTCAAATTTCATTCCAGTGCCTAACTCACAAATTACATGATTAAGCAAGAAAATGCATTTGACAGCATCTGAAACAACTGGCAAAAATCATATAGTGTCAATTGTGGTGATTTCAAAATTTCACGCTAAACAACATACAGTGATGGAAAAAGAAATGCCAGTGACATTAAAAAAGAAGTTTAAAAAGGTTTTAAGTAAAAACTGAAATAAACTCATGATTATTCTGATTCTGATTATATTATAATATTATAATTAATATTATATTATAATATGAATATATGAATCATATTATAATTCATATCATTAATTATATATGATTATCTGCTAAATGAATAAATGCAAATGAAAATAAATGAAAATTATACCATGAAATTAATAAATCAGGGAAATGCAATGACATTCTGAGTTAAATCATTCACTTTTTATATCTATAATCTGTTTGCGCAGACCTGCTAGAATTGGAATCATCTTTTGTTCTATGCCAGAATAGAGCTGCCACAGCCCCTGAGTCTATAGACAAAGAAACAAAAAATTAAGAGAAAACAGAGAAACATTGTACATAATGCTTTATTTAGAGAAGATTCATTTTAAATTACCTGAAGCTTGTTATGTAGTTCCACCATTAGATTGTATAAGAGAGACAAGTTTGAGATCACTTGTGTCACCTGATAAAGCAGTAAAGAAAGGCAGAATGCCACTGTAGAAGTGTAATTTCAAAGTCGAATTTCAGACACACTGCTGCAGTCTTTTCTGAACATCATTTGTTGAATCAAGTGTGTATATCTGACCTTGGCTTGCCCAAGCACAGGTTGCAGTGATGTGGACGTAACTGAATGAGAGTAGTGCTTGTAAAGCAGGGTCTGAAAGCAGGACGCAGAATCGGCAGGATCTAAAAGCCATGCTGCAATCTGAGGATCCATCACATGACACTCCAACACTTCACAGAAAAATATAATACCCACATTACTATTGTACCCACATTAAAAGTTCATATTTAATGGTAATGTTAACATTACTATTAATGTATTTACAATTTCTTATGATTTTAAGAGCATCTCGTGTTCTACAACATAAGCAGGAACATGACTTACTATGTAAGTTTATACTATATAAGTTTATATGAGTTAAAATAAATGTCACATATTTGCTTGTTTAATCATTGACTTAGTAAATAAAATATTTATGTTAGAATATAATATAGAATTTTCACACTTTTCAAATAAACTTTTTGCTGTTTTAATACAATATGTCCTAAAACATTGTTTATATCCTGATTTTCAAATGTAGTGATTTTTTTAGTTCCTATTCTATATAACACGGTAACTGTTTAAATAGTCAGTGATAAAATTCAAACTTTGTGTGCATGCCACCTTGTTTCCAGCTCAAGTCTTTGCTGAAGTGTTTCAGTGCTGTGCGAAGCAGGTCTTTAGCTTTAAAGCATACAAATGGCTTTGTGTCACACATCATCTGCATGAGCATTTCTCTAAGGACGCACAGACATACAGATACAAAGTAAAAAACACTGAACACCACCTACACTCAATTCCAAATTACATTTGTACCAGTATCCCATTAAAGGAAAACGATTCAGTAATGCTACTTGTAAACGAGGACAGCAGTTACATGTATAGTAAATACCTCTCTGTCTCTTCTCGTTTCCCCTCCAAACAAAAACACACCTGGTAAAGGCATCCTGCTTTTGTGTATAGTCTTGTTGGGCCCAAGCTGGTGCCTGCTCTAGTCTGAGGTACAAAACCCTCTCTGGTGGTTTGTCCTGTGGTCCCTCTGAATCCAATTCCCTCTTTAGCAGAACCAGCAGGCCACACACTGAAGGGCGCAGCTTCTTTAGGAGAGACATTGAATATATCTGACAATTAATTCCCACATACAGTAACACTCATATGACATTCAGTTTGCAGCATAATTTGTATGAAATCTTAATCTTTTAAAAAATTATGTTTTGGATAGAAGTCTCAAGCTCACTTAGGCTGGATTTATATGATTAAAAATACTGCAAAACTTTAACATTCTGAAATGCTATAACAATTTAACATAACAGTTTTCTGTTTGGAAATATGTTAAATGTAATTCATTCTTGCAATGGTGAAGCTGAATTTTTTTTTAAATCCAGTCTTCGGTGTCAAACGATCATCCCCTTTATTTAAGCAGTAACCATTCTGCCTTAAACAGTAGTGTACATTATATCCACCAAAATTAGTACAGCCAAAGCTTAATAGTTTAGCTCAATGAATATCATCTAGTGACTCTGTAAACACACCTGTTCTGGGTCCAGTTGTGTGGTGCCATCTTGGTATACCATGGTAACAACAAATGCTTTGACTTTTCCTGCTTCCTCCAACAAACACTGTCTTTCCTCTTGTGAGAGATGGCCTGTGTCACACACCCTGTGATCAGAGGTCAAACTAAAGGCCCCTTTAGTGGTTGCAGTGGTTCCATCTTCTTTTCTGTCTGTTTCAGAAGGCATTTCATTTCTTCGTTTGGATCCTGAAAGTCTTGGATCAGAGAGCTTGGGGGATTTGGAGTGATTTGGTTTATTGCATCCTTGTCTCTTTAATACTTTCTGTGGTCGGAGAGGATGTCTTTGTCTCTTGACGTTAGGCTGTGGATGTTTTGGTTTTAGGAGTTTTATTGAGCCCTTTACTTTTGCCTTGTGGAAGAGCTGTGAGGGGAACCTGAGGGCTCTGAGTGTCTTTTTGCGCAACTCCTGTGATGAAATTATCTTAGGAGCTTCCTGTGAGGGTCCAAGGGGTTCCCATTTATGCTTTGGAAATGATTTCATCTCACCAGCCTGTATGTGACAACATACAACATAAGACAACAAATGCAAGCGAAGTTAAAGACAAGGACATTTGAGTTCAAATGAGCTTTTATTACATCTGAAGAAAATTTTACACACAATTCAAATAAAGCCAAATTTATAACTTCAAAAAGCTTAAATCAGCAGCAGACAGCCATCCACACACAATCCTCCTATTCAGAGTTTGGCTGTCAGTGCCAGGCAAATCAGCTTAAAAAGGCTTCAATAACAGAATATGTACACATAGTTCCCAGGCTGTCACTTGTAAAGCTTTCTAAAGTAGTTTTTAGGCTGATGCACCAACACTTTTATCGCAGCTAGAACAAGTCTTCGTCTGGTACTTCTCAACCTCTGAATGACCCCTGTGATTCTTTACGTAACAGACATCTGCAGCAGGATGTTTCCATTATTCATTAGTAGGCTGTTTCACCTTGAAAGGAGTTCAAATAAAACTACAAGTATTCAGGCTCAAAACATTCTAGCACACTAGATAACTGATCCCCAGATAAGTGAGGCTTTTTAATGTTCATGCTATTTTTAGAACATCTAGAATTTAGTGTTTTTTGTCTATTTAAGTCTGTAAGCAGGTGAAATGATGCTGTCCTTTGCACTGTATCTGTGTGCTTACTTATTTTCAGTACTTGTTCACCTCATCACTCTGCTGCTCTGTACTTCAAAAACCTGAGGAAGAACTCTTCTTTTTTTTTTTTCTTTTTTTTACATAAATGCAGATTGATGCTTCATATTTATTCCAACAATGTAATGTGTGCTGTTAATGGCACCACTCTGAGACCCTCATAACTGATCCCTTAAAGACTACTTTTTCCTGTGCTGCATTTTCTTATTAACAGTTTTAAAGAGTACACCTTGTAGAATAAAAGTTGTTTGCCGAATAAGGTCAGGACATTGTAGGCTATCAGAGCGAATCAGACAATTTAAGATTCGATCAGTTCAGATTGGTGCTGAACAACCCAAAGAGCCAAATTCCACAAAGTTTCACTAGTAATGTTTATTACTAGTGAAACAATAAGCAACAGAGCATGAAGGTCTTCCAGGTCATAAATGTTTTTCAAATAACCTGTTCATGTCTATTCAACACATGAAAAAAGAACATAGAAATACAAGGATCCCTTTAATTCTTTACATTTACTAACACAAATCGGTTTACTTTTTCGCAGGACAGGACTGCTCACTTTTTCTGAACATGCAAAATTTAATTTATTATTAAATTTGTTTGCCTCTCTTAGCCCACATACTGTTTTTGATGCTGCTAAATTCTCAATAAAACAGTTTTCACTTTATATATGTTACGGTTTCTGTTGTCAGACAACAGAATGAATATGAACTAGTGACTGAGATGCAATCCATTAAGACTTCATAACCAGCTTTCCCTTCCAAGGTGTTACTCTGCACAAAAACCCTGGCAATCAAGCCGTCGTCCGATTAAATCAGCTACACATCAGATAAAGACAATAGCTGTGCTGTGATTTCGGCTATACTTTTAAGTAAAATTAGAGAAGCAACATAGTATCTGAAAGCTTGATGCTCCTATGTTGCTAGGCGCTTAAAAAAATAAATAAAAGAAGTCAATAAAAGTGTCTGCAAAGTCATTAACCTGGCAACACTGTGCATCTCCATTTCTCCAACCACGGGCTAGGCCATGGGTCAAATAGAAAATGCGTGCGCCTTGCTAAAATTAGTGCCGTTAAAATAAATTTGCGTCAATGCATTAATTTTGACAGCCCTAATATATATATATATATATATATATATATATATATATATATATATATATATATATATATATATATATATATAAACAAATGAGAGAAAAAACAGCAAGCAGAAACTGAATTTATAGGTCTAAAGATTTGTCAAAGTTGTGGGCTAGTAGAGTTTCACAATCTTATTTCTTCCTTTCTAAAATCTATTTAGCGCATTGTTAGCAAAAGCTAGGGGTGGGTGATATGGCAAAAATATCACATATACAACAATTGTAAGCTGATTATTATTACAGCAACTGTATTAAAGTTCTTCGGTCAAGAAGATTCTTCTGTCTGTCAATTCTGTCATAGTGTTTTATTTTTATACCATCATTTACTCATTATCAGGTTTTAAACCTGAATAAGTTTTTTTTTTTTTTCTTCTGTTGAATGTTATCTATTTGATCATTTCTATTATTAAATTAAATAGGGACCAGCTATGTTTGTTTACCCACATTCTTCAAAATATGTTATTTTATGTTTAGCACAAGAAATAAATTAATAGGTTTGGGACAACATGTGACTAAATAATGACAGAAATTACATTTTAGGGTGAACAATCTCTTTAATTACAGTCCACAGTATGTTTAGCAATGCTCTTTAAGAGCTGCACGCATCTAATATACAGGCACACATCCATTTTTCTCTCACTTTTACTTTCAATTTAGACAGAAGCAACTGTGTTCATGTATAAACCTTATGTATTTTGACAATATTAGTGCAATCTGACGCGATACATATCTTAGCACATTAAGGCGCTATATGACAATATTTTAGTGTGCGTGCACATTGTAGGTGTACGGGCACTGGAAAGGCGCATTGAAAGCATGCAAATTAAATGTTTAACCGCGGCAAGTGTAACTTTCTCACTGAGTTAATACTGCTGTGAGTGTATGTTGCGTTGTACAGTATATTGAACCAGAAGTGCCAGAACTGCAGCTGACTGAATGTGCACTGTAGCACGTTATTACAATATTTCTCCAAAAACAGATCGTGGAGACAATTTTATCATCCACGATCAAACAATGCCGTATTGCACACCCCTAGCAAAAGCTAAACATTAAAAAATATTATATTATTATTTTATTATATTATAATATTAGTTTCAGTTAATAAAATCAGACAAACACATCTCTGATGACATATCATCTGAGAGAAGGACTGTCTTCTTAGCACTGGAGTGAGTACATTACTTGAGAGTGGGGCTGGATGCTGTGCTGCACTCCATCACTGGGTTGGGGTACAGTGGATTCCACCTTTCCATCTCGCTCTCCAACAGGCATCAGAAATGCATTCTCTTCTGGCTGGGGAGAATCTGTGTTGATGATAAAAAGAGTGAATAGTGTCGAAGCATTGTCAGTGGCATGTGGATGCATGCATCTCATTTCTGCCCATTGAGTAGTGTCTGTTTGTTGCATCATAAGCTTTATGTAGCTGACACGCACAAAATTTATTTTTAAAACCAATATGCCACTTAAACCATTTAAACTGCGTTTTGTAGATGATTAAAAGGCAGACAGACTAGGACAGGGTTAGGAAAGTTCGGTCCTAGAGAGCCGCAGTCCTGCAGAGTTCAATTTCAACCCTAATCAAACACACCTGAACAAACTCATCAATGTCTTAAGGATTACTAAGGCTACAGGCAGGTGAAGTTTTTTTTTTTCACGGTTGGAGCTGAACTCTGCAGGACTGTGGCTCTCTAGAACCAATCTTGCCTGCCCCTGGACTAGGAAAATGGCTTATATGTGAAATAGTAGGGCTAGGGTGGCCATATGGGACACGTCCTGGCCAGGATTTTAGAAGGTAAGATCTAGAGGGAACGATCTAAGCGATGCAAATATGCGCACGTGTTTGTTCATTCGATTGACCTGAAGGGTCACTGCGCACAAATAAAAAAAGATGCTCCACAATGCTTCAAGTCAAATGAATGAACAAACTCGTGAAAGCGATTCGAAAGCATAAGGAGCTATAAACCTGGCTGGGACGTTTCACGTACGAACGGCGCATATGGCCACCCTAAGAAGGTCTGCAATATGAAGATTTTTCAAAATATGTATTTGTACAGTCTAGAAGACCATCTAGCACTTGTACTTACTTGTTCTGCTCTTGGTAATCGTTCGTCTTTCACAGCCACTGTCTTCTTTTTCTTCCACTGAGTCCTGAATTTCACCTGAACTAACAGGTATGTCTTGCACACATTCAATGACAGAGACACTTCCACATATTTCAGAATGTACACAGCTTTCCACTGGAAGTGACAATTCAGAGTTTTTGCTGTTTTTCCAGTAATGGCTGCTCTCCAGGTCCTCAGACTTAGATGTTGGTTTCTCTACATTTGACATATGATTACTATGCCGCACTTGTATGAACACAGCTTGGTCAGCTCTGGCCTCTTTTGAGATGTCTTCAAAAACAGACTCGCAGCTATCTTTTGCGGTCAACCCCGATCGACAACTCCAAAACTCTGTCTGTCGAGGCTTCTGTTGCTTGTCCACAATATTAATCCTCTTTTCTTTTTCTCCAGATGCTGGATGACAGTTGTTAGTAGGAAATGTAAGCTGCCCAAAGCTGAACTTCTTTACTGGAGGAGCCTCATGTTGATCACAGCCTACTGGGTCTTTTTCAGAGGGGCTTGCTGGTTGAATCAAACTCCTCTTCCTGAAGGTCAGTCTATGGTCCTCTGCTTCTGTCATAAAGTCTGGTCTAGCCTGAGGGCTCCCAATAGTATTTAAGCGGAACATATGTAAACTATCTTCTCCCTGTGCTACTGGGATATAAGGCTGGACATTGGGCTTTATCATATCACCAGCAGAGTACAGTGCAAACTTCTCATTACTGGTCACATCCTTTAACTTGAAATGGTTTGAATCTTGCACCAGATCATTGGAATCCCAGGTTCTAAAGACAAAAAGATAAAGTGATAAAACTATACAAGATTATCCCAAATGTTGTCCCAACCAGTCAAACACTTGTCTGAACAAAGAATTTCATATTGGTGAAATGTTAAGGCTTTGTGAGTTCCTAGCATGAATAAATGATGCCGTTCTTGTTATTGGATTATTGTTTTGTGGATTGCTGACTTTATTTAAACTTTTTTGTTGTCGTCATTATTGCTAGTTACTTTTTGTACTTCGACGTACTGAGCAAATTTTTATTTTTTATTTTTTTGCATTTGTTGTCACTGTTCCTGAGGTTTGTGTGTCTAGTTTTAAGACCTGGAGTATGTACAACTATTTATATCCTTTTTCTGGCTATCTTAGTATTGTAAGTTGTTATTATATAAGCAAAGACAATGTTGTCTACATATTAAACTTAGTTATTCATTTAGGTTTGTCATTCATAACTAATCATAAAATTAATAATGTAGTGACTTTATACACATTTTTTATTCCAAGACACAGAAAAAAATAAATTACCTCAACAACATTGTTATTTCAGTTGCTGACCATCAGCATTGCATGAACAAACTAATTCACATTGGCTAAACTGTCTTTACTGAGAAGAACTAAAATACTATTGAGAGAAATCAAAAGTCTTACTACAAGTTGCCTTTTTTTACGTTTTCTCAACTATATTTTACAGTGTACACAAAGTAATGTGTACTTTACATTATTGTTGGCTTAATATATGCACAGCAAATATCTAAATAAAAACGGTTACTGTGATTACTGTAGATGCTGTATCAGTGGTATTACTCACCTGTTTTTCCCTGCAAACAAATCTTGATTTCTGTCATCTTTGCCCTGCTGCTGAGACAGTCCGAAACCTCTACCAGATAAACCTGTAATTTTTAATAGTTAAAGATTCCCTCAGACAAAAAAAAAAACATTTAAACCATTTTTAACACCTGTTTGTGAACTAGTCTTTCTTAAAGTCACCCAGCCTAGGTCAAAAGTTTGAACTTGAGTGTTAATACCCAATATTATACAGCTTCCTGTTGGCCATAACTTGCCTCAAGTTAATAATATTGTTAGAATATTCTGTTTCTGACTCACTAGCTCTGCTTCTGTCTGTTCTGTGCACATACTGGACCCGGAGGGCTGCTATGACTCTCTGTGCTGCTGCAGAGAGAGGTGCTGTGTTCAGACTGCTGGAGAGGTAGCTTTCCATCTTTTGCTGCTCTTCTAGTCTGTCTTAACCCTGTAGACACACATTCAGAAAAACAGCAGTCCAATCTAAGTAGGTGCTAGATTCATATCTAACATCAAAGGGAACAAACATGCACATGCAACATAATTGGCTCTGGTCATACTCTTCCACAACACAATGTATGTGTGGAAAACCATTGTTCCCATGTCTGTCAGTCAACTCAGATCTATCAAATGATAATACACTTAGTCGCCTGGTGCTTTTCAAGTGGTCTTATTTAATGAGTTGAAAATTCTTAAATATATTGCGGCAAAGAATCAAACTGCATTCATAAAACATTTAAAACACACACAAAAAAGATTTGCTGAAACATTGCGATAACAAATTGTTTATTTACAAAGATACAAGTTAATCACCAACAAACTATAAGTAATATATACAAGGTGAAGTACAACATTTGTTGAAAAATGCAAATTGACGTGAAATTGTATGTACTAAATACAAATATGACATGCCTAAAGAACATGAACGTTTAGCAGATATCAGAAAAAAAAAATTGTATATTAAACCTTCGGAGCTCCATAACAGAAGCAAAAATGGTCCATGTACTTATCTGCATATAACATTAATTATTTCTGAAGCAGGGACCCCTGTATTGTTGGCTGGAGTAGACAAAGTCTTTGTTCTGATTCTACATAACCCTTGCTTGAGCCTCTATATCTCTCACTGCTCTACTGAGCAGTCTTGGGTCCAGATGGAAATAAACATACAGTTCCCTCTCTCTCCTCAGGGTGGCACTGCGTTCAAGCCTCCCTCGTTTGGACTTCAAGTCCCCAACTATGTCCTGAAGAGATGTATACAAGGCCTTCTGCTTGACCTCCAACTCGTCAAGAACTATTGTGAGCTCCTAAACAGAGAGAGTGGGTGGAAAACAAATCAGACAGAGAGCAGGAGGTACCAAGTACAGAAGCAGGCAGAAAGTGTGACAGGCATAGTAAAAGTCAAAGAAGGGAAATGGCATGTACATGACAGTGTGTACAGTGTAAAATAGTTTGAAAGGGTGAGACAAAGAGCAAGGAGAAAGAAGGTTGGAGTTAAACAACTTTCAATTATCCCTGTTCTGCTTGATATGTTATGGAAATACACATAACCCAATCTACACATGAACTCCTTATTAAAGTGCCTCTGTTATGGGTTATGAAAGGTTGATATTTTGGTTTTGGAGTCCCCAACAACAGGTTTCCATTCATATGCATTTATTTTTACCTTATTTGTTTAAAAACTTTGCGTGACGCTAATCTGTGGTGATTGGTCCGATTGGCCTCAATTTCATTTCATCATGAGCCTGTTATGCAGGGATCCTCAAATATGGCCCACAAGATCCACTTTCCTGTAGAGCTTAGCTGTAATTCTAATCAGACAAACCTGAACATGCTAATCAATGTCTTCATGATCATTAGAAATCACAGGTAGGTAAGTTTGATCAGGGTTGGAGCTAAACTCTGCAGCGCATTGGTCTTCCATGGCAAGATTTGAGGAATCCTGCTGTAATGCTCGATAAAAATTAAGTCTATTGATTCATATTGTGCTCTATCGTTTATTTCGTGGTGCTGCAAAGTACAGTTTACGGCAATATGTTTTCATTATTTGAATGACGGCATTCTTACATGCATTACACAGGGATGCAGGCAAGACGCGTGAATAACAGCATGTGCAAGCTCACGTCACGTTGCTGTTCGTGTGGTCATGAAAACTTTAGGCTGTTGAAACACAAACAACAGAGCTATATGCGCGCGCTGTCTCAGTTTCTTGTGAAGCTCGTGAGCATTTTTGCCGCTTTATTGGCTTTAAACGATTGCATAAACAGTTACATGCGTCCAAATGCAAGTATCCTCTTGAACACAGTAATTTAGGTCTTAAGGTAATGTAAACAAAGCTCATATGTAACAGTATATTAGATCTGTACTTCAGTCTTAAAGGGGAAGCCATCCAATATTCGTCCTGTCTGCCATTCATGAAAATCTGTCGCTGCTATTGACTAAATCACTTTTGTAACTAGAATATAGAAGAAGAAAATAAATGATCCTAATGATTATGCATATATATATATATATATATATACTTACACAGTGAAGACCAATTGATTTACACAATGTATGTCTTGTAGTTTTTGTCCTATTGCTTGTAATTAGTTTCTTGTTCTTATTTCATCACTGACTGTTTGTGTATCTCCAGTGAGGTTGTTTTTTTGTATTAGTTTGATATTGACATTGGTGACAAGGATTATGAAAATTCTATGGTATCAAATCTTAATATTATAAAAAAAAAAACTTATTAAAAGAAAAAATAACTATATTAAGATATACATCGTTATCGAGATATAAAATTTATCATATGATCTAAGATTTTTGTCAGATCACCCACCCCTAGTAGGCAATATACAAGATATGACTTTGGGATTCGTTTTAAATGTAACTTGTTCCAATGATTCAAATGCGATGCTTTCAGATTTAAAACTTTGCAGGATGTTTTCATTCATTTAGAGGGGTTTTACACACTACATGAAGGGCAATTTTCAAAAATCCATAATGGGGGCACTTTAACACTGAACGCTTACTTCAGTGGTTCTCAAACCGCTCTATGATGTACACCCAGCACTGCATGTTTTGTATGTCTCCCTATATTGGACACAGCCAGTTCAGGTCTTGCAGTCTCCACTAATGAGGTGATGAGTTGAATCAGGTGTGACAGATGAGGGAGACACACAAAATGTGCAGGGCAGGGGGTACTCCAGGGCAGGTTTGAGAACCACTGGCTTGGGAAGAAGAGTAAAATATTAGGCATTAAAATGTATTATATCATTTTTTTAAATGTCATTCCAGCTGCTATATCTATTTTTATGGCAAATCCAGGGTAAAAATATAAGAATAGATCAAACTAAAAAGTAAATGTTTTAGATCCATTTTTAATGCAACTTTTTCAGGAGTAACTTTAAGGGGAAAAAAAGCTTTAAGGGTGTCTTCAGAGAACTAGAAATATCACAGTTCAATAAATTGTGTTTCAACATAGAGTGAGGTGCTGCAGTAATACAAAAGAAAACACAAGCCATAGACAATTTTAAACCTTTTCACTAAGAATGAAAACACAAAAGGGCCAGATATACTAAGAGCTCAAATCAGTGCAAACTCTCTTTTGAAATCCAAAAAAAAAATAATTAATAATAATACTGTCAGTATGTACTAAAGGATTGAAAAATCCTTTTTTTTTTTTTTGTGGCTAACCTTGTTGCAGTTGTAGAAGTTTACCCTTCAGGTGCAAAATGTATTGGAGAAGAGCAATTAAATTAATAGGGGTTTGCAGTACTACCTTAACATTTTTTCATTAACACCCAAAAAAGCATGTCTTAATCATTAATCATTACGCTCCTGTATTGTTAGTGGATTGCCTGCATCTGATTATCACTGGCTCTGCTTGTTTGTGACCCTGTGCTAATTTGAGCTACTCTTAGTAAATTGTATTGTTCATTATGGATATGAGCATGCTGTATTTGAAAATTTTCTGTAGATCATCTGCAAAACTTTTCACTGCCATCTGTGCTGTTAAGGGCTTGCAGTCTCACGCTAATTTGCCCTGTTTAGTAAATCTGGCCCATATAATCTTAAAACAGCAGTGAATAAAATCACCAAAAACCCCACCACCAAACAATTACGATCAGCCACTAAGAGGTGCATGCATTTTATAAGTCATAAATTTGATGATAAATTTGCTCACGGTTCTTGGGATTCACAAAGGATGATGTTGAAAATGGCAGTGAGATTGAGAAGAAAAGAACAGAAAGACATACCTGTGCATGAGGGCAGAACTCCAGTGCAGGTGTGGCTGTAGCACATACCTGCGGCCTCAGAAGAGGCTGCACAATGTCCGAGTATGCCACTTGGTCGAGTGCATCTCGGTCACTTTCTAAACGAGCTCCAGTATAGGCTTGCTCTCGTCTGGCCCCATCCAAAGCCTCTTGTACAGTGACCAAATCCTCCTGTAGTTTAAATGCTGCTGTTTCCAGTCTACTGTAGGTTTGGAATGGATCCTCTTTCTCCACGGGGGCCTTACCCAACTCAAGCATCTGCAGGAGCCTGAGGGATGAACATATAGAACACATAGATATAGATGAAGATGAAGATATAGTCTTACGAACCCAAGCTGCATTACATAGTACAAAACTTCTCCCCATTCACGGTGGGTTACCTGCTAAAGGCTGAGTCCTTGGAGGTGATGACCTGTTGTTTAGCATTAGAACCAAGGTAAGGGACTTGAGTTAAGTGAGGTTGTGTCAGAATGTTTTCTCTCTGAGCAGCAGCTTCTGCTGCCCCCTCCAGGCTCTTCAGTATTTCATCAAGCTGTTTCATCACCCTCTTCCCCATAAGGAGTTCTGCATCCTGGGCCAGACGCACAAGTTCAAAGAAGGCCTTTTGACGAAGAAGTTGGTCGCGAACTTCAGTCTGCCTGGAGGTGTAGTAATTTTGTCTGGCTAACTGAAGAGCGAGGTCACCACGCACCACAGGGATATTAAGGAGGCGGGCACAGTCTCGTAATGCAGATCGGACTGGGTCTAACAGAAGGGACTGAATCTCAGACTGAACTGAAAGGATTTCAGAGTGCAGATCAGGTTCAAGTCTACTTGCCTGTGAGTAGCACAAAGACTACGAGAGGAAGGGAATGAAAATGAGACACATTTAGAGGTTTACTCAATTCAAGGGATGAAATCTTTTTGCTTTGGCACATGTTAGAATAGAAAATTGTTAAAATGCTGTTTCACACATCTACAAATTTCCAGTAACATCACAGTGCTGATGAATAACTACAGATTAAAGATATTTTGCCATACCAGTAGAAGTTGACCTAGGTTGCAAATATGAACTGAGATTGAGATGATTTTAAATTGTTTATCATTTTATTACTGAACAAATTATTTTACTAAAAATCTATGTACACTACTGTTACAAATTTGGGGGTTTGCAAGATTTAATTTTTTTGAAAGTTTGTTATGCTGATTTATTTTATCAAAATACAGTGAACAGTAATATGAATTATTATATTGTAAAAGTTTAATATATTTTAAAATGTATTTTTACTGTAAAAGAATTAGAAAAAGAAGCATTTGAATTAGAAATTAGCTTTAACAAAGTATGTCTTAATGCAACTTTGATTAAAAAAATAAAATTATTAATACATTTCTTTAAAAAAAAATGTAGAATGCAGAATGTAATTACATAATTGTCATAAATATTAACCATGTTAATAAGAAACAAACAATAATGTTACACTTAAAATGTTCTATGGCACTGTATAGACATTTATAAACCAATCATGGAAACTGTAATTTTGTTTATTATTCACCTCTGTGCTGCTGTTTAGTTGCTGGATGAGCCACTCTTTTGCTGCTTTATCGCCATGCTCCTTTGCCCTCTCTTTCACCAGCTGGTATTGGGCCACTATATATGCCCACTGCAGTTGTGCCATCTCCTTCTTCCTGAGCTCCACTAGTCCCTCATCCTCTTTTTCCTCATTCTCACTGCAACAGCTCAGATTGGTCAGCTGGCAGTGATTGGATGTGGAGGTCTCCATCATGTCTGAGATGCCCTGAAAGAACTGACGCTGAGTGTAGGAAGTCAATACTTTGGTGAATTGCTCCTGTTGCTGGAGGAAAGGCTCTAGAGGCAACTGGGAGAGGAGCACTGGGGTCCTTGGTTGAGGAACTAATTGTGGAGCAGCTCCATCTTCACTCCTTACAGAATAAGTGTCGGTTTGGAAAAATCCAGCCAGTTTGGTCGTCTCCTTTGACAGGTTCTCCCCAGCTGAATTTGTGTATGCATTTTCAGCTGCCAAGGCAGAGTTGGCATCTTTTACTCTATTCCCTCCTTCCTGCAGCAATGCTTGGGATGCAGAGGAGTTCGCACCCCAGTTGGTAGCCAGCATCTGCAGCTTATTGAGTCTGCGTTGTTTTAGCTGCTTCTCTTTGCAGAGAGCTTGAAGTTCTGTCTCGAGACCCTCAATTGTTACATTTCCCTCTCCACTCAGCGTAGCACTGCTCCGTGACACTACACCTCCATCTACAGGCAAACAGGTTTTAAGCAGCTCACCCAGTGTCGCCTCATCCAAGATGGGCTTACCGGACTCCTGGAGTGCCTTGTATGCTTGCAATTCTTCTGGCGTTACAACATTGCTGCGGTTCAGTCGGTTGCAGACAACACTTAAAAGGTGTAGGTTATCTGGTGCTGTTTCAAATAACCAGTCAAACTCAGAACCTTTCAGCACAGACGCCCGTGGGTAACCCAATCGTGACAACGCCTCAACAAATTGAGCTCCATCCAGCATGACTGCTTATGTCAACTTGACTTTCACGTCAGAGATATTCCCTTATCCTAAGGCAGATGGTCAAAAGACATTTTAGCGAGCCCGAATTATGTATTTACGAAGAGAAGGCCCAACTGAGGTGAATGTTGCATATAACTGTACTGTGTGCAAATTGGAACACAAACACATATGATACTACCATTCAAAAGTTTGTCACACCCTTTCAGAAACCACTCTAAATATAATCTTACAGACCCATAACTGAACTTACACACTCACATTCATTTAGCTACCTATTTAAATGAGGATTTCTATTGTTTCTAAGGCTTATTATAAATAACTCTACATAAATATCATTTTTATATTTTTTACATTCAAAACCGAATATGAACTATTGAAATTGAGTATTTGTATGGTCTCATAACACCTGTAATGGCCTGTATAAGCTATATTCAAAGACCAAACAACTATAATTAGCTGTGGCAGATTTCAAAGTTTAACAACTTCAGGTAACATAAAACAGATTCTTATTGGTTACAAATAAACAGGTTGCTTTGCTCTGTTTGTTCATCTAAGTTTCACCAGTCAATTTAAAAAGCTAAGAAACAGGTACAATTATTTTTACTTTTACTTGTGCATGTTCTTAGTTAGATACTTCCAGTTGGGTAACATTTTGACACAGTATAGCCAAGTAGACACACACATTCGTCTGCTACAGTTGGAAGTGACTAATTGACCGATGACCAGCTAACTTACTAACGTTATTTACTTCGTTGTGGTTATTTATCCGTGAAAAACGGCTAACAGGTTTGTAAAAAGCAGTCGTCACGAACGTCTGTAAACAACGTAACATACTAACTGATAGCAAAACACACGTAAATATTGAGATATTCAAAACTGAATTATATTCAAGAAAAAAAATTACTGTAGGAGACCAATCAGCAGTTAAGAGTTTCAGAGAGTCAGTCATGACCAATACCTCAAAGACAGCTAAACTCAAAGTGGCCTTAACTGCAAGTGTGTACGTTGCCGTGAGTATTTTGAATTTCAAGAGTCGTTAAAACTAGTTAACATTAACGTAACGTTACTTGTTAAACGTTTGCATTTAGCTACATTAGCTTGCTTTACTGGTTAGCTAAGTACAAACAATACATTTGCCATTTCCTTTAAAAAAAGATTTTTACATATATTTCACAAAGCAGTGTATCATAAATGTCCCTACCTTGAAAAACAGAACCCTTTTGATGAGAGTAGTCTGTCTCGCGCGCCACTTCCGAAATGCCCGCGCTTGCTGTCGTCACGTGACGTAGGTGGTTCCTCGACAAATAAATTATTTCAAAAGCCTGTTTTTTTACTTAGAAGATGGAATAATTTTATAATGCGTTTTAAAACGGTATACAAATACATGAATTTGACTTTAAGAAGAAGGAGATTAAGAAGCGTCGTCACTGAAGATGATTGACTAATCTGGTGTGCCAATCAGATGGATACAAAATGTCACCTGATTAAGATTGTAGGCGGGTGTTCTGAAATACGTTTTCTGCGTATTGGCGGAGCATACATGAATATTAATGAGTTTTCTGTTTCGCGTTAAATCGAAAATATTAGTGCGTTGTCACTGAAACACTAGATTTTCTAGATTATCTGAGTAGGTAGGCGATTCTCCAAGTAAATAAGCATACAACTATTACGCATTTTATTATATTCTTATTTTACCTTGAGAGTCCCTAAAATGTGTCGTTTGTTAAACATGTATAACTTGACAAAATTCAAGTCTCCCCTATTAGAAGTGCTTCTGCAAACTAGGAAAAAATTACAGGCAAAAGTGCAAGTAGCAAACTGATGAAATGAAATAGATGTATTAATTACAAACAAACAGAACATTCTCCACATGAACGAGACAGATGAGTACTTGACATGAACTGCGATTTGGTTGTAGGCTGTCATGCACTTCCATGTGACAACTTTAAAAAACATCTCGGTTACGTATGTAACCTTGGTTCCCTGAATAGGGAACGAGATGCTGCGGTGACGTCACCACGTATGGGAACACCTCTGGTGTGACGAATGTCTGAAGCCCTATACCATCCCGCCAATCCTATTGGCCAAATGGCGCATAGCACCACCCTGCGCATGCGCGCGCATGATATACCTGGGTGCAGCGCGCCATTTCGCTCAGATTTCATGACTGAAGATGAAGAGTTATCAAGGTACGGAACGGCCAGAACCGCAGCATCTCGTTCCCTATTCAGGGAACCAAGGTTACATACGTAACCGAGATGTTCCCTATCATAGGTCACTTCGATGCTGCGGTGACGTCACCACGTATGGGAACGATATACCAAAACGCCTGACGTACCTGATAACTGAGATCCGAGGAAGCAACTGCTCAAGCGGAGAGAACCCGGGAGCCAGGGGCCATCCTCACATCCAGACTGTAGGACTTGATAAAAGTGCTCGGTGAGGACCATCCTGCCGCAGCACAGATATCATCCATAGAAGAGCCACTGAGAAAAGCTTGAGAAGAAGCTACAGCTCGAGTGGAATGAGCCTTAACCCCTAAGGGCGAAGCGAGTCCGCGCGCCTCATAGGCCAAAGAAATTGCCTCCACCAGCCAATGGGACATGCGCTGTTTTATAACTGCATGGCCCTTACTTTTATGTCCAAAGCAGACAAACAGCTGGTCAGATCCACGCCAAGGGGCTGTGCGATCCACATAAGTCTTTAAAGCTCTCACAGGGCAAAGACTTAGATCTCCTGACCCGGCCCCGGCAGGTGAAAAAGCTTCCAGAACCACTTGCTGAAAGCGAAAAGGGTTAGATGCGACCTTAGGAACATAGTTAGGCCTGGGCCGCAGCAGCACCTTTACAGAGCCTGGTGCAAATTCCATGCATGAGGGTGAAACAGAAAGAGCCTGTAAATCCCCAACTCTCTTGAGGGAGGATAAAGCCATGAGAAGAAGTGTCTTCAGTGTCAGGATTTTATCCGATACGGTCTCCAAGGGCTCAAACGGATGCCCTGACAAACCTAACAACACAATGGATAAATCCCATGAAGGAACTCGCACAGGGCGGAAAGGCCTCAGCCGTCGCGCACCCTGAATGAAACGAGAAACTAATGGATGACGCCCCACAGAGGCACCGCCTATGCATTCGTGGTAAGCTGAAATGGCTGCCACGTAAACCTTTAAAGTGGCTGGTGTAACGCCATCTGAGAAACGCTCCTGGAGGAACTCCAGCACTGAAGCCACTGGGCAGTAAACTGGATCCACATTATGATTACCACACCAGGTTGTAAACAGTCTCCACTTGAAAGCATATAAGCGTCTCGTAGAAGCTGCTCTAGAACTCAATATAGTCTCAGTAGTTTCAACAGAAAGACCGTGACATACTAACGCACTCCGCTCAGTGGCCACGCCCACAGTTTCCACAGATCTGGCCTCGGGTGCCAAATCAGCCCCTGTGCTTGTGATAATAAATCCTGTCTGATGGGAATCTCCCACGGAGAGCCCGCTAGCAGACTGATCAGATCCGCAAACCACGGCTGCGTGTGCCATCGCGGATCCACCAGCAGCAGCTGTTCCACTCTGTCCCGGCGTATTCTGCATAATACCGCTGGGATCAAACGAATCGGAGGAAAAGCATACAGACTGGTCTTGGGCCAGCTGTGAGCTAACGCATCCACGCCCAGGGGCGATGGGGAGCGTAGGGAGAACCATAGCGGGCAATGCGTAGTCATGCTCGATGCGAATAAATCCACTTTCGCTTTGCCGAATATCCGCCATAAAAGATCCACCGTCTGGGGGTGTAATCGCCATTCTCCCTGTTCCAGAGCCTGTCTGGATAGCAGATCCGCTCCGAAATTCAATCGTCCGGGGACATGAATGGCCCGGATCGAGAGAAACTTGTCCCGAGACCACAGAAGAACACGCCTCGCCAGCCTGCACAGGGGGCGAGAGCGCAATCCTCCTTGATGGTTCAGATAAGACACAACCGCTGTGTTGTCCGATCTGAGCAGCACATGACGGCCGATCAGCAGATCCGCGAAATACTGGAGAGCCAGAAAAACTGCCAGTAATTCCAGTCTGTTTATATGCCAGCCGCGCTGAGCCGCTGTCCACACTCCGTGGGCTGGTCGCCCTCGACACACAGCTCCCCAACCAGTCAAAGACGCGTCCGTTGTGACAGTCTCTCGGAAAGCATAAATTCCCAATCGAACTCCTGACAGGAGAAATTCGGTTGACATCCAAATTTTTAGCGACATCACACACCGCCGTGTCACCGAAATCGTGCGATGCGGGAGACAACGGGGTGAAATATTCCGCCTTTTCGTCCACCACTGAAAGGGGCGCATTTGAAGCAATCCCAGACGAATCACGGGGGATGCTGCTGCCATTAGACCCAAGAGCCTGAGGCACAATCTCACCGTCACCGTGCGACCCGCTTTGAAGTGCCGCACGCATGACGCAATCGACTGAGCGCGCGGGAGAGAAAGCTTCGCTGTCATCGCGCGAGAGTCCAGATCTATTCCAAGAAAAGTTATCCGTTGAGAGGGAGTTAAAACACTCTTCTTGAAATTTGTTCGTAAGCCCAGGCTGTTTAAATGATTCAGCACAAGATCTCGGTGAGAGTGTGCTTGAGTCCGCGATTGCGCTAGCACCAGCCAATCGTCCAAATAATTCAACACACGAACGCCCTGGAGCCGCAACGGGGCCAGAGCTGCGTCCATGCATTTTGAGAACGTACGGGGCGCTAAAGCCAAGCCAAAGGGAAGAACGCGGTACTGATACGCTTTGCCCTCTAAAGCGAATCTGAGGAACTTCCTGTGTCTCTTGACGATCTGAATATGGAAATACGCATCCTTCAGATCGATCGTAATAAACCAATCGCTTGGTCGGATCTGAGACAGAATAGATTTCACCGTCAACATCTTGAATTTGCTCGGTCTGAGTGCAAGATTCAGACGGCGTAAATCCAGAATGGGTCGTAACCCGCCGTCTTTTTTCGGTACCACGAAATAACGGCTATAAAAACCTGTCTCCATCTGAGAGGGGTGTACTTCTTCTATAGCCCCTTTGCTCAGCAGAGCTGACATTTCTTGTCGCAGCACCGCCATTTCCGTAGACTTCACCGTAGTGGGAAGAATTCCGCGGAAAGGAGGCGGGCCTTTCCGAAACTGAATGGTGTATCCGTGACAAACCGTCACACCCATTGAGGAATGCCGGGCAAGCGTTCCCACGCGGCCCGAAACAATATTAGCGGTTCCAAAACTTCCGCTCCCAGCAACGCCGTCATACGCGTTAAAACGACCGGACACGAAAAACCCGTGGTGTTCGTGCACCGGGGAAGCGTATGCGCCGGAGTCGTTGCGTTCCGTTGAGTATAATCCTGAAACGTGTCCACGGCAGGAATTAGGCCAACAGATGGAACATCGGGCTCTGCCGCTAGCGAAAAAGCGGCGGCTGTGTGAGCCGTCATAAACGGGCCGTTTGTGCAGGGTCCTTGAGTCGTCCCTCGAACTCCAAAAGCAGGATTGCGCAGAGTGTCTGAGGGAGCGTCTATTATTACGGCTCGATCCAATGTTGCTCGAGGCGCTGTTAGCGGCGAGACAATCAATGTTTGAGCATGGGGACTGCAATGAGAGTGTGGGATGCGCGAAAGCGGTCCGACAGCGCTCTCTAGCGGAGGGCACAGTCCCTGGCAAGCAGCAAAAAGATCAGGAGCTGCTATTCGGCACCCGAGAACGAGAGGCTTTAGCCGTCGAGGTCAGGTTCAATCGCTTACGTTGACGCTGGTGCGCCGGAGGAAAAACCCTAGGGCCCCAGTCCTTACGAGGAGGCGCCATGGGTGTGGGTTCCTCTCGAGAGGCTGCTCGCTGGCGGTGAGAGGAGGTTGAGCGAGAACGCGCGGGCGCTTGCCGGCGTTCGACCTCCCTGGGTCTGCGGGGAATCAGCTGGCGGAAAGCGGCTGATTGCTGTTTCGCTGCCCTGAACTTCTCCACTACTGACGTGACAGCCTCACCGAACAATCCATCCCTGGAGACAGGGGCATCCATAAGGAAAGATTTATCCTTCTCCTTAATATCGGTGAGATTAAGCCAGAGGTGGCGCTCAACCGAAATCAAACCGGCCATAGTACGGCCCACTGCACGAGCGGTATGTTTGGTAGCGCGTAGCGCCAAATCCGTAGCTCTACGCAGTTCTTTAACTGCCTCCGGTGTGATGCCCTCACCTTCATCCAATTCCTTCAATAACTCCGCTTGGTAGGCCTGAAGGACCGCCATAGAGTGGAGCGACGCAGCCGCCTGACCAGCCGCCATGTAGGATTTACCCACCAAACTAGACGTGACTCGACACGCCTTCGAAGGAAGAAGGGGGCGAGACTTCCAAGCCGCGGCCGAACTAGGCGCAAGGTGTTCGGCGAGAGTCTCTTCCACCGGGGGCATCATAGTATAGCCATGGTTCGCCATATCAGAAACGGTGGCGAAATCCGCGACCGCGGCGTTAGTAATCCGCGCCGAAAACGGCTGTTTCCAGGACCTCGAAACCTCCTGGTGGAGGTCCGGGAAAAAAGGCAAAGGCCTCCGGGGCTGTGTAGGTGTCCGACTGGTTAGAAAACGGTCGTCCAGCTTGGAAGAAGGTTGGGCCTCGGCCTTGTCAACCTCCCAGTCTAGCCCCAATTTACCCACCGCACGAGAAACCACATCCAACAGCTCACTGTAGGAGGGGGAAACACGCCTCTCCTGTCCGCTAGGAGGAAGAGGGCTAGTGTCAGTCGCGAAGTCCTCAGACCCCGAGGCCGCGGTGGATAAAACGTCGTCGTCATAGCGTCCACAACCGAAGGAGATGGCGGTGCATGCCTCCGGTGTGGGAAGTAAATCCTCATTAGAGAAGACGACGGGCTCAGTATAAGTTTTATTCTGCAGCAGGGTAGGGGAGAGCGAGCGATGTGGAGAATATTCCAGCGCTGCGCTGTCCACAAAATCCATGTCGCACGTGTCACCCCAGGCCCTCGCCTCGTGCGGTGCCTCGGCAGTCGCAGAGGTGACCTGACGGGGGTTAGACTCGAGGGCGACATTAGAGAAAACTTCCACCCTGGAGCGCAGTACTCTGAGCCGCAGGCCATCACAATGGGGACAGGAAGAAAGGCAGCTAAGCGCCGCCTGTGCGTGATGTAAACCAAGACATACTACGCACCTGTCATGAGTGTCCCCCGCCGTGATGTACCTGGTACATGGCTCCTTACATTTTCGAAAGCTCATCGCGTCCGCGAAGAGGAGTTAACACTGCTCGAAGAGATCGCTGGAGAACGCGAGACGATAGGGCACAGATGATTCGCTATTCCTGAAGGAATGAAATCTGAGCGAAATGGCGCGCTGCACCCAGGTATATCATGCGCGCGCATGCGCAGGGTGGTGCTATGCGCCATTTGGCCAATAGGATTGGCGGGATGGTATAGGGCTTCAGACATTCGTCACACCAGAGGTGTTCCCATACGTGGTGACGTCACCGCAGCATCGAAGTGACCTATGATAGGGAAATAAATAAATTAAAAAGTTAGGCTACTTCCTATGAGTCTTCACATTGCTCCTTATTTCTTACCTTACAGTCTTACAATACAGTGAGCAAGTTTTATTGTGCCACCATAAGCAACACTCAACGGTATACTTCTCAAATTACATACTTTTAATAGCAAACCAAAGGAATATAAGAAACTATTTGCAGCTTTTGTCCCATCTACTTGTTACGTATTCTAATAGGTTACCTCTGGCAAATCAGTGAGACTTAGGTCACTGCAGAGCAAAAGTGGGCGTTTATCACCATGTGGGTGTTTTGAAACTGCTGGGTGTTTCTGAACCATGCAATCTAAATGATCCTCCTTACCCAACCCCATCCCTAAACCTAACGTCACTTTTACATCAACTAATCAGGTATCATGGTGTAAAAACACCTTGATCTCGTAACTCCCATTACTTTCCTGCAGAGACCTATACTTGAAATCAGTGGCTGTAATCGTTGAATAAACATATAACACAGGAAATAACATTTTGTGCACAAACGAACAATTATATTCTAAGCTTGCTTAACATGCTCGAAGCAGAATCGTAACATTGTTGAAAAGTTTTTGTGATCCGGTGAAAACGCACTAATATTTTCGCTTTAACACGAAACAGGAAACTCATAAATATTCATGTTTACTGACACCCCAAATATCCCCTACACCGAATATTTCAGAACAATGGCCTAATCAGTTCTCTACTGTGTGCACAACAGAGAATATATTAGAGAATCAGACACCGACTTTGAGCTGAAACTAGAGCAGCTCTCTGAGCCCAAAGGTGGAGTTTTGTGATTCTCAGATTTCATATTTTTCCCATATTTGCTCTATTGCATACCAAGGGAGTTTATTCTTGTTCTTCAAAGGTTCTTCTAGAGGCAGTGTTCCTTAGTATTGACCCTTACATGCGGTGAGTGAAGCTGTAATGTTAGTTAACAGGTGCATTAACATTTGTATTTTAGGTTCTTTTGACATAAAGTGAAGTCATACTGATCCTGGGTTTGAAAATGATTCCTTGTTTGGTTTGTTGTGAATTATTTGATGCATTCATTTCCCCAAATATACTAGTCCTAGGTTTTTATTTTTTATCTATTTAATTTCTTCTAGACCATTCAGCCGTGTTCGACTGAAAGCAGGAGATGTGATGATCGGAGCTCAAGTTGCCAAGTAAGAGAAATAATAATCATTGTGTCCCATAACATCTGCAGCTGAGCTGACTGACTTTAATCTGTTCAGATTCTTTCCTCAACATTTTAAGAGAAACCATGACTTTTTTGATAAAAGTAAAATGCAAAATTTTCAGCAATTTGGTCATCATTACAAAAGAAAACCATCTGTGACACATTAACAGTCAATGACCATAATTGTGTAATAAACAGCAATATCACCAGAGTCTTGGATGCCTGGCCTCAGGATATCTCCTCCTCCCATGCCCTTGGAGCCGTTGGCTTATCATGGTAAAACTCACTGCTTCTTTCATACCCCCAATTGTTTCTTTTCCAGATGGTTTTAGAAGGGAAGGTCAAATGCTTAATCGACTGCGATATAGTCATTTTCTGATATTTCTTTTAAACACATCAAAGATCATCCCAGATGTTGTGAGTCAATATGGCTTGAGTTCTGGTAAAAATAGGCGTGTATTGTAAATCACTTATGGCTTTATGAAACAAAAATTTGTTGCACACATGTTCTCTGCTTTGTGAGATTTGTTTTGGATTGCTTTTAAACATCTCAGAAAGGTCAGCTTGTATCAAAAAATTAAAAAAAACCTCCCTTTTCAGCTAAGATAATTTACTTGGCCTTCTTTTATTTGAGGCACCACACATAAACGTTATATGATAAAATGATACATCAGTTTATAATAAATAACATTAACTGTTTTGGAGGAGATCTGTGCCTTCAAATCAGGAGAAACCTTACTGGTGAATGCAGCTGCAGCGGCTTTTGGTTCTGTAGGGGGTCAAATTGCCAAACTACAAGTTTGCAAAGTTGTGGGTTCAGCAGGAAGTGATGAAAAGGTGGCCTACCTAAAAGAGCTAGGCTTTGATGTGCTACAGTATTACACAGATGAAGGCATTTGGGGAGTATTGCTGTATGTGGAGGAAATCACTATATAATGACACCAGTCCACAAACAGGTTTGGTTAACCGACATTTACATTTAGTCATTTAGCTGATGCCTTCATCCAAGTAACTCTCATGTGATTCTCGTTTTAACCAGTTGTGTCTGTTCTGAATAACCTTTACGCTAATAGAATCAATATATCAATATTATACAATACCTTTGTATAAACAACACAAAAGCTGTTTAGTCATCATTAGTGAAACATAAAAGTAGATTTGAAGAATTGGGGAGAAGTAGACTTTTGTCCATTTGCTGCAGTGATGATGTGTATTTGTCTTTTTTAGGTCCTTGTCCACACCTTTAGATGATTTTTAAGCAGTTGAAAATGGAAGGTTTCTTGGTAGGCAGGTGGGAACATAAAAATGAAGAGTCACTGAAGCGAACATTGACCTGGATGCTGCTAGTCTGGTTATTACTATACTATGCTTTATTTAAATACAATTGTACTTCTTCTCTGTAAGTATCATATATTAATAATGATGCCTATTCTCTTGATGCTGCGAGGAGAAAATACCGAAAAAGCCATTGTTAAAGTCTAATAACAAGTATTGCAGTGGTGTCCTTTATTTTGTTTTACAAATAAAGTCTCTTTTTTTGTACATTTGCAACATTCTCTAGGACAGATATGCACAAAACAAGAATAATATGATACTTGCTCTAATATTAGAAGCATAAAGGAGATATTGATCTCAAAAGATTAGGCCTATCAAGTCTGTTGCTCAGCATTATTCAGCATTTGTAAATCCTGTCATAAAAAAACCCAGCAGAATATGTTTAGTCATCATGAACTAAATGAACAATAGTGATAGCAGATAAATCATTAACTGTCTTTAGATGGTCTTTATAGTAAGACGGATGCAGACAGGCAAATAAAGTCGCTTTTTAGAGGTTTCTAACAAGACACGTTTTCTTTGAAAGTTATTTTGATATATAAATAAATAAATGCATGAGCTTAAAAATTAAAGTTAAAAATAATTTGGTATTTTTACTACCTGCACTGGGTGTTTGGTGGTAATGTACAATGACACAACAAAAATATCTGTCTGAAAACACTGACATCTTGTGGCTATTTATGAAGGAATCGTAGTTCATAGTGAATGTTCTGGAAGAGACCAACCGGGTCATCTTATGTGTGGGGCAAATAAAAGATTTATATATATCATTCATGACAAAATGTGTAGTAGCTTTTGTGTTGCATTGATTAAGAATATGTTCAAATACATTTCAGAATAAAACATTTAATTTTAGTGGAATATGGAATAATGATTTTGATTTGGGTTTTGTCATACAGTATACAGTGACATTCAAAGTATATGCAATGTCATGGTTATGAGGTCATTTCAAAGTCATCCTGACTGTGCATTAGAAATTATTCTGATATTTAAATAGCAACAAATAAGAAAATAAAATACATTTTTATTCACCAACCATCAATGTTTATGTTTACCACTCACAGGGTGTATTCACACTAGGAAATTCCGCTAGTTCACTTAATTTGGTCCGGAACAAATACAACGTTGATTGTATTTATTTATATATATATATATATATATATATATATATATATATATATAAAAATTGTGGTTCACTTTCACACTGGCCTTTTTGCTAGTGAACCATAAATGAAAACCAGTAAACAAAAGTACTCGTGTGATAAGGTCGTCCATTCATTCGTTCATCCATTCAACCTTACCAGAGTTGGTTTGAAAGCAGACCGAGACCGGTACTATTTTTTGGTCTGCTGTATTCTCACTTTACTAAAAGATCTGCACCAAATTGAGCTCGATTCAAGCGAACCAAACAAGACAGTTGTGTGTACTTTAATTCATAATGTTTGTATGTCTGTTCACAACAATCCTGAAAATTGATGTCAGGGTAACCTGGGGTGAAACCTCCTCGCCTAGAAGATTGTTTATAACATTAAGCACAAATGTTTTGTTACTTAATATTTAATTCAGATAATACAATTTAAATACTGAAAGTCCAAGGTAAACAATATTCAGTGTGCAGGTGTGAGGTTGTGTGTGTAAATCTGCAACGTAATTTATGTCAATAGTGATGTTTTATTATGTAAGAGTATTCATTGTCGTCACCGCAATAAAAGCAAGCTCTGTTCTCTCTCAGAACAAATTCCAGTTTGAAGAGCTCTTTCTGTGCAGCTTCTGACATACAATCATGGTTAAGGCAAAGACATGGATCCTTAAAAAACACTTTGAGGGCTTTCCTAAGGAAAGTAACTTTGAACTGAGAGAAGAAGCTCTGCCAGAGCTTCAAGATGGAGGTATGGCTAATTCATATATTAGTCTTTTTTGTATACCTTTGCTGTGCCTCGCAGATTTAACGTAATCATTTTTGCTTCAGACGTGCTTGTGGAGGCAGTCTATTTAAGTGTTGATCCATATATGAGGTAAAGTTGTCTCAGTCTTATTAGAATAACATCTCTATATTTGATGTAATGCTATGTGGTGTGTCTAGCCAATATTGCCTCCTGTTGTTTTTATAGATCTCTGAGTAAAATGTGGATAAAAGAGGGGGATGTACAATATGGGACTCAACTGGCAAAGTAAGGAATTATTTCTATGTATATTGTTGTATTTTGTATTAATGTTTAATATTGTTACATTATTTAACCCTTTTTAGTCACACACTGTAGATTCATTTTACTTAGCAGAACATTTACAGAAACAAAAAGCATGCTCAGTAGTGAAAAGGGGAATAAATCTTATCCAAGTGATCATAGAATGCCAAATCAATTGAAATATTGTAATATGGTAGAAAATCAGAAAACTTCTAGGCAGTTGAATCTGTTGCTGAAGCGGTCCAGTTACTCACAAATTTGGTTTCCGTTTGCATCATCTGATGAAGACACTTCCACTTAAATGAGTGGAAAAACATCTTGAGCAACAGATGAACAGTAGAAAAATATTTTCTATGCATGTTTGTGCAATTACATTAGCAAGTTAAACCACAAAGTTGCATCTAAGTGAGGAAACAGGTCTTTTCATAACCAAATACATTTTACATCACTAAATAAATATCTTAACTCATGTCTGGCAGGGTAGTGAAGAGCAAGGACCCAGCATTTCCTGAGGGATGCTACGTGGTTGCTAATTGTGGGTGGAGGACACACACTGTAACCAAAGCAAAGGGTCCAGCCGGGCCCATCTTGACTCGGATAGTATCCGAATGGCCCAGTGATATTTCAATGTCCCTGGCTCTTGGTTCCTTGGGGATGCCTGGGTAATATAAACACGACTTTTAAAAATTATGGCAGTTACAATTCTTTTTTTTTTCTTTATATAAATATCAAGTATGTTTCCTAAATCCTGTCTCTTTTATCCTCTAGTTTAACTGCTCTGTATGGTCTGGAAGAGGTGTGTAAGGTACAGCCCGGTGAGACGATTCTGGTGAGCGCAGCAGCAGGTGCTGTAGGTGCGATGGTGGGGCAGATCTGCAAGATTAAAGGCTGCAAGGTTGTGGGCTCAGCAGGAGGTGATGACAAGGTGGCCTACCTAAAAGAGCTAGGCTTTGACCAGGCCTTCAACTACAAGACTGTCTCCTCACTGGAGGAAGCACTGAAGAACGCCTCACCTGAAGGATACGACTGCTACTTTGAGAATGTAATTTACTTTATATGTGTATTTTTGTCTAAAATACAGTTTGCTATTTGTTAGCAAATCTTTTACTTCCTGTTCTTTAGGTGGGAGGTCCCCTCTTTACCGCAGCACTCAAAAACATGAAGCCAAGAGGCCGTATCGCTGTTTGCGGTGCAATAGCCACTTACAATGACACAACACCACAGACGTGTACGTTTCATTTCTACTGAGTCCCTCCAATGGAAGAAAAAAAATATCAGATTTTAATATTAGAAGATATAAGAGGGGGAAAAGGGAAATAAACGCTTTTAAATTGTTACACTTTACAACCTCTAGAGGACAGTATAGGATATGAAAAATCTAAGCAATCTAACATTAAGCTATATTCAATTGTTTTGTCTCACAGGTCCTTATCCTCACCACGAAATAATTACACGACAGCTGAAGATAGAAGGATTTATGGTGGGATCTTGGCAACACAAAGATGAAGAATCTATCAAGAGGATGCTTAAATGGATGAAAGAGGTAAGCTGCTTTAGAAATGAATCATTCTGAACTTGATCGTTACACCCTTCATTAGATAATGGCCATTACACAGCATATAACAACAGCAGCCTGTGAATGAGACAGAGAACTGGTATGAAGACACATTGAATTGTTTTCCTGCAGGGCAAACTGAAGGTGAAGGAAGTGGTCACGTCTGGCTTTGAGAACATGCCAGCTGCCTTCATAAGGATGCTGAAGGGCGATGGACTAGGGAAGGCTATTGTTAGAGTCTGAGGCATGCTTAGAAATCCATCTGTTGTGTTTTTACATCAAATACAATATGACACATTTGGGTAACTTGAATATGTGTAGACAGAAAAGCTTAGTGTAGTCTGCTTGTGTCTAAAGGGGAACTAAATGAATCCCATACTTTCTCTTCATACTGTACTCTTTCACTCAGTATGTTTTTACAAATAAAACCAAATAACCCTCATATTTATGTTGTATGTGGTCATATCTTCCCATATCTTCCTTGTCTGATTAATAATGTTCGTTATTTCTGTCTTTTTTTCATTCTTATGGGTTCTAAAATAAAAAAAATTAATGTTAAAGGCAAAAAAAAAATGTATTGCTACTCCACAAACAAATCTTTTTTTTTTCATAGATTTTTTATTGTTGCAAATTGCATTTTTACATTTTATACCACCCCAACCACCCTATACAACCATACCCAGCCCCAACAAGTAATCCCCGATAAACACAATGGCATCTGGGAAGAGAAGAAAAAACAATAATAATAATAATAATAATAATAAGAAGAAGAAGAATAATAATAATAAAAATAATAAAAATAAAATAATAATACATTAATATATACATATACATACATACACACACATACACGTACATATAACAATTAAGAAACAAATTAATAATAAAATAAGGGTTATATACCTACACTCAATCTACATCTAAGATTTGTAGATCAAATCTTTGAGCCAAACTGAAATAAAGGGGGGTTGAGGATAACAGTATTATGTGCCTAGCAAGAAGAGATGCAAAAGCTATGACATCAGCCTGTCTCTGGCTTGAAGGCTGACACCGAGAAGGAACAACAAAGATTGCAATCAAAGGGCAAACAATTAACTCGACCCCTAGGACATCGGAAAATATTTTAAAGAAAGAATTCCAAAAGTTTTGCAACTTGGGACAAAAGGCAAACATATGACTAAGATTGCATGGTGAAAGTTTACATTTATCACACAACTTGTCTTGAAGATAGTGAAGTAGACACAAAATCGCAGTAAAACATGTTTGTTCATGAGCAAACATCTTCAGTTAAATTTGTGTCTAGCAAAAAATAATGTAAATTGAATGTTTAACAAAAAGGTAAGGTACATTAACATTGAGTAAAAAATAAGTTGATTGCATTTTACAGCCACTAGGACAGGGTTAAACAACAACTGGACATGAATTCAAGGGAATGTTTTATTAGGGATTGTGTCTATAAATTAGTTATTAATTACAGAAGTGTGCTTTCAAGATGAAGATATTAAAATAGGATATCTTAAGGCTTGGCTTGTTCAACGCTGAAAATACAAAAGCAGAAGATCTGACGGTTTGAGTATAACTTTGTATAACTTTGGTTTCATTACCTTAGCTATTTGCCCATAGGTAAGATTAGTGATTGGTGATAGTTTTCAGAACATGTCAGCTGCTTTCCTACATACAGTTTTCTTCTGTGATAACTCATTTTGTAATGTCTAAAAAACTCTAAAAGGTGTCAAAAAAGCATTAAATGTTCTTTGTTTACTATGAAATGCATTATACATGTGCAAGAATGTGTGTGCACTGTGCATACAAACAGTTTGTATATAGCCTTAGCACGTCTGTCGGTGACGTGACGTCTCGGGATCTGTCAAGTCATTCTGACTTGCTCATGGTAAAACCAAGATTAGTGATGGTCTTTCAAGATAAGTTAGCATTCTTCACTCCTTATAGAGGTTAAAACTAAATATTTATGCCTCAAGCTGCGCTAAACTAAGGTATATGGCATTTTCTTAGCTTTATCTGCTGATTATATATATTTGTAGTCTGTAGTGGTAGGAGGGGTTACAGAACCTTATAATTCCATGATTGGTCCGTTGTCTTTATTGAAGGCGGGGCTACGTGACGTTCACCCTAATGATGTGGGTTGACTGTCAACGAAGCAGGAGCTTTCACGAGACGAACACAGTAGACCAGTAGAAGACTGATTGACATACATCAAAACGACCAAAATGGTTATCATAATCGAGAATAAGGTATGTATTTAATACCAAAATTTGAGCTGCTACCTTGACTTTGACTGTAACTCTTTATAGGTAATGTACGTTATTATGTTCTTATGTCTCTGAAAAAAAGAGAAGTACATTTGTTTTCATTAACTTTTTAAAAAGGAAATAAAACGTACTATTCAATACGTGGCTGTTAGTTAGAAAGTTTTTGCTTCCGTAAACATCTGTGCAGCTGTAATGGGAGATCGGACTCAAATCGGTTTCTGTCTTTCGAAGAGTTCATTTCACAAACTGATTCAGTGGTTCTTTATTTTGTCACGTTATTACGTCACGGCGCAGTCTCTGATAGAGAGTTTGAAGCATGTTTAGAAATCTTAGCTGTTGTCATATTAGTCTAATGTTTTAGAAAATCTTTTGTTCAGTGCACAGCTTTTGTCAATAGGTTCATTAAAACCCAAACTCGATCTACCGGTAGAACTGAAACGAGCTGCTTTTTCTCTCCAATGGAGTGTCCTTTTGAAAAGGGTTTTGGTTCTAGACATGCAAAATCCGAGGATTAAATTAATATACATGCATTTCAAACAGGATCTACATTAAATTGATTTATGATGGTACTTATAAAGTAGGCCTAGTAAATGAGTTTAAACAAATGCAATACAGTACACATATGGGTACATATATTATTTTGTATATCACCATTAAAATGTATCAGATATTAGTTTACAATAAAGTAGTTGGCCTACTTGTTTGTTTTGCTTCCGTGTAATTTCACTAAAAAGGATATGAGCTGTATTTCAGTATCTCAAATGGAAAGCAAAAGCTGTCACCCCTTTCTAGTCATAGGTCATATGGCTCTTATATAAATATTTGAAAGTCTTTGCCACTCTGATTAAATCATAGCATTATGACTCATCATCGCCAATTTCAGTGAACCTCAGTGGGAAGGAATGTGTCAGTTTAGAAAATGAATCAACTTTTCCTCTCTCTGCAGAGTGCCTTCGACAATGCTCTGAAAAATGCTGGGAACAAGTTGGTGGTGGTGGACTTCACAGCCACATGGTGCGGGCCCTGCCAAATGATCGGTCCAATCTTTAAAGTGAGCATTCATGCACTGCTGAATATGTCACCGCTTCTGAGATTCAGAGTGACATCTGGAGCTGTAATGTTTCTTCTATAGAGGCCTCCGGAATCACCGGGAGTGGCTCTGTTGTTGTGCTGCCGGGGCAGTCGGCAGGGAAGCTTCCTTAAGAATTAAAGCATGAATCATTTACAGAATGCAAATGAAAGGCAGTCCTGATAAAGAAAGACTGCTGATTCATTCCTTAAAGGGTTAGTTCACCCAAAAATGAAAATTATGTAATTAATGACTCACCACCATGTCGTTCCTAACCTGTAATACCTCTGTTCATCTTCGGAACACAGTTTAAGATATTTTAGATTTAGAGCTTTTTGTCCCTCCATTGAAAATGTATGTATGGTATACAGTCCATGTCCAGAAAGGTAAGAAAAACACCATCAAAGTATTCCATGTGACATCAGATGATGATCACTTTGATGATGTTTTTCTTACCTTTCTGGACATGGAGACTAGACCGTACACACAGTTTCAATGGAGAGACTGAGAGCTCTCGGACTAAATCTAAAATATCTTAAACTGTGTTCCGAAGATAAACTGAGGTCTTACGGGTTTGGAACGACATGAGGGTGAGTTATTAATGACATAAGTTTCATTTTTGGGTTAACTAACCCTTTAAACATTCTTTAGACAATACATAGCCTACACTGAGATCTTGGTGTGGTTGACCACTACCCACTAACCTCAGCCACAGCTGACATGTTTTTTTTTTTACACTACTTTTAACCTGGTTTAGACAACAAAAGCAAGCACATGCAAAATTCACAGATGAAACGGAAGGAATGAAATATTAAGTTAAAAAGAAGTGCTTTGATTGCAAACTTTGTGGTTTGCTTTTTTACAACTGCCATTTTCCCCTCCACAGGCGGAGTCTGAAAAACCAGAGAACAGTAATGTTGTGTTTCTAAAGGTGGACGTGGATGATGCACAGGTTAGTCACCTGGTGTCTTTTTTTCTTTGATGAATATACTTGAAAGCCTACAGACTTCTGAGCCAACTGAGCAAAACACCCCTTTTACATAGATTCACTATCTGGGTTTTACTGTGTTACTTTCATTTGAATACTGGCCTCGCTATCTCCCTCCCGTAGACAAGGGTGTCTGGTGTAGTATTTTGGATACTCACAGACAGCCTAATATTTTGTAAGTGACCCAAAGACATTAGAACATCCCAGCACACCCGGTTGCTGTTCTCTTGATCGGCTTGCTGATACCCTGTTATTTGATTCATGGGATAGTGCTCAGAAAGGATATTGGCTGTCATTCAGTTTTATCAACGGATGATTGAGACAGTGCCAGAATTTGACAATTTTGATGGTAGCCTATGGGATTAGAATCCCGCCAAATGTATTGCAGTCACAGATCGAAAAATAATAAGCATAAATTAAAAAAATAAAAACACGTGTAAAATAATAACGCACAAAACCGAAAAACAAATGAATTTTTTTTAAATAACAAACAACGCGGTGATGGATCTAAAAATAATAAGTGTGAATCAAAAATGTAAACACATTTAAAATTATATTGCACAAAACTGAAACATGTGTTAAAAAAATTCCAAATCGCAAACAAAATCAGGTTTCCTGCTCACGTGTTATTTTTTTGTGTGCTTGTGGTCTTTCCCCCTTTGCTCTTGTTTCCACGTTCTGCGCTTGCGTTTCTAAAAGTTGCAGTTAGAGTTTCATGTAAATCAGGGCGGGCTTCAGTGTCACTATTGGCCAACAAGTTCTAGATTGACAGCTTCTCCTCTAGCCAATCAGTCCAAGGGGGAGTTGACGTCACTCCAATGCGACTCATGGCTGCTGTGAGAGGATGGATAACCAGCGTCAGCAGGCAAATGCCAGACAATCTCAGGTAATTAGCATAAATATTTTGTGTGTGTGTGTATATATATATATATATATATATATATATATATATAGGTGCGTGATTTCACATAGAGCAGCGGTTACTACACAGAGCCATTGTTTACTGAGAAGATGCGCAAATAAACGCTGAAAATGAACGTGGATTTGCACATCTTCTCAGTTAACAACGGCTCTGTGTAGTAACAGCTGCTCTATGTGAAATCACGCACCTGATGGAATTAACCGCTGATTAGAAAACCGGCTTTACTGACGAGATGCACATAACGATCGGCCAATTGTGATCGGAGCACCCCTAATATATATATATATATATATATATATATATATATATATATATAGTGTGTGAATTATGACAGTTTTGTGGATTTCGGTTTAGGTGCAACGAATGAATTGATTGCTTGAATTTATGTTGATAGTTTTATATTTCATTTATTCACAGGCAGTCTCAAGGTTGCTTTTAGAGAGACTCTTGTCACGACTACAGGAGGCTTTGCAGCGCTTGCCATTAGACCTGGATTATTTATATTTTATTTGCACAAATGGTTTGGTTTTGATCACTTCACATACAAGTCGTGAACATGTACCTCAAGAAGTAATGCAGTGTCTTTCAAACCTATGTTCTGTTCTTGTGAATCGCCTGGACACAAGACGTACCTCTTTAGTGATTTTGAATGAAATTGCTGGACTAATGGGACGTCCCAAAATCATTGTATCTGAGCAGCACATCAGACGATTGATTGAAATTGGTCTGACTGTACCTTGCATTTCAAAACTGCTTGGCGTGTCAACACGAACCATAGAACGCAGAATGCAAGAGTTTGGTATAACAGTGAGAGGAACATACAGTCAATTGACTGATGAAGAGTTAGACAATCTTGTGGTTGCAATCAAAACAACATCACCACATTCAGGCTACAGAATGATGAGAGGACACTTGAAAGCTCTTGGTCATCGAGTCCAGTGGAGCAGAGTCTTCAACTCTATGAATAGAGTTGATTCAGCTGGAGTCCTTGCTAGAATGTCACAACTTGGACATGTTGTGAGGAGATCATATTCAGTTCAGGCCCCTCTTTCCCTCATGCATTTGGACACCAACCACAAGCTGATCAGGTAGGTTAAATTATTTTTATACAAGTCACTTGTTGTACAGTAAGATATCTTATGTTATTAAAGGTCCCTGTGTGCATAAATGTTTTTCCTTTTGAATTCAGATATGGCTTTGTAATATTTGGGGGCATAGATGGCTACTCAAGAAAGGTTAGTGGTGTGACTCCTGTATGTGTGATACAATCATGGAATAATTGTGTAAAATGCCAATAACTTCCCTAAATTATTTTATGAGGTCATGTATCTGGGGGCTGCAACCAACAACAAAGCAGAGACTGCACTAGGTTTCTTCCTTGAGGCAGTAGAAAAGCATGGAGTTCCTTCACGGTATGTACATTTGAGTACATCCTACCTATCCATCCATGTTTCTATATATACAGAATGACTGACTGAATGAATGGTCTTAAAACCCTCACCAAGCATTTTAAATGGCTTCAAGATATAACAATTTACTTTCTGGCTAGGCTCAGGCTTTCTCAAGCCAACCCCAGAAGATGTTTTGTCCAACCTTACTATGTAGTGTTAATGTTAAATTTACTGTCTTAATGTGTAGGGTAAGAGCAGACCAAGGTGTAGAAAATGTGGACATTGCAAGGTGGATGTTCACTGTTCAGGGCTGTGGCAGGGGAAGTTTCATTTCGGGGAAGAGCGTTCATAATCAAAGGTAATTTCTTGTTACTTTAGTGTTGGTAATTTGTTTTTGAATTTTGAATCATAAATGATTAAGAAATAAGGTTGTTTTGTCTCTTACATTTAGGGTCGAACGGCTGTGGAAAGATGTGTGGATGTCGGTTTCAAACTTGTATTATGATGTTCTACATAATTTGGAAGAGAGTGGCACTCTTGACCCATCAAACACCATTCACCTCTTCTGTGCACATTATGTTTTTCTTCCACGCCTCCAAAGAGACCTAGATACATTCACTGAGGCATGGAATGACCATTCCATCCGTACAGAGCAAAATCTGTCCCCCAATCAGCTGTGGGAAATAGGACTCGCACAGAATACAGTCAATGTTTCCTGTAATGTGGAGGTATGATTGTAAAAAAAAAAAAAAAGCACAATATGTTTTGTCTATACTGTATTTTTTTTTTTTTTTTTAAACAGGACCTCAACATTTTGGTGCAAGATGGAATTTACCCCCAGGAGGAGCAGAACACTGGAGTAGTGGTCCCTCAGGTGGAGTGTCTGCTCTCAGAGTATGAAATGGCTCGACTCAGGACAACCATTAGTCCAGTCTCACAGTCCAGAGACTTTGGCCAAGATATTTACTTATCAGTGTTACGTTTTGTGCAGCTGCTTCTTGAATAACACTTTGGAGCTCAAAACATCAGACTGTAAGTTACGTAAAAGAAAATCCTGTAATGGTATCATTAAACTATTGTGAAACTAATCAGTGCTTCCCACACAGAGATTAAACAAAAATAAAATGAAATCTATATGACTAATGTGGTAAATGTGACATAACACTTTTGGCATAAAAATAAAAACAATTCCTTTTAAAAGTTTTTTTTATTATTATTGTAATCAACATTGTCAAATACCTACTGTAGTTGCAAACCTCTACACCAAGGCTCTCTTGGAAAACATGAACTTATAAATGAAATGCAACATCAGTACCTTAAATCAGATATAAAATCAGTTAAGGAAAGCTCTACAACAGAGCGGCTTGATTTGAACTGCAGATGCAAGTTATATATCTTAAATCAGATATAAACTACAGAAACCGCACTCATTTCAGAAAAGAAAGTGCAACTTAAGTATCTTAATGTAGGTCTAAAAGTACTGCAGACATCCACCAGTTGATGTAGGAAATATGTTAACCAACTGTAACACTTAAAGCTATGGTTTAAGAGATTAACTCAAATCCAGCACTATATTGTGGGTGATATTTAAACCCTGCTAAATGCTCCCCCTGATTTTATGGCTTGTACAATGATGAATTTAAAGTCTTCGTATGTTGTCATGTGTGCTACTGGAAAGGTAACCGTATTAGTGCAAGCACTCACTATTGGGAAGCATATGGTGTGCTGTGGCATTCTGACTTTACAGTCATGATCAAATTTGAAAACTATCTGAAAAGCCTTCTGTTCCGAAATCAGTAGTGGCTTATGTCCCTGGCCTGTAATCCATTGCATGACTCTAGGGACAGTGAGGTAGGATGGCTCAGTTTCCACTTCTGCTGCATCTTCAGCACTCTCTATAGTTTTGTGTAAAGAAAAACAAGAAAGTCATATCTTGGACAAACTGAGAGTGAGTAGTGTTATTGAATTTTAATTTTGGGTAAACAATCCCATTGATAATAAAGTACAATACAACGTAAAGCCCACCTCCACATTCAATTTCTTGAAGGAAGTCCTGAAAGTAGTTTATGATTTTACTCTCTACCGAAGCCCTTGAAGTTCCTCTCTCACTCATTTCAGGAGCAACATTGCTGAGAATATAGTCTGCATCTGGCTGGAAAAATAACAAATTGTCAGTAGAACAGCAAATTGATGTTTCCTTAAAAAAAACAATGTTGTTACAAACATTTAACTTACTGTACAGTCCTGCCCAGGAACAAACAGACTCTTGCAAAGACTTGGATGCTCCTTGAGTATGTCCAGCAATCCATACAGCTGAAGGCCTTTGCGCAAGTCTCCAAGCATTGGTATAACTCGAAATGTTGCATGGAGAACAATTGCTCTTGTGGAGAAAAACAAAAGTAACAAATTAGAAAAACTGTAGATCTAGTAATACAGCATAAGTTTGTTTCAAGATGTAAGTTAAACAGTTATGGTTAATAAGTAAAATTTAATTTGACTAAATGTAACATTACACAGTCTTCCAAATTCTATCCTTCATAACACAGTCTGCTTAAAAGGCAAAGTATTTTCCATATTTACCTAATTACGGCATCTTTTTGTTCTATGTTGAGTGCTCCTGTGTATCCACAGCTGATAATTTCATCTGTAAATTCAGTCAGATCAGTTGCCTCTTCAACCTTAAGAAAAACAGTCAGTGACAAACAGGATGACAAATTAACTCAATGTGATTACTTTGTGGTAATATGCAAACCAACAATGTAATATACTGCTGGCAGCTATTAGGCAGTATTCAGAATGAAGTTACCTTTGTGATCAATAGGGAGTATTCAACATCATCTACATCATCCTTGCAAATTCTGCTGACATCAACTTCCCCAGTGGTGAGGTAAAAGTAGCACCACTCCCTCATAAAACATGGGGCTGGGCCACCTTGAGCTAGACTGACAGCAAAGATCTCGCCAGCAGTCCTATTATTTCAAAGTGAGGTTTTAAAAAGCACTCAGTAATTGCCTTTACACATGTAATAAAAAAAATTGAGCTTCAACAACACAAACCTGAAGAGACCATTGTCAAGGTCACTGTTGGAGTACTGTGGACTCTTTGCTCTCTGACCCAAGAAGAGGCGTTTTTCAATGCCACTGATCATTTCTTTGAATAACATTGAGAAAAAGCAGAGTGTGAATTACACAGATAAATGTTTATTTATTTATGGTACAGTTTTTCCACTTTTATTATTCTTAACTTGCCTGTAAGAAACTCCTTTCTTAAAGCACCAGAGTCGACTCCAGCTTCCCCAATAAAGGTTATTTTTAGCTGGTTGGCTGGGTTTCCTTTTTTTTGTCTTTGCCACTGCTTGAGCCCCCTCTCTAGGAGATTGTCCCGTGAAACACAAATGCGGAATTGATTTTCTGCATTAACTCGGCCAGCAAGCAGCTCCAGAAGATCATCTAGACTGTAGCAGGAGATGATGAGATGGTGAACACCATTTACATTTACACTTTATTTAACTTTTTAGACTGTACTATATGAACATTTTACCATAATACTTGTGGAGAGCTTGAATTGCCTGTTGTATCATCAGCAATACCAGAATCATCATTGCGCATAAAAGAACTGTGATCTGGAGACTCCACTGTAATTGGAAAGAGAATACGGTTTCATTTTACAGTGGAACATGTGACATTAAAGCACTTGGGGTTGATTTATAACACATTTGTTTCCTAGAACTATGTTTAACAAGTTTGTGTTACTCACAAAGATTTTGTTCTCCACACAGGCTGGCATGTAGTTCAAGACTGTCCACAGGAAACTTCAGTTGACATATTGGGCATGGTAAAACAGACTACAAACAAGAACATGTTAAACGATATAATAGTAACGTGGATTAGAGAAAATTTTGATTAGGGCTGGAGAATTTTAATGCCACATTACCTCAGATGGAAAATTTTCTTGTGTTATCTCATCCAAATTGCTTTCTGAGACGAACTGAACTTCTGTCTGCTCCAAAAACAAATAAATAAAAACTGTATCATACAAAGTACTTCATCATAAGTATGTGATTAGCAATCTGTTGACATAAACTAAAATCATTTATCCTTTTGTAGGTCTGTATAATAAATCAATATGGAATGTTACATTATTCAAAATAAAAATAATCTTTTTGGGTACTAAACTAATTAGAAAGCATCAATCCATTACCTCTTCATTTGAGGATGCGGAATCACTTGACTTGCAAACCTGAATGTGGAGAGCCAACACTTGCAGGGGCATGCTTTTGTTGCACATTTGGCAAGTAGCCTTTGGCATTTTTTTGAATTCTCTGGCATCATTAGGGAGAGGATTAAGGTCCAGCTCCTCTTGTAGAGGAACTACATACAGCATTGTCTTTCCAGATGCGGAGGCAGATTTAATCTGGGATCCAGTGTAACCTTCCGAGTCTGGAGGAATAACATTCAGCCGTCTTGTACCACTCCCCCCTATAAACAAAGACAAAATTAACAAGACAAATGTTTTTATAACCCAAAACATACTGACTCAAGTGGTAATAAAAATATAAAGTCACCAGTAGCCTTATAAAGCATCCATCCTCCACTCAGACCCTCCATTTTCGGGAATGCTTCATACAGTGTGCTGGAAAGCTATTGTGAAATGCAAAGAAACTCACTAAATTAGAATTTTTAATTCTATTTCCTGTACTTATGACTCTACTATAAATGTACTTTTTCCAGTTGTACAAAAAGACAAATACACTAACATACCTCTGAATGTGTTATGTCCATTGTAATAGAGATTGTCCTTTTGCCAAACCCTGCTTGAACAAGCTTGAGCTCGTGTGCAGGTGAAGGGGTAGTCTCAGAATTTTTATCCAAAAGATATACATTTAAATCAAAAGGTTTAAATGCTTTTGCATTCTTGGTATGTGTTCTGGATGCTACATTTATTCTTTTTTTCCCGCAGATTGCATGTCTTCGGAACATGCTTGGAAAGGCCCTACAAGAAAAGAAAAATTTTATCATTTATATATTTTTTGTATATAAAATGTCTGTAGGTATACAGTAATAAAAAAAAACGAAGTTTGTTTAACTTAAAAAAATGTCAAATCTAATAGTGTAGGGGTTTAACTATGTAAATGACAGAGTGCCTGCAAATAAAACATTTTAACTATTAGATTGGTTATCCATGCACTGTTTGGCCAACAACATGCACCTGGCCATGTCCTGATCAATGGTGGTATTTGTCTGTCTTTCTGGTAAGACTGCCTGCTGCCCCTGACCCTGCACTTGAACTTGAGGACGTGGTGTTACAGGACTCTGATTAAGAGTCTGTGTTAGCACAGAGATGAGGCTCTGTGCTGCACTAAGCACATCCAGGTATTCGGTCTGCTAAACACAAAGTTTACATTAAGAGTTAATGCGAGCATAATGAGAAAACCTTTATATTATGCATTCAGAATATATTCAGAACGCTTCACTCTTGATAATGTTGTCATTGTTTGATTGGTATACAGCAGAGCGGACTATATATATATATATATATATATATATATATATATATATATATATATATATATATATATATATATATATATATATATATATATTATACTGAAAGGTCTTTGTACTTATGTAAAGGTGATATTATTTAGGGTTTTACATTTGCTAAAGATAAAAAAAACTATTATCAATTAATCACAGTAGGGTACTAATCATATATTGGTGAGGTTAAATATATGTGAACATTTTCAACTAAAGACTGTGACAAATGAGGGAAAAATGTTTCTGACCACTTTATGAATCCACTCTATATAGGCCTACATTTCTAGCATTTAGTTGGCATTCTTACTGATGTTCTGTCCTCTATTTCAATATAAACGGTTAGCAGCCATACTTCTCAAAGCTATTGGAACTGCTTTATTGATGTGATGAAGATAGATAATTAGATACTGATTTCTTTGCACTATAGTGGAATAGTCCCTAAATAAGGTAACAATTTGCTATCCCAGTGAGTTAGGATCAATGCATAAAATCATAATAATCTTAATGGAATCTATGATCTCGAGGCTACACCGTTACAGATAGCAAAATCGTGCATTTTAAGATATACATTCATAGACTTAAATACTGCCTGCACGAAAAAAAAAAAGCACGTGATATTTAATGCTCATCTGATCAGTAAAGCCGGTTCTGTAATCAGCGGTAGATCTCCATCACCTGCACACTTTCATATGGAGCAGCATAACGGCTCTGTGTAGTAAATACTGCTCCATGTGAAAGCGTTCAGGTGATGGAGATCTACCGCTGATTACAGAACCGGCTTTACTGATCAGATGAGCATTAAATATCGTTATCGTGTAACGTTAGGCCTACTGCCTAAAATATAAAGTATTGCTTACTAAGCCAAACAAACAAGACACGTGTTAACAGGCTAGATATCGACCTACTCAGACTACATTGAACTTGGAGAAAATATCATAACACACAAAGGGAATGTTTCTGTCACCCACTAACAAAATATTTATGGCTAATTACCTGAGATTGTCTGGCATTTGCCTGCTGACGCTGGTTATCCATCCTCTCACAGCAGCCATGAGTCGCATTGGAGTGACGTCAACTCCCCCTTGGACTGATTGGCTAGAGGAGAAGCTGTCAATCTAGAACTTGTTGGCCAATAGTGACACTGAAGCCCGCCCTGATTTACATGAAACTCTAACTGCAACTTTTAGAAACGCAAGCGCAGAACGTGGAAACAAGAGCAAAGGGGGAAAGACCACAAGCACACAAAAAAATAACACGTGAGCAGGAAACCTGATTTTGTTTGCGATTTGGAATTTTTTTAACACATGTTTCAGTTTTGTGCAATATAATTTTAAATGTGTTTACATTTTTGATTCACACTTATTATTTTTAGATCCATCACCGCGTTGTTTGTTATTTAAAAAAAAATTCATTTGTTTTTCGGTATTGTGCGATATTATTTTACACGTGTTTTTATTTTTTTAATTTATGCTTATTATTTTTCGATCTGTGACTGCAATACATTTGGCGGGATTCTAATCCCATAGTAGCCCATGTTGTTATGGTTACAAACACTAGCTTTTATTACAATGCTGTGTTGCAAAGCAGATGGGGGATGGAAATATGAATTCTTGATACATGTTTGCAAATTGTTGAAATGTCATGTGTTTTGCCTTACATTTAACATGCAAGGTAAGGATGGCAAACGTGAGCCGAGCATTTGAAGGTTCTGATACTAATTTCAGGAATGGTGCAAAAAATAATTTTAGGATGAAATGAATAAGAAACACATTTTTTTCTGACAGCCTTTGAGTCCTGCTGTGGACATAATTTCATCCCTCTTTTACAAAAGTGCTCAGACTGGCTTAGCAAAATGAAAAGACAAAGATTCTTATCATTACACAGTAGACTGAATAAACCTGTTCAGACCTGATCTCCACTCTCTCTTTCTCCATCTAGGATGTGTCCGCTTTCTGTGACATCAAATCTATGCCAACATTCCAATTCTACAAGAATGGAAAGAAGGTAAAACATAATCTATGGAGGTTTTCTGCTTTATTTCCATGGCATTTTTAACCTGTTTCCTCCTAATTGTTGTGCTGTAACTGATTCATGTATTTTTTTTCTCAGATTGATGAATTTTCTGGATCAAATAAAGATAAGCTGTTGAAGAAGATATCTGAGCATAGATGAAGAAAAACACACAAACCAACCTCTGTAATAAGTAATATACACAGAAAAAACATCATTCTCAACCTCGAACTCATTCTAATTCTGTGTTTCATTTATATACGGTTTTATTTTAGATTCTATACAGACACAGAAGACTTTTTTTGACCCTCTATAATGTCTATCTCTGATGTATTTTCTGTTGGGTTTGTATGAAATGAAACCTTTAAAGGCCATTAAAAGTTGTCTTTTACAGCATTGTTGTATTGTGCTGGTTGCATCAAATTGTTCACATCAAATGTTTATTAGTCATATGAGACAAGCAAGTAGAACAATCTGAACGTTTAATTGAGAATTCTTCATAATTAACTCTAGGAATGAGAATTACAGTTGGTTTTCATATAGTTGTGTGTTCTGTTTTAATAAAAACATGAAAAGAATAGTTTATATACATGTACATTGGACAATCACATCAACATTTTTACACATCGTACAAGTTCATGTATATAGCAGCAGCATATATTTAATACTGTTTCATTTCTACATGAAAAAATACAGCTTTAATTTACAAAACCACTTTCTGAGGGAAAGAGTAAATGTGCTGTATACAAATCTCTGGCATTATGCCATCATGTTCCAACACATTCAGACTTGAACTTTTGTAGCGTGGCACATTAAAAATGAAAGTATGCAGATCTTCTTTTTCTGAAAGACAATGATTAATAATCAAAGATCAGCTGAAGACTGTTAAAAATTCTTTTTGACCCATAAATTGCCACCATAATCACTAAATACATTTCAAACATTTATGATAACACTTGCTTGAGGCATTTGCTTGTACAGTTCAAACAAACCATGAAAAAGTATTTAAGTTCATTGAAATCTTAAATCGACCAAGTGTCCAGTAAATCTAATTGTGAATCACTCTGCAACGAAGGCTGTATCATCTACTTTGCCGAGGGATGCACGTATCAAGCTGACTAGCTGGAAACACTTTTAGCAAAAACTGTCAGGTCAACAGTACTTTGCAGAGAGACTGTATTTGCTCAATAAAATCTTGACATTGGTACTGAATCAGAGAAATAAAGATTGGAAAGAAGCAAATTACTTAAAAGAATGAATCACAAAAGAACTGGGAGCAGTATCCATTTCTTATACCTCTGCTCACTAAATGATTGGATTGAGAGCATCTGCAGTGCTCCAGGAAATTTAATCTTTTATTAACACTGTAAGAGATATCATGAAACTAGGTGTGTCTGAGGCATAAATCCAGTTTCAGAGAACAAGTATTTACTTATCTATTCCTTACTCGTCTTTCACAATCAGCAGGAACCTCTGAGCTGAGTTCTTTAGTATTCATTTTAATATTCTGGGGAAGTGTTGAGAACTCTGGTACAACAATTGTTTCAAAATCTTCTATGTAATATGCATGTATGCACATGCATATGTTAATATGAATTTGTCACATATACCTAGTTTGTGTGTGGCTTACCTAGAGCAGTCGTATCCTCCCCATCCTTGACTGCAGTGACACCTGTTTGGCCGGATACACCGGCCTCCATTCAAACAGGGCATGGAACACACCGCTAAGAACACACATAAAAAAATACTCTCATTAGCCAAATCCAGTGCATTAATTATTTAAGGATAAATAACAGGAGTTATTAATGACATAAAGTGCAATCAACTGGAGGCAGGACAGTGCTCATTCAGTAAATGCACAGCAAAACAGATGTTTTGAATCAAGATCTGAATGTGTTGACTTTTAGCACATCTAGTCACTTCTGGAACTCCATCTGCAGCCGACACAACAGCTAAAAGAGGACTATCTTTTTTGTGTGGCCCCTTTGTGTTGCTGACTTGTGTTAGGATTATATTCAGTGATCATATCTCCAATGTATTGAGGTCCTAGGCCACTGAGTGACCCCTAGAGGGTAAAGTATGATGTTAACACTACTCTTATGTCAACTGCCCCTATGAGTTTTCAATAATTGTCTTTTGTTTTACTGCTTGGGCTCCTGGGATCTACTGCATATCACGATTAGAGTTGGTCGTCACAGGTGTTGCCACGTCAACAACGTGAGTATGGCATAGGATGACCCCGGGAGAATGAGCCCCGGCCCCCATCCCACCATGAGGTGAAATTGGCTATTATTAAATGCTGTGAGGTTATGACTAATTGTGTTTCATTCATCTCAACTTGTCAGGACTAAATAAAGAAGGTGATGTTTCTACTTACTCAAAGTTGTAGATTTGTTTTTTAATTACTCATACAAGACCGACAACATTAGAGGCTGCTCTGATCGGTTAAAGGGATAGTTCACCCAAAAATGAAAAAAGCTGTCATTAATTACTAAGCCTCATGTCGTTTCAAACCTGTAAGACCTTTGTTCATCTTCAGAACACAAATTAAGACATTTCTGATTAAATTCAAGAGCTTTCGGTCCCTCCACGGACAGCAACACAACTGAAATGTTCCTAGGCCCAAAAACACAATAAGTATATTGATTAAATAGTCCATGTGACATCAGTGGTTCAACCATAATTTTACAAAGCTACTTTTTGTGCACAAAGAAAACCAAAATAGAAGTTTTATTCGACAATTCTTCTCCCCCTCTTCTGCCAGAGGACCATTCATTCCCCTGCTCATAAACAAGGCTCAGCGAATGTGTGTTTTACGTCAGCAGCATCGCACACATGAACGAAGGTGTTCTGAAGCTAAACAAAGGTCTTATGGGTTTGGAACGACATGAGGGTGAGTTATTAATGACATATATCATTTTCATTCTGAATGAACTGTCCCTTTAACTATTCTGCTACTAATCAACATTTATGTAATACATTTCATCGATGGCAATTCACAAGTGAGTATACACAAACACACACTCTTACCATTATGGCAGCGTGTGCCTGTCCATCCTGTTGGACATTCGCACTGGTATGGAGCTACACAGCGTCCTCCATTGAGACATGGTAGGATGCAGATGGCTGCAGTAAAAAGCACATGCAGAATGAAACTGTGTGACTTTTGGGTTGAAGAGATAGGAATAATCAGAATAATCAGCTTTTTAAAACGTTGTTTAAACCACTTGGTCTCTTTCTATTTCCCAAACATTAATTTATAGGCATTCACACCACACCCAGCAGTTTTGCTTCCTCAGAAAGAAAAAGTGAAGCCAAAGAGATAAATGCAGCTTTGTGTGAGTGCTGCTGCTGCTGTTAAGGTACATAATTTTTTTATGTACTTACGCTCCTCGCAAACTCGGCCCATCCATCCCTCAGGACAAGAGCAAGTGTTTGGTCTTTGGCACACACCTCCGTTATGACATTGGACCCAACAGACAGCTGTACAAACACACAAAACACAATTAATAAAGCAATCACAAAAGAGTAGCAGTGCAGTCACTCTCCTAACAGGATTCCAAAATACCACACAAAACATGCAGCATTAGATGAACCAGATGTTAGACGTTAAGACCAGTGTGAAACTCCACTGATCAGAATTAGTTTCTACAAGCACCCAGACCAAACAAGCCAATGACTCCAAAGCTGAAAGAGAGGCTGAGAAGGGCCTACAATGTTAAGTACAATGTTAAAACATCATCATGCCAAAAATGTAAGCAAAATATCATGCCTTGTTAAAGAGAGTGACATTCACACCAAAGCCCATGTCTATAATCTCTGTGGGACAATGCTGTTGTTCAGGGACTATTATAAAATAATTTCTGGTCATGGATTGGTCAATAAAACATTCTATCTATGCTAAAATATGCAATAAATAGCATCTATGACATTAAGTAACTGTTAGTTACATACTACTACATAGCACAGAGAACACTGTGTTAACTTTGACTTGTTAGGGACTATAGAGCACTATAACCTACCGACATCAATACAATTATTGCTAAATTATTTAAAATAATAATAAAATGTAATTTTATAAGGAGACTAAGGCAGCATAATGGAAGGCAAATTTTATTTCTTATCCTACCTTTCAAATTTTTGGGTTCCATAAGATTTTATTCATGTATTTATTTGCCAAACATGACAGTTACGTTGACTTACATTGATATCAAATTTATTGTAAAAAAACAAATAAAAGCACCCCTGAGGTCTGGTACATAAAAAGCTTAAGACTAATCTTACAAATCAGTAATCTAATTCATTTTCTTTAGTCATCATTTTTTAATTCAGTTACATAAAAACGTGGATTAGTCTAAATTGAATCCAAAAAACAAGACAGATTATCCCTGGCTAACTGCTACTTAGATTAATTTGTAACCCACTGTCTTAATATAAAGGCTAGGTTAATGCAACTGCCCCCTGATAAGCATAAAACGTTTTTCAATAGCATTAAAAACATTATAAAATATATTTCTCAATTATTTGCAATAATTACAGAAAGGGCATGGAACTTTGGCAAATGTGGCTAGTAAATCTTAAGCCACTGGCTAGAAGTGTGGCCTAATATCATTGTCTAAAGTGCTCAGTGCCTGTGTAAATGAGCAAGACCAGTCAAAAGGAGTCACAAGGTTTTGCAAAGATGAAGAAAGAGGCTGAAGTCAGAACTCCAAGTGGGATTTAAGGGCAGTTCCTTGTGCTACCTTTGCAGGTAGGGGGTGGTGTCCAAGTGCCATTCTCCAAGCACACACTCCTGCTAGAACCCTCCATGGTGTAGCCTGCATAACATGAGTACACCACCACATCTCCAAACTGGAACACTGCCCCACGGACTACCCCATTTGTCACGTACAGTGGTGGGCCGCAGGACACCCCTGTGTGTGATTAAAATGGACCGGACCAGTAAGTTAGGAAGGAAGATTCTCAGCATGGCTGAGCAGTCCGTTGAAGAACTTAAGAGAGCTTTTTGGGCCTTTCATGGTTGCTTATGAAATGGCAATTTCATGCTCTCTCATTTCAATCTTTATAGAAAATTACACATTTCTTTTGTGTAACACTTGTGTACTAGTTTTGGGAGCACAAAAACAAAACAGGAGATCATAGTATCCTCCATATCTGAAAATAGTGATGCTACAAGCAGTGTGTGAAATTCAACAGGTGTCTCACAGAGAGAAAAGTGAATACATATACATACGCCCAGGATCAGACTTCAGAAAATGGGTTGAAATGTTTGTAAAAGATAAAAAGACAGAATAAATGTGCACACACACACACACACACACACCACCACATATATTTACTAGTACATATATCATACTGCAGAGCTATAGCATGCAAAACGCCCAAAGATCAAAATATCAAATTATAGAACACAAGCAAAGGAGCATTAATTAACTATGAGAGCGTATGCTTCTAATATTCTGAAAGATAGCATGCAGAAGTAACACAGATGAAAATACAGGTGAATGTTTCCGACAAAACACAGATAGTAGGGATACCATACATACAATATGAAAAGCAGCACTAATTGTAATGCTGCAGCCTGAATGAGTAACTAATGATATTTGTCAGATTTTACTCCTCAAGCTGCTGTAATCAGCAGCTGTGCTTGAGTCAGAGTGATTAAACACAGTTGAAGTGTATTGGCTCAAAGTCCAGAGTGTCAGCTGAGCAAATTTCCAGCTTGCCAAATCAGGAAGTCAGTTTGCTTTCTATTTTGTTGATATGCAAGTTGTATGTGCTGTACGTGGTTAAGTAGAACCACACAGGATTCATGGGATAGAGAAGTGCAGCAGAGACAAGCTAAAATATGCTTTAAAATATGACCGAAAGACGTTGAAAAAGTATTTTAAATCTTCTCTCTCTGCTGATGATGAAGATGCCAAAACAATCTGAAATTAACTTGGGAATAAATTCTAGTACAAAATGCTTTTGAGGCTATAAAATCAAAAGTTTTTTTTTTTTTTTTTTTTGCTTTGTAAAATACAGTAAAGGTGGAAATAATGAATGTTTGTACTCACTCTCACACACTGCATTGATAGGGGTCCAGGTCTGATCACTCCTGCAACTTAAGGTGGCGATAACCTTTCCCTTGTTACCTTTGACCCGCTGACCTTTAGGACAACTGACTGACACTGACTGGCCTACCAGGAAAACCATCGGAGTAGTGTTGAAACTGCCGCCAGTCCAGCCAGGAGGAGAGGGGCATGATTTGGCTGTGGGGGTGGGGGGATAAGATTTGAGTCATTTACTGCATGTCTAAACTATTTTATCTTTAGATACTGGAACTGATGACTAACAAAAAACCCCAGACCAACAATGAAGTAACATATTGATTCTTAGAAATGTGACATTTAGTTTGCGTGTTCCTTGTAGGAAAACAAGGTATTCTGTGGTAATTTCACTGGTGAAGGCTTAACAAAAGACTTTCACTAGTTTGGTTATGAAAATGTCTGTTGGGCAAAGAATGTCTGTCTGCTTTTGAAAGGCTTGTGAGTGTACTAAAAACAACAATAAGTCAATGAACAAACAGTGTATTGTAAATCATAGTGCATGACATACGTATACAGACAGGGAACGGCGAACTCCAAGAGCCGTTTCCCACACACATAATGATAGACTCTCCCTGCAGTGTGTAGCCTTTGTCACAGTGGAACTCAAGAGCACGTCCGCTGGACAGGTTGTGCTCCTGCACCTTTCCATTCAATAAGTCTGCTATCCTCTCACAGCCATCTGGAACTGATAGTTTGTTTATATGTACATTTGTGAAAAAGAGGAAAAAAAGAGGAGAAAATAATAAAAAAAGGTTAAATAGAGGAACAACGAAAGATTTTGAACTTACACAGTGTTACTTAAAAGCTAAAGAGTGACAGTTTATCTGTTCTTACATTCACATGATGGTGTAGGAAAGCTCCATTTTCCGTCTGCTTGACAAGTGAGGTTCTGTGAACCAATCAAACTCAGCCCTGGATGACACGTGTAACTCACAATACTTTGGTATGTCTGACCACTGGACACAGTAACTGCATGGAGAACTACTGGTGGAGGACCACATGACACAGCTAAAAACAAGAGACAAAATAAGAGTTTAGAAATCAAGCAAAAATGATTTTAATTATAAAATATATAAATTAAATTTCTTACTACAATAAAATGTTTTGCATTGTGAAAAAAATTCTTACCAACACACACCGGCTGATTTCCACTCCAGGTTTTATCACCTTGACATGTCTGAACAGAATCACCCTGGTTGATGAGAAATAAGACGCATCGTCATCATCACACACTCATCATCATTCTAATAAAGATGAATAAAAGGAAACCAAGACTATGTTCACTTGGTTTCCTAATATTCATCTTTATTAGAAACACATTTATTGGGCAATGATTTGGGGGAATACGGCATTAGTTTTGTTACAAAATGATATAAGCTTTGTTGACAGAATTTATTTGTTTTATCTACATAAGGTCTAATGCCTGTGTTGAACTGGGCATTGATTCCCTGCCTATGACCTGAGACACTGGGATAGGATCTAGCATACCCACAACCTTACATAAGACAAGCTATGTAAAAAATAGATGGATACAAATAATGTACCTGTAGTTCAAAACCTGGTAGACAAGTATAGCTAATAATATCTCCATAATTGTAGTTCTTGCCCTCAACCAAGCCATTGATAATGGGGAGAGGCTTCTCACAAGTAACAGGCACACAAGACTTGGAAGAGAAAGGTGGAGACCATTTGCCAGAGACCTGGATCAAATAAAAGGGAAATAACATCCTGAGACATCATTAGACAAAATTATCACCAAATGAAGCAAGGAGTGTCCACAGAAAATGATCATCTTGACACATCACTTACTGAACATTCAGATAATCCTGGTCCCTCAAGATAGTTCCCTGGTCTACAGGAGATAATGATTGTTCCCCCTACAGGTGTGGGCTGCTTGCCTGTAATGACTACATGGGTGAGGTTAGCAGGCAGGCTGCATGGTGAAGGTCGACATCTGACACTGTGTTTGGACCAGGTGCCATCACTTTGACAGGTTATTGAGTCCGTCTTTGTTGCCAACTCAAAGCCTTCTTTACACCTGTGTCAAGTGGGAACGTTCAGTTTAAAGCACCTCAGCATTTTTATATTATATATTATTTGTACTTCGTTTTTATTGGATGTTTCTGTTATGTCAAACTACCTGTACTGAGCTTTACTGCCATAGGTCAACACCACTCCAGCAGTCTCTGCATTTGGGACAAGAGGAGGGACTCCACAAGAAACAGGTTCACAGTTCAGGTTTGGCTCTGTCCATCTACCTGACCCTCCACAGAACAGATGGGAAGAACCTTTCAAATGATACCCTGGCCTACATCGGTAAACGACAGTGTCAATGGAGTAGGGAGCACTGCCTTGTACGACAGCATTAGGCACAGCTGGAGGAGGGCTTGAACATCTCCCTCGGGTGCAGATGGGTACTCCTGGACTCCACACTCCACCCTTGTCACATATGGCCTCTGTGGGGCCAAGAGTTTTGTACCCTTCATCACATCGGAACCAGATGCTTGCACCACAGGTGTGGTCTCTGCCGAGAATAGCACCGTTCTTAAGAACTGGGGGACTGCAAACACAAGGTCGGCATTCTGGAACTTGCCCCAGCCAGACACCCTCAGCAGCACACCGCAAAACTGGACTGCCAACGATCTCATAGCCTGGGAAGCAGATATACTCCACAACATCATCAAAATTAAAGCTTGATCCATTCAGGTAACCATGGCTAATGTCCTCAGGTGGGTCACAAGTGACTATGTCACACCGCGGAGGAGGGTCATCCCATAGTCCATCAGCTCTGCATATTAGTGTTGGATTCCCTGTCAAGATGTATCCAATGTCACAAGCATACCTAACCATGCCGTTGTAACCATAATCTGTGCCAGTTACTCTGCCATTTTCTATTACTGGTGGTTGACCACAATTGGCTGGAGGGCACTTTGGAGGAGCCTCACTCCAACTGCCATTGGCTAAACAAACACTGGTCGGTGCTCCTTGTAGGATGAAGCCGAGATTGCAGCTGAACAACAACCTCTTTCCAAATGTAAAGTCTTCTCCTCTTACCAAAACATCCTTTGATACAACAGGGCGCCCACAGGAGATTGCTCTACAAGATGGAGCTTTGCTGTCCCATTTCCCATCAACTTGGCAAGTTCTAAATTCAACACCCTCAAGGACAAACCCTTTATGGCACTCATAGTGAATAAGTGCCTTGAAGTGAAAGGATTTTCCAATCACCTCACCATCCGAAATGCCTCCAGGATTACCACAAGAGATGGGCAAACAGCTAGGAGCGTCATCGCTCCACTGCTTCCCAGAAATGCACTGTCGAATGGTCTGTCCATTAAGTTCGTAACCATCCTCGCAACTGTACTCCGCAAGGCTGCCAAGTGTGCTATCTGTTACCATAACTGATCCATATTCAGGGCTGGGTGGAGTCTCACATTGTGCCGGAGCACACACAGGAGCAGTCCCGTTCCATGTGCCATCTTCTTGGCACATCAACACGATGTCACCTTTCATTTCATAACCAGAATGACAATTATATTGAACCAGGGAACCATGTAAAAAGCTGTTGTCTACAGGTAAATGCTGGCTTGTAAGTATGTCATCTTCTCCTGGGGGTTCTTTGACCTTTGAGTAGTCACCAAAGTCAATATGAGGAGGCAGACCGCAGTCAGCAGGCATACATTTGGGCTCAGAGCTAGACCAGCCATGTTCTTCGCAAGTGAGATGATTATTACCAACTAGTAGGAAACCTGGAAAGCAGCTATAGAAGATAGTAACCCCAAACCTGCGGTCCCGTCCTTCTACAAAGCCATTCTCAATTGGTTTTGGAGGAGAACAGTAAATCTGCACACAAGTAGGAGCCTCCTGGTGCCACTCTCCATTCTCCAAGCAGGTAAGCATTTCTGGGCCCTGTAAGCGGTACCCTCTGTGGCAGGAATATGTAATTGATTGGCTAAACTGAAGCTTGAAGTACCTAACAGAGCCATTGGGAATCTCCTTGGGTGCAGCACACTTAACAGGGTGACATACAGGTACACCTCCTATCCACTGTCCACTTTGACCACAAAGCACAGTGCTGTTACCTGCTAAATCATACCCTGCTTTACAGCTATAGACAGCAGTACTAAGATACATTAGTCCTTGAACATCCACAATTCCATTTGGTATGTCCTCAGGGTGTGGGCATTCAACAGGAATGCATTCGGGATAAGGTTTACTCCAGTTTCCATCTGCCTGGCAGCGAACAAAAGCTTCCCTTCGGAGTGTAAAGCCATCCATGCAAGAATAGGTCACCACACTATTAAAGTAGGATAGTGTGTCAGATGGGTCACCAAAGGCAACCTCAGGGGGAGGTCCACAAAAGACTTGTTTGCAGACTGGAAAAGAGTCATTCCACTCCTGGGAAGGGGTACAACGAAGAGTTCGTGCACCATGGAGTACATACCCTTCCTCACAAGAAAGCTCCACAATGCCTGAGTCAGAATCTAATCCACGCAGTACAAGGTGATTGTCCTCTAAAGGTGGTTCCGGGCACTGTACTGGGGAACAACGTGGGGTTACACTCTTGTCCCAATTTCCAAACTTTAAGCAAGTCCATACAGAATCTCCAATGAGTTCATATCCTTCGTTGCAGGTAAATTCCACCTTGCTGCCGACTTCAAAGGTGGAGCTGTGATAACGGCCATTTTTGATATCAGGTGGGGTAGGGCAGGTGAGGAGAACACAAGCAGGAGGATTGTTGTTTGACCACTGCTTATTGGCCATGCATATACGGTCAGGCTTTCCAGTTAGGCGATAACCATCATTGCAAGCATAGATTACTCTACTGCTGTATACGTAGCCATTCTTTCTTATTGGATCCTATGGGAAAAAAGTATATTTAATTATGGATTAAATAAATTAATTGCAAATATTCCTTAATAGGGATGGCATCAATATTAAAATTTGATTTAATTTTGTCTAAATATATTAGAAATAAAACACAAAAAATCAAATCAATATGGTACCAAAATATCATGAATCACTGGGAGGCAGTACTGTATTTACCTGGATAAAACCATTTGCCAAGCGAGGTGGGCTGGGGCAGGAGATAGGTTGGCATGTGGGCAAGACACCTCCCCACTCACCGTTGGCTTTACAAATTCTCCTCTTCTCTCCTCGAATGAAATACCCTTTATCACAGCTGTATGCAATTACCGCTCCAAAACTATAATTGTTCCCACTTACATAACCCTTCTCAATACTGTCTGGCTTTGAGCATCTGACAGGCATACAGCTAATGTCCAAAGGCGAGGGTGTCCACTCTCCCCCTATCATGCATTTCAGGGTTCCTGTTGTGTTGAGAACAAAGCCCTCCTCACACTTGTAGCTGACTTCTGTGTTGCTTGCATACTTTGGTTTGTTGATGGAGTCCAGAATGGCATGAGGTAAATCCGGGGGACGAAGACAGAAGTTGGCAATGCAGTGAGGAATGCCAAATCCATCTGGGGGTGCCCAAATACCTTGAGCATTGCAGAACAGTTTTGTATTGTTACCAGCAGTGTAGCCATCATCGCAGAAGTAAATAGCAGTGTCTCCAAAAAGCTGGTGTCCAGTGTCAGGTAAGGCATGGTCAACTTGGGGTGGTGGTCCACAAGACCGAGGCACACACTGGGCAGAATTATGAGTCCAATTGCCACTTGGGAGGCATTCTTGAGTTTCTACACCAAGGAGGGTGTAACTACAATAGGACATATTTTACAAATTATTATTAGAGTGACTGAATTATTATATATTTATATATTATATATATTTATTATAATATATTATATTTAATAGAGCATCAAACATCAGTTCTTGATGATTACAAACAAAAACTGTACAATCTTATCAAATACTTTGGCAACAACATATGCATATATGAGGTTAATTACCCCTCTTTGCAAACATAGATGATCCTGCTTCCCAGTGTAAAGTTGTCACCCTTAATCACAGCATCCTTCAAAGGAGGAGGTTTGCCACAGTCCACTCTGGCACACATGGGGGGAGGAGATGCCCACTCTCCTGATGACTCACACTTTAGTTCCACCGCACCCTGCAATCTTTACACCAAAAAAAATAAAATAATTCATAATAAAAAAAAGGAAAGTTAACACACTTTCTGACATCTAGATTGTATAAGAACCAACCATTTGAGAATGTTTTCCTGTTAATACCAGGGTTCATCAACCTAATGCACAGTGATTTGCTAGGGACATTAAAAATGGCATTTCATGACAAAAGGTTAGCTGACCTTTGTCCTATACAGTTACTGTTACACTTTTTAATAAAGTCAGTGATGAAAATGTATCAGACTTTACCTATATCCTTCTATGCAGCTGTAGGTTAGCGTGGAGAGGTACACTTTCCCGTTGAGGGTATACTCCGCATATTCCACCACTGGAGGCTCACCACAGGTAACAGGCTGACAAACATGGGGCTCTCTGCTCCACTTCAAATCAGATTGACACTGGCTTTCTATTGGATCCTGAGGGACATAGCCCTTCTCACAACTGCAGCGGATCAGAAAACGAAAGGTTATTTACACAAAAACGCTAAAAAATATTGTCCTTTCCCATTATGTTTTGAAACAGTAGGATCTCTCATATTTAAACAGGTCTTTTTAAAATTTACTATACAATACCTCTAGAAACTAACTCTACATCTAACAGTGACAGTGATACCTGAAAGTCACCTTGCTTCCGTATGTGAAGTTTGACCCATTCATGGTTCCATAATCAGGTAGAGTGGGATGAGCACAGGAAAGGGCTGTTGGTGGAAATCATTAGAAAAAGCTTATGCTCAGCGTTTGGTGCAGACCTTAGACAGTAATTGTCGTCATCACTGCATTAAATCACTGCAATGCATCCAGAGTGTATCGGGAATCCACCATAACGAAATACATAAAACACTAATCGACATACAGTAATGTGAGATGACAATGAATAAAAGCCACATAAAAGCTGTTGGTTGAGGTTCAGACTAATGCTCAGTCTGCTGGATTGCTAACTGCTAAAATGTTCCAGTAACATGGACTGAACAAAGCTGATACATTTTTTATCAGATGAGGTACCTATATATGCACAGACATTTTATATGTACATAATCAAGCCAGTTTCCCATTGATATTGAGAAACAATTTGTGTGTGTGTGTGGGGGGGGGGGGGGGTTGGATTACTTTTACACAGACGACTGCAACCATTTGGATCCCAACACAAGCTTGTTTGTTACTATCACCCAATAACATACAGTATATTTCGACAGGAATATTTCTAAATATTTTTATTTCCATTAGTACAAGCTTGACTACTTTTACTAAAGAATAAATCAAGAATTATGTTCAAGTAATTGTTATGCATGCTAGCTTTGTTTTGTTATTTGCTATACTACCGTTAAAATGTTTGGAGTTGGTATGATTTTTTTTATTGTTTTATAAGTCTCTTTTGCTAAGGAAGGCTGCATTTATTTGATCAAAAATACATTAAAACAGTAATGTTGGGAAACACTATTACAATTTAAAACAACTGTTTTCTTATCAAATATAGTTAAAAATGTAATTAATTTCTGTGATGGCAAAGTTATAACTTGTTGAAGCATCGAAAATACATTTTGGTCAAAAAAAAAAAAAAATTACGACTTTATTCAGCATTGTCTTCTCTTCCGGGTCTGTTGTGAGTGTGTTCACAACACTGCAATCATGCTGCTAACATGTTTTCTGGTGCGCCCAATAACAAAGATAACACGTAATTATCATGAATGCACTCACAACAGACCCGGAAGAGAAGACAATGCTGAATAAAGTAATAATTTTTGTTATTTTTGGACCAAAATGTATTTTCAATGCTTCAAAAAATCCTAACTGACCCTCTGATGTCACATGGACTACTTTGAAGATGTTTTTCTTACCTTTCTGGACATGGACAGTATACCATACACACAGTTTCAATGGAGGGACTGAGAGCTCTCGGAATAAATCTAAAATATCTTAAACTGTGTTCCAAAGATAAACGGAGGTCTTAGGTTTGGAACGACATGAGGGTCATTAATGACATAATTTTCATTTTTGGGTGAACTAACCCTTTAATAGTAATTATATGAATAAAACTTAATTCATTTCAAAACAATCATACTAGCCCCAAATGTTGAACAGACCAGTGTATGCAGATCTGAAAGTTAGGCCTACCTTTGCAATATGGGACATCTCCCTTCCAAATTCCTTCTTCTGTGCAGGATAGATGGGATGAGCCGATCAATTCATAGCCTTCCTTACAGGAAAAGACCACCTCACTGCCCATGATGAAATTACTGCCCTCACGGTGCCCAGACTCAGGGACACCTGGATCTTTACATTTTATAGGCTCTAGTGAGAATAAAAAAATAAAAAATAAAATGTTAACATGTTACTGCGTGGCCCGTAAGCTTAGTCATCTGCAACCTGTAGAAAATATAAATGTCCAGTTTACGAGATTGTGTTACCTGTACAGTTTCTTCCATCGCCACTGTAAGGAGGTATGCAGGTGCATATATGAGAGCCATCTGTGTTTTGACAACTAGCATGCTCATCACATTCAGAGCCCAGAGAACATTCATCCACATCTGTAATATGAGCACAAACCAACACAACAAATACAAACAAAATTTAAAATGATATTCTAGGTTGTAAAGTGATGCGTGATAACTTTTGTCTATTGAAAGCTTCTCTTAGGTTCTGTTCATGATATGCTGTGTATCTTACCCAGACATGCAGGTGGGTTGCCAATCCATTTACCATTGTTGGTACACAACATCTTACTCTCCCCTAGCAAGTAGAACCCTGGTTTACATTGATAAAGCACTGTGCTCCCAGCATAGAAATCCTCTCCATGATACTGCCCATGCTCTAGGTCAGGCGGAGGACCACATTCCACACCTACAGATAAAGAGAAAGGCCCTGGTACAGATTAATGATGGTCCTAGTACTGGGAAATGAGCAATATTAATACTACATTGTGAGAATTTGAAGTACATGTGAGTATGTGGGCAAACTATTCACATATCTGTGTTATGGAATGTGTTTATCTACATTTAAAAATGTTCCATTTAAATTGCATAACTGTACATCAGTGCAGTGTAAGTATATTTGTTAATGTGGCTTGCTGTTTAAACAATCACATGTTCAAAATGACCATTTTGAACTTGTGGTTGCTAAACAGCCAGCGGTGGTTGCTAAACAGCCAGCGGTGGTTGCTAAACAGCCAGCGTATGCTTTTGTGTGTCCTCCCTTGCATATCTGACCATTCACATCACTCACGTTCACATATTGGTTCTGCGTGGCTCCACTGGCCTCTGTTTAGGCACTGCTGCACCGGCTCCCCCACCAGATAGAACCCGGGACTGCAAGAGAACTGCACCTTAGAGCCCGGACTCACAGCTTTAGTGGATGAGCGCAGTTGAGGAACAGAAGCATCCACCAGGGGGCAGTCTAACGAAGACCAAAACAGTGGACAATAAATGTTACACTTTCTCACCAGTATATAAAAACATGTCACTGATTTACGATTCATTAGTCTCAAAGTTTATAATCACTTATATGCATTAGGTTAGTACATATAATAGTACAGATAACATTTGATAAAAAATATTGTTGTAACTATGTGGTAGTTAATCTACTAAAATTAAAAAAGTTTATGGAAAATTCCCTACAAGGACAACAGTGTTTTGTTCCCCAATGCAATGGCTGAATAATAATAATATCATATGACTTGAATTGATTCTCACCAGCGCAGAAAACACTCTTGCTGCGGGTCTTTACTCGGCCCGTGACACCTCCTAAGAAGTCAGGCCATGCAAACACGTTCCCTTTCTGCAGATCACGTGGACAGCTGCTGGCCAGAGACTTGATCTGAAAATAGTATAAATATCTCAGTGAACTCTGTAATCTGGTAACTTAAGAGTAAGAATAAAATATGTTTATAAACTGTTACCTGCTGAGGTGTTAAAACATAGTTCCACATATTAAGCTGGCTAAGAGTGCCCACGAAGGACTCCACTGGGTTGAAGCCATCTCCCCTCTGGTCCTGATCCTGTCCAAGTACCAGAGCACCCCCTCCTGTTTAAAGCAAGTATAGAGCAAACATTTCAGTTTCGGGCACACATTCTCTTTGAAGCACCATAAGCAATAATAGTGCCTTAATGAACTGGCAGTCTGACTGAATTATTATTATGTAAAAAGGTCAACCTGGTATGGTAGTGCCAACGGATAGTCCTTTCCCTCCATCTGAAGGGCTCCCATCGATATAAACTCTCCAGTCACCATCCATGCTGCGCCATGATACACCGATATGGTGCCAGAGGCCATCATTTACTGCTGGGCAGTCAGTGATCCGCTCCTTGCCATTAATGTACAAGACCCACCTGAAAGTTAGAGAGAAACAAAAGGAAGAGGAAAAATGATGGATAAACAGGGGTGAGGTGTAGGTAAAATGAACTTGCACAATGTAAAACTGTTAAACAGCTCATATACAGTAATGTAATCATATTTAGTTTAGTTATGCCAATGAAAATTTTACAACTTTTAAATAAAGCTCTCACCCATTATAGTCAATGAGGAGGAAAGCATTGTCACTTCCCTCCACAGCGTACGAGATGGGAGTTCCATAATTAACAGTGTCTGATGACCTCATCCAAAATGTACATGTGATCTGTGTAAGCGATGGCATGTGACCATCCATCATCACATAACCATGAATACCAGAAACTTCAAACTCCAGATCAAAAGAGTAGGGCATTTCTGTTTGGAAAAAAAAGAAAAGACAGCAGATGATGAAAGGGTCATATTAATTATCTGAACATTCATAACAATTGTTTTATCAGTATATTTGTGGTTAACTTGTATTGTCACTTAGGTTTTACCTCAAATAAATAATACATATTTATAAATGAGATCATTTTCTTTATAAAAATACATTATAAATAATTTTCTTATTGCTAATATTCATCTCTCTGAAAGATGCAGAAGTTCAAAGCAAATATTTTTGTAGCTTGATTCTAATAAATGTCCTTTTTTAACTGGGGAGGAAGTTTTCGGTTCTGAAAAATGACTGTTTGTTGTCACAGTAGATCCAGCTTTATCTGAAAACTTCTATGAAAAATGTATTCTGTATAACAGGGTGTGAAAATTAACAGTCTAGTGAATCATTTTAAGGACTGCTAGGAACTTTTCTGGGAACTTTTCTTAATTAAATCTCAATTAAACTGACACAAAGACCATCTCTAACAATTTCTCTCTATGATGATGATTTTTCATGATGATTTTTCATCTCTTTCCCTCTATACCTGTCTCACACCTGGTTCCGTTGAACCCAGGAGGGCATCGGCAGGTGAAAGTGGCCACTCCATCCACGCAGGTCGCGCCATTCAAACACAAATTTGGATCACAGTCGTCTACGTCCACCTGGCATAGTCTGTCACTGTATCCATTCAAACATTCACACCTGATCGCAAATGTGAGATAAAGTCTGTCATATATCAAATGTCAGATGTAATAAATACAATGCATTACAACCATCCTCCTAATTCATATGCATTAATAGTTTCTACAACGCTTCCTCACTAACCTGAAATCATTGATGGCATCCACACATTTTCCTCCATTCAGACAGGGGGCGCTGTAACACTCATCCACATCAACCTCACAATTGTCTCCAGTGAAGCCCTGAGGACATGTACAGAAATACCCACCCTCCAAATCTTTACAGACACCTCCGTTTTGACATGGGCTGGAAGCACACTCATTTATTTCCAACTCACAACGTGGACCTAGTTATAAATGACAAAGATATTCCTTGTAAATTGATTGTTGCGCTTCAATTTAAGAACTCCCAGTGTAATGTATTATATTATAAATGACATTATATGTAAGTGAACAGGTGTAGCAGAGGTGAGGTGTTGACCTGTGAATCCATCTGGACAGCTACATGTAAAGTGATTCACTTCATCCACACAGAGTCCTTCGTTCAAACATGGAGAAGAGCTGCACTCGTTCACCTCTGCCTCACACATCAAGCCTTCCAGAGACAAAATATAACACAATATCATTTTACCTCAAACTAGTGACAATCAACAAGCAGCCAATACTTAAATATTCCTATTAGAATTGATATTACCATACTGAAAGTGGATGGAAACTTGGCTTTTTTGAATATTATTACTTTAAAAATATTAAGCAGTTCACACACTGTTTGAGATCATATTTCATTATATTTGTCTTCGTAAGTTACATTTTTTTCTTTAAAATTTTTGCCTTTCTTGCAACTTCAAACAAAACACTCCAGACACACACGCACACACACACACACACACACACACACACACACAGTTGAAAAAGAACAAAAACACTTCGATTCAATTCTTCATATCTAGGGCAGCCACATGCTTAATCATGGCCACGTTTTAAAGAGGACAGACAATGGCTTGAATGGAAAAAGTGCTGTAAGGTTCTGAGAATGAGAGCTTGTGTAGTTCCACTGCCAGACTCAAGAGACTCAGAGACAGTTAAATCCATCACAATGGTTAGACTAAAGGAATGTTTCAGAACCCTCAACTGAGAGGAATTTTGGATTTGGGGTTTAATTGCCTCAAACATTTCAACCATAGAGCTCAGCTTTTACAGTTACATTGGGATTCCCCAGTGTGAAGCTGAGCTGATGTCACTTTACTCTTACCTAAAAACCCAGGCTGACACTGACACTGGAAATCTCCCATGCCATCTCTGCACAAGCCACCATTTTGACAAGGAATAGAATCACATTCATCAATGTCGCTCTCACACTTGGCTCCTGTAAGGCAATGAATGAGGAAAATGTGGGAAAAAGTGGGCAGTGATTCATCTCAACCACAGAGGCTGAGGTAACTCTATCAACATTATATAGTATATTACCAGACTAACGGAATTATTAAAACAAATTATGATGGCTCAACTGAGTTGTACCAAATAAACTTGAAACACATTGTAGTACATAGAAAGTAACTACAGAAAGTAAGCAAAAACGGTAGGGCAACTATAAAGGTTAACAAATTGTTTTCCATAAGACGACTGAATTCAACAGCTGGTTCCTTAAATTAACTAGTGAGTTATGGCTACAGAACAAGCCAAACCTGTGAATCCTGGAAGACAGGTGCATACATATCCAACACCAACTTCCTCACAAGTGCCTTGGTTTTGACATGGATTCAGAAGGCATTCATGGAACATCTGCAGGAGAGAAAAGAACTACATTTTCAGCTATTTTACTTCATCCCCCAGGGGGTGCTGTGACACCAACAATAATACAACAATACAACAGGCAACAACAATAGGTAATGTTCACTTTTCACCAAAAACACATCTGAATGTCATTTCATAAATTTCATTTAAAAAATAGCAACGCAATTGGCATCTTCAAACAAAACAGTACAAGAACTTTCTTTAGTAATATTTTAACTAAAGTAAAAATTATTTAGTGACTTTATGATGTCAGCTTTTTTTCACACAAGTGAACTTAAATTTGGATTACATAAATTAGAAAAATGATCCAATACTTTTGTGAAATGTTTTTTGTGCCATCTTTCCATAAAATTATACGCTTGGTATTTTGTATTAATGTAAATTCATATACATTTATAGGTCCAAATTATTTTTAGGGTCACTATATGTGATCCCAACATACAAAGAACACATTTAAAAGATTTGGGTACCAACTACTGATAGTGAGAAGACAACTCACCTGGCTACTGACTTGATAATCCTTTCTCACAACAACTTCTGGCGCTGCAGTTGCACTTTCCTCTTTAGGCAGGAAACTAGAGCCAAAGCCTGAGTCAGACCAAAAGAAAAGAGGGGAAAAAAGTACAAGGAGGAGACAGAAATTAGAAAATGAAACAGACAGAATAAGCACAACACATGCATAAAAAAGATCTGAAAGAGGAGAATTTCTGCTGTCAAAACTGGAAAACATTTTCCAAAGGCATGCATCATCCTCATCTTTTCCACACTGAGGCACTTTTTTCCTGCGTGTACAGAGAATCAGATTCCATTATGTGCATTGGATTCTCATTGGAAGTCGTTCAGACATCTACCCAAAGTCTGAAAATGTCCTATATATTCCATTGATGAATGAATGAAGAAACTCTCTACACTCCACGGTGTTGCAAAAGCATCACTTCATATCACATTAAAGGTGAAGTGTGACATTTATGTTAAAATGCTTCCGCTTTCCAAGCATACCTACAATAAGCTGTTTAGCAGAGAACTGACGAGTGGAAGCAGCCATTATTTTTGAAAGACAAAACTGAATGGAAGTGTACTGAATGGCAGGAAAATAAAGTGATATAAAATGACTTGAATAAATGTAAAAAACATACTGGAGCACTGCTGGATAGCTTTGGCCCCTGTTATTGTGGTGGTACCATAAAAGGGGCAAGAAAGACAGTAGGAACGGCCCTCCTCAGGCTGGTAATAATCTCTTGGACATGGGTAACATGGAACAAGACCTGTCCGGGAGAAATGACCTGCAGAACATGGTACTGGAAAGACAGAAAGAAAGATGGTAATTTTCTCATAAATCTAACTTTTATGTTTATCTTATATGTTTAAGTACTTCTTAGGTGTGCTTTAGTAATAATTCTTCAGTTGTTACATCTCACCACCGCACTCGTTGACATCTAGAGCCCCTCTATTGACAGTGGTTGTGGTGGGAGGGCAGGGCAGACAGGCCCGAGAGCCGAAATCTGGTTGGTATTCCCCTAAAGGACAGGACTCACAGGTCTCCAAGCCGGTTAATGATGAGCTGCCAGGCTGGCACTGCGCTGGAAACATGCACACACATGCAGGTATGTGCACATACACAGAGACACACTTAGAGATCCCATCTACAGTATAAACAGTTTTCTACTGGAATGGAGTGATGAGAAGGTTTATGAAAAAACCCACAGGCGGATCATTTTAGATAAATACATCTAGCTTCCTGATTACCTTTGCACTCTGCCAGGCTGCGTGAATGGAGGTACGGAGTGGAGAAGCCATCTGGGCATGACTTACACTCCATCTGCCCCTCCTCATCCTGATACGACCCTCTCCAGCAGCTCTCACACTCGCCATACTCCAGGGAGAAATACGTCCCTACTGGGCACTGCACTATGGGTCGAAACCAACAAGGAGGTCACAAAGATGTTTGTTACCAATTCATATGCAACTGGCTGGCACTTTGTAAAACCGTTTTTTATGGTAAACTTGCAGTTAATTTGTGGCAAATTTGCAGCAAACGAAATAGTTTGCCCGCAAATGTTTTCCAGACGTTTGCAGCTCTTCACCCTAACCCGAAAACATTTAAATGTCTCATTTTGTGCCCTCTTAAATGTATCTTGTGGATTTCACTGAATGTGTTTCATTTTTAAACTCACCACACACCCTGCCTTTGAGAACAGACCCTGGCTGGCAGTACAGCGTCGCCTTTTTTTTGCTTTCCAAGGATTTGGGGTCCGCTACGATCATCTCTGACGACACATGGAATGTAGAGAACGGTTGCTTGCTCAGTGTCCGCTTAAGCCGATTGGTTAGCTGCTCAAGTGCCCTCAGCAAACGTCTTTGATTGACTATTTCCGCTGAGTCATTCCTCGACAAGGGCAGTGGGATGCTTGCTGGGAAAAAGGAATGGTGTTGGGAGAAGTTGCAACTAGCTTTGGATGTAAAACTTATTTTCAATTAGGCACAGGCCCTAACTAGTTAGCTTAATAGTTGGTATTTCTCTACCTGTGATGTTGAAATGAATTTGTATCTTTTGCTCTCTGGCGGGGCCAGTGATTTTACGATGGCGTTTGGTCCTCATGTGATAGCCATGCTGTGATGAACCATCTTGCTGCAAGTGGTGCTCTGGAGCAAAACCAGTGTCAAAATATGCATAGTCCTGGCCATTTTGAGAGCCCCAATTACTGCCCCATCCTCCAGGACCTGAGGAGAAGGAAAAAAAAAGACAATTAATTACAAATTTAATCTGTAAGAAAATAATTTAAAAAATAAACGTAAGAAAAAATAGTTTAATTGTTTTTAAAAAGTGCTAATTTTTTAAATATATTTTTTAAAAACAATCTTATCAGTGAATATTAATATTAATTTTTTTTTTATTATTATTATTTTTTTATTTCAGTTATTAATTCATCTAGCAATTTATTACATTTTTTACTTTTTTTATATATTATTTTATTTCATTTCAGCTTTCATTCAATTACCAAAAACAATAATAACACAGCCTAGTGAAAAGGCATGCAATTATTTACCAATAGCAAATCCATTTGGATAATCATAGTTATACTCCAGACACTGTCCAGGTAAAGTCATTTCCAGTTTGCAGTTAACATCTCCACCACAGATTTTAGGGACCTATGAAAAAAAAAGATGAGTCATAACAAGATATAATTAAAGTCATGTGGCCACATACATGTACTGTACATGTCTATATACTTGTGTTTTAGATCTCACCATATCTTTAAGAACAGTTGAAAACTCCCCCGTGAAGGACTTTAGCAAGTCAAGGTCATCACAGCGTGATGCTTTAAATAGCATCTCAAATGGTTTAAAACCATTGTTTGCAATTCTGTTCACTGTAAATGGGAGATAGGAGACACATACATAAGCTCAAAGAAAAGCATATAAAAAGCATTAAAGCACTGTGCAGTGTCTAAGATAGTATATGTCTAAATCCGTAAGTGGAAAATACGAACAGTAGAACAAAATGAAAGACAAATGTTGAGCAAGAGCAAAGCAATACTCACGGGAGCAATCAGGTCTGTCTGGTGAGCGGGGCGGCTTCCAGATTCCATTATTGGCACAAAAGTAGCTGTGCACGGCATCCTGGGTGAGACTGTAACCCTGTCTGCATATCAGAGAGCAGTTTGTTCCCTCCTCTGTCTTGGCACATGAGAAATCCCCATTCACTGGCACGAATGGCTTCTCACAGGTTGAACCTGAGGTTAGAAACAGCCTTTAGCGCCACTGAATTAATTAGTTTATTTAAATAGGAACAGTGCAATCTGGAAAAAAAATCACCGCATTTAGCTTAACTGGCTAGACAGATCCAAAGTCAGATTATAGCAGAGTACTCTATTTCTTAAGAAAATAAAGCATGCTGTGTGGAATAACATTTCTTAATCAACAATGAGACAGTCCATGCAACGTCCATGCAAACATACAGTACCTTGTACAGTAATGATGAGTTCACAAGTACGGTTGTTTCCAGAAGGGTCTGTGGCTGTGTAGTACACTAGAGTTTCTCCAACAGAAAATACATCTCCAGATGAGTGAGTCCTAGAGATATTCAGATAGGCTCCTGAGAAAGGAAAATAAACAAATAGATGAGTTAATACAGGCTAGGAAGCAGCACACTATTATATACACAACCATTGGGTACAGTAGTGAACACGTCGTGTAATGTTATATAAAATCAATATGTGCCTGTATATTTAATTTGCACAAAAAAATCAAAACAAAAACAAAACAAACAAAACCCCATCTCTATTAATCTCTCTTTTAGTAGCTATAACCACTTAGAGTTCTGGGAAGGCTTTCTACTAGATGCTGGAACATGGCTAAAGGATTTGTTCCCATTCAGACAAAAAGCGTGTCCAATTCATCCCAAAGGTGTTCAGTTGAGGCCAGGTCTGGGCTTTGCGCAGGCCAGAGAAGTTCTTACACACCAGACTCAGTTATCATTTTTTATGCAGACTTTGCTTTCTGCACTAGGGTATCATCATGCTCGAGCATAAAAGTGTCTTCCCCAAAATGTTGCAACAAATTTGGAAGCACACAATTCCCTATAACGTCGCTGCGTGGTGTAGTATTAAGCTTTATCTTCACTGGAAATACTAGAATAGCTAAACCCGTTAATTAGACGGGGGGTGTACACATACTATTGGCCATGTAGTGTATATAGGCCTGCATCTGTTTGCAATATTGCACACAGATTACTTTAGTTGTTCAATTTGGCATTAGCCAATGATATAACAGGTACTTTCACAGACATTCCCACAGGGAGCAATGTGGAGCTCCACAAGGACTTGCTCTGGTCAACCACAAAGTCCTACAAAGGGTGCTATGCTACTGTACTGCTCCTCACGAGGCCTGGGAATAATAGGCCTTGGTGCCAGAGGAGAGTAATTGCTAGATTGTTTAATGACGCAGAACTAAGGGTGCTACACTGTGGTCAGACAATAGAGTCTTTCAAGAATCAGATACACAGACAAACAGGCTTATTTGCATGCACATATCAGTAGCCACAACTGTAATGAAACCTCCTTACATATATCTACTAAAATAAGGTTTTGTGACCACACTGAGGCTGCTTGTCGACGTCACACCACACTAACCCAACGTCAGCATGTTTTGTTTTTCCATACCCACACCCTGACGCTGGTTTATATTTAGTACAGACAAAACTCCATCCAAAACCCGGCAGACCCAGACATTTGTCAGACAGTTTGGAATAGCCCTGGAACTTCTCTCTGGAAAAGTGTGTGTGTGTCTGTGTATTCACGTCTGAACTGGTTAAGAACAAAATGAATTATCTTACAGAATCTGCAGTGCATGTGCAGTTGAACAAATGCATTTGTGTGTACAAATTATTTATCTTATGTTTTCTTATCCATACTCCATAACCACTGTATCATAAACTTCATTTCTTTCTCTGTTACTGTATTTGCAATTATAGGATAAAACTAAGTAGTTTTACTTGTCCAAGACCAAAATCCTGACTCCAATCCTTATCGCTGCTTAAGGTGCCAAATCAATAAATATTTTTTGTAGGAAAACATTTCCTACCCAGAATTCTTAAAATGTTCATAAATCAAACCATTTCCATTCCTTTCAGCTACTAAAGGTTTATTCAAACTCCACAGATGTCCTGAAGCGAAGCCTCTCTGTGATGATTGTACCAAAAGTCAATTCCTGAAGATTGATTTTCTCACGCACCAGATTCAAGATCATTCCAGTAAGGCCTAAAATATTCTGGACCTGTTTACTATTTTACCTGAACATAAAAATAAAGTACAAACATGGCCTATCAATTATCATTGTTCCTCTTTTTGCTGTCTATATTTATTAAAATAGTAAAAGTACAACCAAATATTCATGAGTACCCTTTCTCCTATTTAAAGGAGTGACTGATGATATAATTTGCCAGAAAACATGTAGCCTAATTTTAAATTCTGTTTAGTGCCACTTTAAACACTTTTTTTTTGTTTTCACGCTCTTAAAAAATAAACTTGTATTTACCAGAATTGTCTGAAAACTGAGGTTCTTCCCAGTATACTGCAGTTTTTTCCCCAGTGGCTTTAACGGTGGGTGGAGATCGACACCTGTCAATCAAGGGGGGTTCCATATCTAAGAGAACAGAGTATAGAACAAAGCAATTATACTGCGAAAGGCAAACAATAATATATTATAGTGCTTAGGCAAAAACACAGCATTTAAATTAGACTGTGTAAATCACTATCCGTTGTAGATGGAATCCAACCTCACCAACTACAGTAACAGTGAAAGAGCAGTTGGCCTTGTTTCCTGCGCGGTCGGTCGCTGTGTATGTTATGAACTCAGTTCCTACAGGGAAAGGCTGCATGGGGTTTAGAACAGGGGTCACCTGCACCGCAACCTGAGGAAGAAATGCAAAACCTCATGTTAAAACAAACACACAAAACCTGCGCCGTTGACTTAATATGGAAAATACAAAATGATGTAAAACTCACCTCATCTCCAGAATTGTCCCTGAGCATGGGTGCACTCAAACTGATGTTAGCTGACCTCTGATGTTCATCTGTCTCTGTGATGACATCACCAGGACACTGAATCCATGGAGGCTCTATATCTACAGAGGATAAAATCAGTTCAGGGTTCGTAAGTCTCCATAACGTCAACCCCATTACCAATTACTGATTTAATTACTGATGTAAACATGCCATAATGATGTCACTCATTACCTCTAGCTATCTCATCTTATGCTCTATGTAAAACATCTGTAATGTAAAAAGTCATCCCTTTTGGAGTGGAACTGTTTTATCATAAAAAAAGTATTCTTTATTATTTATTCATGCAAAAATGAAAACTCTGTGGCAATTTACTCAATCTTATGTTTGATTTCCAAAACCTTTAAGAGTATTTTTTTTAATATTATCTATTTACAGAGGTGTATCATGCAGCTCAGAGTATAACATGCTAATCATGCAGTCTGCACTCTCTATCCAAGCCAAACTAATTCTTCACTGGTACAGTAATAGGGTCAAAAGGGAACAAAAATGAAAGTTCTTTCATGATTTTTTTCCTCACCCTCACATTGTTCCAAATCCATAGGTCTGTTTCTTTTATGATACAACTCCAGATTCATGTGAAGTCTATGTGCACAGAGCATTTGTTGGTGTTGCTGTGTTGACACCTAATGACTGACTATTAATATCACATTCAGTTTGGAGTAGAGCTTATTAATCACACAGCCCTCTGCTGTCCCTCCAAGCGAAACAAATACTTTACCATTAGATTAATAGGTCCTAGAAAGAACCGGATCAGATGCAAACGCTGTCTTCTGCCCTAATGATGAGCCACAAACTCACATAAATACAGAAAACACATTCCCTCTTCTCATCTGTAAACCTTAAAGGTTCAGAAGTGAAGGCCAAAACTAATTGATCCTTTGGTTGGTTCCAGCTTGGAGGGGCAGTTTTGATGTTTTATGATCTTGGAACTCTTTAGTTTTACACAATGGTGCAACTTTGTTTGATGATCTTCCACTTATTCTGTTCTTCATCATCTTAAGGTTTCGCAGCAACAAATTTAAAGCACCTGTTTTACTGGCAGCACATCTGTCCCATTGCAACACATTTTACAGCAGAACAAACAGGGAGGTTTCAGCCACATGTGTAGATGCACAAGGACATGCAAAACATAATACCGTTTGTCGTTATAAACACAAACCGAAAATAAATCACCTGTACAGGTTGCTTTTTGTAGATTGTCACTCCAGGTTCCAGAAGGCAGACATCTGACTTGAGAGTTACCGATGAGACCGTAACCACGAGGACAGTTTAACTGACACGACGCTCCGGTCCTGATCTCATTTTCCCCACAGGCAGGAGGTGACAAACTGATATGCTTCAAAGTAACAATCGGAGGACAGCGCACCTCTTAGAAAGAGAGAAAGAAAAGGAAACACAGTCAAACATAAACAACAAGCATTTTTTAAAGATAAATCAAAAGAATGAGAGAGTGAGAGAGAGCGTGCAAAAATATCTCCAGAAAGGGAAATGTAAGAGCGGTTATTGACCACACTGCACGACATTCTTGGACACAACCTCAACACATGCATACTCGCACAAGTAAATGATTTTTAATCTGACATCTGGATCATCCTGTCCTGCCAAAGCGAGAAAGAATGATGAGCACAGAATGAAATCAAGTGAAAGAATTACAGTGAAGACAATAAAATGTGTCATACAACTTAAATGGGCCAAAGCCATTGCTGGAAAATCAGTCCAAACGATCAAACTACAAAGATCGAAGAAATCGAGAAGAGCAAAGCAATGCTGACTGACAGTAGGTAGGGACGGACAGATCAAAAAACATACAGTAACTCAAGAAGCAAGCTGTTAAAAGCTATAAAAGGGTATTTTGACTTGCCCTTTTATATGGTAAGTCAAGCATAAAGTGTCTATCAATGTTATGAACGAGTTAAGTCAAAAGTCATCTGAAAGTAATCAAAAAGTAGTCTGAATATATTACCTTAAAATGTGCAATGTAACTGAATGTCACGTAATTTGTAATCAGTAAATAATTACAGTTTGTAAGTAATCTACCCAGCTCTGTCTGTAGGTTTGTGGTTAAAAACTGGCAAAGTGGCTGCCACAGCTGACTTTGCGTAGCTGACTACACAAAAATATATGTGATTACAGTTTGAATTTGGCAGGATGATAAGTCTTGCTGAGCACTAATGCACAACTATCAGTTAAAGAGAATTTTTATTTTCAGAAATAATCACACTCAAATAAAAACTTTTGTATACAACTCAATTGCATATAAGGTAGTTTTCGTAAAAACTTGACTTCATGATAGATCTATTTAAACATACATATATAAAAAACTGTAATTAAACTCCCTCTAGTGAATTTAGAGCTAAATAACAAACTGTGAACAGTGGATAACGCGACGTTAAGTGACATTGTTTGCAAGCTGTTTTATTTGATGGGTTTCTTTCGACTGAAACACTTGAGTTGTTTTTGACATACTTTTAACATACCTTCTAATGTTTATTTTGCAAGTTATTATAACTTGTAATAAAGTGGCACTCCGCATTGCTGTTTGAATTGAAACTGCTACAGTTATCTGTCGTGCCACATTTAAGAGTGTCAAATAAAAAACTATTGCTTGAATTTTGCGATAAAATGTACATGATTTGAAAGCTGAGGTTTTGTTCCAGTTCCATCTTTTTTTTTGTGAGAATTGGATTGGAGGCGCATTACAAATGTTTTCTAAATGGAAAATTTGAATTTGTTTTCTCTTCAGGTAGGTCACTACAATGTAGGTTTTTCAGTTTTTCTATCAATTTGCAGCCATTTTATCCCTATATAAACACACATAGAGCTACGATCTTACCGACACACCGGGGCTGTGGTCCACTCCACTGTGAGTTGGAAAGACAGGTGAGTCTGGCTCTGCCCTGCAGCCTATAGCCCTGTTCACAGCGCACCAAACACTCCAGCCTATAGGGGGCGGTCCGCTCACTGCAGTTCAGTACCCCATGACGCGGAGGAGAGAGATCTGGGCAAGAGCGAACTATGGGAAAATACCACACACACCAGACAGGGGTTAGGGCATTGCACAGAAGGTTTGGTCCTATGTTATTAAAACGCTGCTGTATTGGACAGACTTAAAATTACCCCAATTCAACGACACACAGACAGCTGGGATAAACAAAAATGGAAAAGATGGACAGACTAGAGAAGAAGAGAGATTTTAAGAGCAAACGGGAGGGAAAAGAGAAAACGATTGAGAAGAGGGTGGCTGGTAGCTAAGTCTGTGGTTGGGACTTTGAGACCTGTAATTTATTTCCAAACAAAGAACAACCAAAATATTGTTATTTCAGGCCTGAGGTCATAAGAAAGGGAATTCTTTACAGGTCAACTTGCATACATACATCTGTCTGAGTGTGTGATTTGGTTTGTGCATATACATATTGTATTCATTTGTTCAAGTGTGTAAGCACTCACATAGTTGGCAAAGCATTAGAGTTTACTTTCCAGCTATCTAAACACACATGAACTCAAAGCGCTGCAGGCCGACGGGCAGAGAAATGGCTTTATGAGCCTTTCTCCACACACACATACATACTCAAAGGCTGCAGTATATTAGCTTTTCTGGGGGTGATGAAACATATGGGGTGACTAAAGGCCCTTTGAGCTTCCAATTCTTTAACACATCAACTGACAATAAAACCAATATGTTTTCCGCTTTAATTTGCTTTCCACGGAATTAGGGGCAAAAAATAACATACAAAAGTGGGAAGTGGGCAAGCTAACAAAAGATAAAGTACAACAAAAGGAAAAGAAAAAAGCAATACATATATTAGATTGTGTCCACTTTCCAGGACCGCTGATGTCATAAATTCCAGGTGTTCCTCACCTCTGCAGCTCGGATGAACTCCTGACCAGGTCCCGTCCGGCTGACAGAGTCTGATTCCGTCTCCCTGCAGGTCAAAGCCTTGGAGACAGCGCACCCCACATGCAGAGTTAAACTGATTATTACACACATTCTGGATGAAGAAGCCATTCTCTGGAGGAGTGAGAACCGGACAGACCACCGCTGCAGCAGGGAAAACAAGAGAGTGGGAGGGTTAAAAGAATTCAATTTAGTGTTTTGAAAAGAGCACACATACAGACACATATCCATAAACAGAAATGTTAGCAGAGATGTTTCTAGATATAAAGCAGATAGATCAGCACCTTGGCATGTGTTGTTGTGTGGTCTGTAGCCTTCTGCACACACACAGTCTGATACATCTGTACTCCCAGGTCTGGATGTGTGATGAGGGTCGGGGCAAGGAAGGCAAGTACTCACACCTCCAGAAACTGCTTCAGGTTTATATGTGCCAGATGGACAAGCTGAGAAAGAGAAAAAAGTAAAAGAAAAGGCAATAAAGAGAGCTTGATAGCAATGATTTCATGAAATGGAAATTCACCTGAAGCTCTTATTATGTGAACAATTTATCCATCCGTTTAATTTTTGGACTGTAAGTTTTAATCAAAATATCATAACTCAGTCTTACATTTAAACTAATGACATGACCTCACAAATCATTTAGCCCATTTAAGCCCCGCCTCTTTCTTACAAACTTGCATTAAGATCTGCCTCCACCTAATCAATAACTGAACCAAGTCCCTGATCTGATGTTACTTCCACTACATTGTGATTTAGAATGATTTATATCATCACAACGCAGATTTCACACAGCAACATCTCTGAGACAGATTCTTTGCCACCTCCAATTTGGTTTCAAAATTAAATGCAATATTATATCCACCTTTTATCTTTGCTGTTGTCATGCTAATCATTGTGTGTCTTGTTTTGTCCACATTTATTTGAAGTAACCTTCAGCTTCTTTCAGAACTTTCAATCTTCAGTGATTAGTAGTAGTGATTCATACTTTTAAATGTTTATTTCAGTTAGTTTCCAACATAAAAAAAAAAAAAAACGATTAAAATGTTTAATGATGCAGTAAACTGTTTCCCATGACTGTGATTCCTCTGGAAATTCATTTATGCCACATTAAATGGACCTTTATGTGGTATACATGCCACAGTTAATTTGGCCCAGTGGATTCGTCAAACACTAGACACAAACCCTTGTGATAAGATGCTGTGTCAGATAACATGTTACTGAACTGAAAGACTCCCCAACACTAACTTTCCATTGTTTAAATAACACATACAGTATGTTTTGGAGGTTAAGAAAAGATTCGTTAAGTATTTCTCAGGCTATTTAGAAAAGTAACTGATGTGTTTTTCACTGGGACAATTTTGGCTGAAATGCTTCAAAACCTCCCCACATAAGCTCATGTTAAATATCAAAGACATTTCATTTGTGGAAGGAGGAACAACCCAGACACTCTTTATCAATAGCTGCTCTGTACAAGTCAGCCAGACATCTTAACTTGGTCAAAGTGGAGAAAAAACACTTTGTTTGGACCTCATTTTGATATTAAATTAAGGTAATAGGACGCTTCTTGCATCATTTTTAAAAGCAGTCACCTAATTTCTCCTCTGTCAGTCCATCTCGCATTCATTTCTTCAGTGGTACCTACAGCCAGAAGTCATCTTGCCAGACTGTCTGGTTGATTTAACAACAAAACCCACATCTAACAAATTTCCCTTCACAGGTGTTGTTTATATTAGTGACCATCATTAAGCTGACGGCTCAAACGTCTAGTCAGACAACCACCGTTTTGTTTGACTAGTTACATAACATGTAATATGCTAGAGTTAAAGAGGTTTCATCTGAGCCTTCCTCCCAGTACCCTTGGCATCATTTCTAATATTTCACATTTGGTCATTTTTCATTCAAATAACACCCAGCTGCTTCTGAAACAGTTGCAATACTGTGCTATTCTGAGTTTTGCTGGGGTGCTGATGGGTGGCCATCCGCTCTGAAACACTATGCCCAAAAAGACGAGCAGTTGGGTAGAGGGCAAAAGTCAGAGAGAAAGAAAAGCTAGCAAACACTAAGATGCAAACAGACAAGCAGATGGTGGAATTAATGTAAGAAGAACTGAAATAAACAAAGAGAGACTGACAGTGAATCTGAGACAGGAAGAGAGAACTAAACAGACAGATGGCAAAAAAGAATGTAAGACAGGAATACAACCAAAGCCATTGAAAAAAAGTGCATCTGTGCTCAAGTGAGAGAAACAGACACACAGATGGATAGATGGAATATGTTAGATAGAGGGAGAAATCAGAGAGCTGGAAAGATGGTGGGTTTCCGTTCTCAAAAAAGTGCTGGGAAAATGTTTTTTACACACATGCCATGATGTTTTAGTGTGTCTATTGAAGACGATTTGTCACTGATCCAAATGGCTTTTAGGAACAGTCTGATGGCTGGAATTATCCAGCATCCAACAGCTAATGAAGTCATTGATATGGGTGGTGAAACATCTTCATTGGAAAGTCGAATTGCTTGCAAATGCATTCTACCAGACATTTTGCACTGACCTGGTTCAAAGAAAGTGTTCACAGACATTATGTTTATAGTACAAATAGCTAGCTAATGCTGTATTTTGTCACATTCAGTACACTTTAGTACCTAAAATATATTACATTGCCTGCTAAATTACACCAATCAGACTAAACTGAAAACCACCTAACTGCACTGTGGAAAGCTTCTAGTTAAAGTATAGTAAAGCAACACTTTATAAAAGTTTAAGCTAATGTCTGAACTGTTAGCACAACTGTAAAGTTTTTTTATATCTGTATGTGATTTAAAGCAGCTGAAAATGCACCTTTATAAACCACACAAGCTTAAGTCACCAAGACAAAAAAAAACATGTTTCATAATCTAGTTTTCTAATAAATCTGGCACTGTAGATTTCTGTGACAAATTGCTTATGTCTCTCTTTCATAAGTTGATGAAAGCCAAATGCATTCATATAATGTAAATGATATGTTAACGTTATAACATTCTCTAATGTCTTTTTAAAAGATCCTTTTAAAATATTCCAAAGTAAACATCTAACATATGAACATTAGCATGTGTCTAATGGTGAATGTGTAGCTCTGTTATATATCAGGTTCAGACAGGATAAGCTCTTTGATAATCATGTGGTATAAACTGGAACCTTTAGCTATTTTTACAGTTTTTAAAATAAGAAGGTCACAAGTTCAGCGGCTAAGTCCAGTATTGGTGTTAATTTGGATTGCTGTTTGCCTGCTGCATGTCTCATAACTCTGAGGCAATGAGTTAAAACTCTCACCCTCCCAGAAACCCACAATAAAGGAAAAGAGAAAGAGGGAGAAAAAAGGACTTCAACCCAACAGATGGACAAGAACTTACAGTCCAAAGAAAGGATGTGAGTAAGAAGAGAGAGTGAACTAGAAAGGGGGATGAGGAGGTTTACATTGTTAGAATGTTTTTTTTAGCATTTCAGATGGTTTAAGCTTATCTTATTTAAAATTTCTTTTGAAGTTGTGAAAGTCAAACCCACCTGAAGCAATATGAATTTTTTGACAATGGAAATGTTTTAAGTAGCATAAACCGTTTTGTGCAATAAAACTACAGCCAAATCCATCTAGCTCATACAACAGACATTTATCAAAATGTACATGTCTAAAGATGTTTGAAAACCAAAGTGAATAGACACTGGCTAATTCTAGAGTTCAACCACATTACAGGCCCCACTAGAATTACACCGAACAGAGAATAAACAACTTCATCACGCTATGTTGGGCTTCTTGTAAAAGACACTTTAAAACACTCACTATACTCTAAAAGCAGGACTTCATGCCAGAAAATGGTTTGTAGATGCAATTTAGATGCAAAAACAATACAAAATTGACTAATTCTTACACTGCATGGGTAGCAGCTTCTTAAAAATATTAGATAAAATTATCCTACCATAACCCAATTTGTGAGTATGATGTTAGATTTTTGGTAATAAACAATAATCCACATCTGCAAACCACAGGATGCAACAGATGCACTTTAAAAACGATTGTAAATAACCTTTCTAAATGACATCACCATTCATGCTGCCATTGGTATACCACATTCTCCTGTTTTCAGCCACAAAAATTTCACTCTGCATGTTTATATGGGTTTCATCCTTTCCCCTTTGTTCTGGGTTTAAACAGGAGGTCAGCCTCACATGCAATTGTTATGCTTTGTGTCATTGTGACAAAAGATTTCCTTTTTCCATCTCAGCTCAGATCTGGATTCTGGAAAAGAGTAATCGTTATACATTAATGTAACTCAAGCTGTAAATCAAAGCTGCTGAGTACATTTTGTAGGAAAACATAGGCTATTTAAATACTATGGCACTTTCAAGTTTCACGTCTAATTTAATGTGTTATATTGAGATCAATGAAATTGAGATGACTGGGGAAAATGTCCCAAATTCACCATACAGTACCTATAATTTCCACATAAATAAAAAATAAACTTCAATTAGGGCTACTTTTGAATCTTATTTTTTAGTGTTCCGTCTTTCTCTGTTGTAGGTTAACATGTAGCAAAGGGTATGAAGTTCAGTAGCAAAGACGCCTATTTACAGTGACTGACAACACGTTCTTTATAGAGAGGGGAGGCTCCTAAAAGCATTTGCTGTGGAGGACAGACATGAAGGGAGACAGGATGCAACACTCACACTCAATCTACAAACACAACTGATTAATTCACACTAAAAAGGCCACTGCTATATGAAGAAAGGCAGGAAATAATGACATGACAGCTGCTGGGAGAGGTGAAGAGGGAGAAACATAGTGAAGCTGACAGAAAACAAAGTAATAGGTCATAAAGAGAGAGAAAAATAGGCTTGTACTTTCAGAGTAAGCCTTTAAAGCCAAACCAGGTATCATAAAACATTTCCAATGGGATTTTTAAAGGCAGCGAAGGAGAAATGGAGGGCAGAATAACCATTACAGCATCCCGAGCTGACGTGACACTCACTCATAGGTCATTCTCAAGAATGGAATCGGAACAAAATAAATCGGGTCTGTTCGGCCAGCATGGGGTAGTCGTTTTACACAACACACATACTGTAAATCTGTTTTTATAACTGGATACACTGACACAGTGAGCTACACTGTAATTGGCAAGGGGGAAATAAGAGAGATGGGGGAGGAACGCTTGCAAGGTTCGTTAGGTTCAGCTACTGACTCTTTTCACAAGATCCCATTTGTCACCCCCACCTGCTGGTGGCCCTAATTGCAGCCAGTTTACAGTCAACACACACACACACGATCCCTAACAAGCAAATGCAGTGTCATGCACACACCTCTTGTATGCACAAGTAACAGTAACTTTACAAGATCACAGTTTCTAAAACCTATAAACTTGCCTCCTTTTTTCCAAAGGCATTAATCAACACAGTTTACCACACAGTGGCAGGCTGAGGAATTCTTAATTTGTCACTGAGGAACTAAGCTGTTATAGATAGGAGCCACTGACCTCAGACCAGCAGTCACTTCCAGTATTTAACTATTACTCATCACCACTGAAAGTGTAAAACGGATGCGAGGTCAGCATAACAACGCAATGTCTCAACGACCAAGAGAACTCATTTAGAAGTCTTCACATGCCTGTCTTCCTGGAACTAAAATCTTCACTTTAATGTGATCTGGTTTAAAATACTGGGGTGAATCCAATTGACTCTGAACCTTTGTGTCCCTTGAGATCCAGAGGCATCTGCTGTTTTTGGCCAAAACAATCCAGGAGCAGAGCATACCAGGAGTTGAGCAACAATCTGCTTTTATCTGGAAAAGGAAATCCAAGGGCTCAAACGATTTTTTGAGTATCTTCATTAGAAGTACATAAGAAGACATATACAGTATGCAATTGTACTGTACATACAGTAATGTAAAGCCAGTCATTTTCATAAACACAGTTATATAAGCTGATAATATTGTTGAATGAAAAGCACACATAACTTGTCCTAATAGTGCTTGCTGCTGTAAGTCTAAAGCAAGTATAATTTCTCATACAGTAATTATATTTCTTTTAAACTATCCCCTAAGTCTTAATATCCAACTTATACCAAAACATCTGTGCTATGGTCAGTTCTAACATACTAGGTGGTCACTGTTATGGCTTTTGTTTGATGACAAAACAAAGGGAAAAAGAACTTGACAAGCCATTTGTGCTCTAAATATGAAAGATTTATCATACAAGACTACCTAAACCACAATAAAAACCACTCACAACAAACTCTGTAGCATCATGGCAATGTGTCTTACATGGGAAAGCATTACCAATATGTGCAACAGACTACATCAAATAACCAGATGATGCCATGATCTCAACAGTACAGGTCTAGCATGAAATCAGCCTAGAATAAGCTGATGAAACACTCATGAAACTGTCCAGCCCAGCTAGGATTAAAAAGAATGACTTCATACAAAACACAACTTCAAACTATGAAAAATCAAATTAGGAATGAAATTAAAACAGCTGACAAGTATAATGCAATTAATATAAAATACTCTATATAAACATGAGGAACAAACACTCAAGAGCAGAAATGTGGTTGGGGTTTAAGACAAAGTCATCAGTTTCGCACTTTATAGAATATAGAGCACTTGGAATGATAAAACTACACTAAAACATTTTTCCATATTGTTTGCTGAAGACCAGGTTGGCTCTGCACTGCAGCAGAAATAAAATATTGCTGAAGCCAAACATGCATTACAGCATCTCTTCTGACTTCATTGCTGGCTCTAAGATATCAAGGCAGGTAGGAAACCAGTTTCATTGCTAAATAAAGATGGAAAAATAAGACAAAAGACAGGAATTGGCCATGTGGCATGGAGGTTTGGACAGTAAAGAGGCATGAAAAATGAAGAATAAGAGGGAAAAAATGTTGAGGCCTGGGGGAGCTCTGAACCCTTCACCTTGGATTTGTGAGAGGGAATATTCACCTTTTGTCTGATGTGTGGTATGGAACAGATAAGACATACTAATGGAGAGAGAGGAAAAAAAGGAGGAGAAACAAAGATGAAAAAGCAGTAAAAGAAAGAAGAAACAGTTTAAGTACACTAAACAGACTAGACTTCAACCTGCATCTCCCACATAAGCACCACAGCTCAATGGCCACATAACACTTACAACCCAATCAAAAAAATTAAAAATTAAAATATGAGTTACAAAAATCAAGGACTGGTGTAATGGCTGCAAAAAAAATCAGCTTTGCCATCACAGGAATATATTAGGCTACATTTAAATATATCAAAAAGTATTATTTTGCACCATAATATTTCACAACAGTATTGTTCTTACTGTATTTTTTTGTTTGAATAAATGCAGCCTTGGTGAGCATAAGAGACCTCTTTCAAAAACATCTGAACAATTGCCACAGCAATGAGTGAAATTAAAGTGATCATTTGATTGCAGTCCAATGAAACTATAAAGCAATACAGGCCAATGCTAAACAGAAAGATGTCTACAGCTCTAGAGCTGGAAGGATTGTGCTTGGGAAATACTACGTTTTGGGTTTCAGACTTGGAGAGGTATTAGACTGTAGAGTTGTTTACTGGAAGTCTGCCTGTCACATGGCTGATAAATGTCTTCACTCTCACTGCGGCCCTCCAATCTTCCCATCTAATATATCATATGTACTGACGCGTCTCTTGGTTTAAAACCAAATGCATGTTATTACGCGCAAGACACATGCACAAAGACATGCACAATTTTATGCATACATATGCACAGACAAAACAACACATTCTGCGTTACAGGCACTAAATGTAGCAAGAGTACATTTTTACTGACTCTAGAGACCATATGGGGGTTATTATTGGTCACAGGGTTGCAGGGGGGTAAAAATGAGGGGGAAAGAGACAGCCACAGTGGGAGAATAAGGAGGTCAAACACACACAAAAAAGAAAAACACTTTTGCAACATTTCCTCACTCAGTACCTATCTGACATTTCCCAGATTCCTTCTTTTCTCCTCTATTCTGGAAGTTTTTTTTTTCATGGATAGATTTATGTTTGTCTAGGGGCTCACATATGGACTCTAGGGCGTTCTGCTGAAGGTAAATATTTACGAGCCCTGATTTGAGGAAATAAAACAGTGTCTCTTCCTCAGCTATCTTTGACCTCTGACATCTGACAACTGGTCCCTGTCACACACCAGCTGAGATGTATTATGGTGTCTGCATCTATGGTGATGTATTACACTTGCCAGGTTAACCCAGAATGTGACTCTGGATAAAATGTCAGGTCATTATAAAACCACTGGAATGCTTAAGTCAAACAAATCCCAACACAGATCTTCACAAATGGTGTCATTCATCTTTTCTTTGTACTCATTCATCAACATCACTATGTTTTACTTTCAAGCAATAGTAGCAGGAGGTCAGTTCAGATGAAATGGCCTTTAGTCTTGTTATTAAGCACCTTTTAGACATCAGGACAATGCACGTTTGGAGGCTTTCCAGTACATTCAAATGATACAGGGCAACTATCTTTTTAAAATCCCTACAGATCAACAAAAGATTAAAACTTGACCTGTGGGAACAAACTTGATCCAGGCTAACTTTTCTGTGCACAGATGCAAAACAACATGTCCGGAAAAATAATGCTATTATCTATGACTGAAAAGCATGGCCTTACCAGGGTCAGCTTTTTGTATTTTGCTTTTTATGATATGTTTTATTGCAATCATTATTAAAACAGTCCCCATATCAGAAACAAGAAACCCTGGTCTTCATTTAGTTTTTCCGGTGACTTCCATAGAGTGAGCCAAACACCTGCTATAAGTTTGCATTCTGTCATTAATTACAGAATTCTGCTGCTAATTAACAGTCAGACCAAAAATAATTGTGAGGAATGCAATCACCCTGGTAACATCTGATTCAAATTCGCAATTGAGTTCACAGCCTCCGTTATCACATCCAAAATAAACAGGAAAATTAACACAATAAAACAGGAAGACAAAATCTACTCAGTGTCTTTTGTTAACTTTCCTCCCTTTTCAGTGACCACCAGTTATGACTATTATGCATCATGTCAAATATGCAAATAAGTTCAAATAAAGAAAAACGCAGCAACCTTAACAACCAGATCCATGAAAACCTTTTTAGAGGAAAGTGTCACAGTGAGGCTCTTATTATGAAAATGACTCCTACTTTGACACAGGAATGTGAACTGTACGTACATGCATACTCTTCTGTTTTGCGCAAATTGAACACCAGTTAACGTGTTTATGTCATTGATTATGTGTTATGTGATGTTGTTCCTATCCTCATCATGTAATTTCTTCCTCAGTTTGACAATTAATGATTCATACATTTTACTATGTTGATTTATGGTGTTGTGTTAAGAAGTAAAGCAAGACCAGTGATCATGTTAAAAGTTTATTGTTTCTATATAACAGCTTTTATATTATAAATAGTCATACTTACTGTACTGGAACATTTTCCCATCCTAAACGTGAAAAACCCACAGGTCACAGTAAATGCCCACCATTTTGAAGAACTCATTCCCGCCTATTGATGGCACAGTTTAGTGTTCTCATGTTTGAGGGGGGAGGCTGGTGATCTGCTTAATTTTTGGTTGAGCATTGTTAAGCATTAATAATTAACTGAGGTTGGTTTGTTTCAAATTTCCGTGTTTTGTTTTGTATTATAACAGTTTACTTCTTTGTTGCTGTTAAAGCACAAGTATTTGTTTTACTTAAGTACTTGTTTCTTTATTAATTAAAATTACCTTCTGCAGTCGACACAAAACTGGCTCCATTACCGTTGATGTCAGAAGTTTTTTTGAACCACTTAGGTGACGTGGACATACTTTTTTTTTTAATGCCACCGAAGACAAGGAGTAAGTCTGATGAGAACTCTAGACCAGATGTGGACCAGAGTGAAATCGAGAGGGATCCAGATGAAAGATTGCAGCTTACGAAGGTTCCTTGGGCTGGAGCTGATGCTGCTATTACGGCTCTGGGGCAGATGTTCTAGTCCTTTATGAAGTATCAGAAAGATCCACATGATCGACAAGTGAGAGAGACAGGCTGTCGAGAACAACATTTTAAAGTGTTCAGTCACCACATCACACAAATGCAAACTGACATGGAACTTGTGTGTCTTGGAGAAGTATCGGACAAACCAGCAGCAAGGGTGATAGACTAGGAGCCGCATCTAGGGAAACTTAAGAACTCGTTTGATGTTGAGCACTTTTTGCTGATGTTTTAGAAACTGGCAGAGCTGTACCAGTGGCTAAAGAAGACTGGGCCATCCACCTCATTCCGTTGCATTCTGATAAGGCCAGATCTGCCTTTGTTGCAATGGACCCTTCACATACACAAGACAATGATTTTGTTAAGACATTCAGTTCCTTCACGTCTTGTACCCAGACGTGAGGACTTGGGTCAAGGAGTTTGATGTAACGACTGCTGCTGAGGCTGCCAGACTGGTTGAGGCATATTTCATAGCCCGTAAAGGAACAGAAAATTTCCGCTATGCAGGAATCCTTCCTGGGGCCAGAGGTGAGTCTGAGGAACCTGGGGACTAGAGTCCTTAAACTCACACAGAATAAAGACATTACTCCTCATGCAATTTCTCAGAGTGTACCTAAGGAGGATGTTGTCTGTTTTCATTGTGGTCAGCCAGGCCATACTAGAACTCTTTGCCGCCTGAAGAAACCTCAATTCGCAACTCTTTGTTATGTTTCCAATTCAATTGAGTCATCCCCCATGAAATGCAATTCACAGCCGTTAGGTCTTACTTGTTAAATGGTAGACCAGTTTTAGCCTTGGTGGCTTGGTGACATATACGCAAGTGCAGAGCAGGTATGTGCACGGAAGGGACTGGATTGACACGGAGACTGTTACTGTTTGCTGTGTGCATGGTGACAACACTCCTTTGCTTTTTGCAGAAGTTTATATTGAAGTCTTGAATAAGTCATATTTAATGAAGGTGGGGATTGCTGAGACTCTTCCCTATCCCATCCTACTTGGCACTGATATGCCCATGTTGGTGGAATTACTGCAAGACACAGAGTGATGTGGGGTAGTGACAAGGGCTTAGTCAAAGCAAGCAATGCAGACAACACTCTATCTAGATGCAGATAATGATTTGCAATCCTTGCCTTGTTGTTATGCTATTGAAGCTGAGTCTGGTCCAACAAAAGACAACAGGTTGTAACAGCGTAGAGGTTGGGTAGCAGAAATGATTTATACTCTGGGACAGGCTAAGGAGGAGGGTGCTGAACACAGACATTGTGATTCTAAAAGATCTAGCCCAGTTAAAGAGGGAAGACCCATCTTTAGCCACTTGTTTTGATCAGGTTAAGAAGAATGTTGACTGTGATGTTTTACTTGATTCCGCAAAATATCCAAAAGCATATCCATTGATAGACGTTCCGGCTAAGCAGATAGCTTCAGCTTTGTTGAAATTCTTTTCCCAAGTTGGCATACCAAAAGAGGTTTTATCAGACCAAGGCCCTAACTTTATGAGTCACAAACTGCAGCAAATTTATCAGCTTTTGGGCATTAAGAGAGCAGTGTTAATTTCGTTGACTAAATATTTTCGTCATTATTTTCGTCACGAATATATTTTTGCCGACGAAAACGAAACGAAAACTAAAATAGAAGGCACTGATGGAGACTAAAACTATGACTAAATTGATTGACATTATCGTCAACGAATAAAGGACGAGACGAAAATAGACTGTGACGAAAATCAAATCAGCAGACGGGAGAGATGCGAGGAATGAACAAAAGAACCGGCAAAACAGAACAGACTGCATGAGAGAAGAGAACCAATCAGAGCCTGACTTATTGAGACGTGAAGCGAAGGTTTTCAGTTTTTATGAGCTCCCGGGAAGTCGGCATTCGAAGAGGTGATAGGGACTTTAAGCAACAGCCTCTGGTGGAACGGCAAAGCCATTCTGGCGTTGTATTGCGCCTGCGCGAATTTAACTGCTACTTTGTGACGTTCTAATTTAACGGTCTACTACGGGAGAACAGCTGATTTGCCGGAGTCGCTACAACGTGAGAGGTTAGGTAAATAAATGTTATGTTTTTAGACTTATTTACATCATACAATATTAAAAACTCCTCTTCTGACAAAAGATTGTCATTTAACGCCAAAAGCAATCCTTCTCTTGCTTTTTTAAATTATATATTTTTTTGGATCTCAATAAATGAATTAATGCTGCGTTGCGCTGTTCTGTTTTACCGTTGCTTAGTGACTTTTACGTTCTTGGCTACAGCGGTGTGACGGCAAACTTCCGGTCGCTGTAGCAGTTCCATTCGCAGCTGTTGCTTAAAGTCCCTACTGTCTAAAAGAGCGACAAAATGTCCACAGCTCACTTCACGTTTGACGACGAACAAAACAAAACAAAGTGTAAAGCACGCAGAGCGCTCATTCGTGGCAAGAACACAACCAATTTGAAAAGACATTTACAGACGAGCCACCCGGACATTTTCTCAAATGTAATTTTACAACGATGTTCTTTTGTTTATTGAGCTAAGCAAAATTGGAATAGTGCAGTGCGTAGATGTTGTAGCATTAAATATTACGAACTGAAAAGTACTGTAAAATAGTCCCTTCTTCAAATTAGATGCGAGCACAATACTAATAAGTAATATCATGATAAATACATTTGATTAATACTAATGTTTAGTATATTTTATAATGTTCTACTTGTTGACAATATCATAAAAATATTTCTATATTAGTCATGTGAAACATGAATGTTCACATCCTATCATTATACATACAAATCTAGCAATATTGTAGTATTTAAAACATACAATATTGCTAGACAAATGAATACCTTATAAAATCTTGTTACTTTTTTTATCCACCTAGCTGCCAACTTATTAAATATTTACTTTAAATGTATGCACTTATTGTTCAGCTCAGCTGTAAGCTTTAAGGACCTGGACCTAACTTTATTTTTCTTTTATTGATGGTCAATTGGCAGCTAGTTATTGTTTACATTATCATGACAGTGTTTGTTGCTGCATAAAAGCTTTTGAATCGAAATAAAGACACAGTTGTGTTGAAATAAAGTTGAATTTGTGTTTTATATATTTTGTTTAAGTTTGTTTCCTATACCAGCTGTAAAAAATTGTCTAGTAAATCTGTTATTGACTTTAGTCTTATTTTAGTCGACTAAAATACCAAGCAATTTTAGTCGACTAAAATACCAAGCAATTTTAGTCGACTAAAATACCAAGCAATTTTAGTCGACTAAAATAAGACTAAAATTAAAACAAATCAGATGACTAAAACTTGACTAAAACTAAAAAGAATTATAGTCAAAAGACTAAGACTAAAACTAAATTAAAATTTCGTGTCAAAATTAACACTGTAAGAGAGTGAGAACAACCCCATAACACCCTCAGACTGATGGTCTTGTTGAATGGTTCAAATATATATAAAAAAAAAAGTCGGTTTCAGACTCAGGCAAAGACTGCCAGGCCTTCCTGTTCAACTACTGGGAAGTAACCCTGGCTTCAACAGGATTCTCGTGGTATGAATTGCTGTATGTCCACCAAGTGAGAGGTCCTCTAGATCCTCGGTTCCCAACAGGGGGGTCCCGGCACACAAGGGGTTCTTAGTGAGCTCTGTGGGGGGGTCGCGTCATATTTTGAAAAGTGTTGAGCAACTGGGATAAATGGCTGCCATACCTTCCTGTTCAACTACTGGGAAGTAACCCTGGCTTCAACAGGATTCTCGCGGTATGAATTGCTGTATGTCCAGCAAGTGAGAGGTCCTCTAGATCATCAGTTCCCAACAGGGGGGTCCCGGCACACAAGGGGTTCTTAGCGAGCTCTGTGGGGGGGTTGCGTCATATTTTGAAAAGTGTTGAGCAGTGAGCATTAAGCTAATTTTAGAAAGTACCACTGATTCACCTACAGCATCTTATAGTAATGACCCAGGCATACTGGACTAGTAATGTATCGTTCCAATACTCAGGATTGGTATCGGCTCCGATCCTGGCATTTTCTGCGGATCTGGGACAGACGATACCGATCCAAATCTGATATTGTGCGTGTACTATACTGTGTTATTGTTGACCTCCACAAAAGGCACAAAAATATGATAAAGCACCAAAACGTATTTAAGAACATATTTCAAGAGTTCTGAAGCTGTTCCATAGTTCAATGTGAGGTACAGATTAATATTGAAGTCATTAAATTCAAGTTCACATAAACTCTTATTTCCACTGCGGCTGTCTGTCATCCTCCATTCAGTGTTCAAATTGTCTCGTTTGGTTACTACAGTCAAAACGATGAAACTCTCTTCAAGAGCTCACAGTAACTGAGGTTTATAATTGTTCAAAGAAAAGGCTCATTAATATAGCGCACAGATTTAATAGACTACGTATCAATATATCTTCCCTTTATACTAGTAATGTCTGGTTCGTGAACTAATCGTTTGATCAAATCTTTTCTTATGGCGCTTTTCCACTACACAGTACCAGCTCGACTCGACTCGCATTGGTTTGGTTTTCCCACTGTGTAAAAGTTGTACCTGTACATACCTGCTTCAAGATACTTGGCCAACACTCACTCTGAGTGGAAAAAAACCAATATCACGGAGTAATTAATTTACTCAAGTACACTGACTTGAGTAACAATGTTGTGCCGGCATTGTGATGCTCATTTTTTTTGTTTCACTATTACGATTCGCGATTGCACGTACTCTGTTTATACTATAGAGCAGCAGTACTTACCACACATTTTACAAGATTATATGTTTGTCAGTGGTACTGAGGATCTGCAAATCATTCCCCATCGTTCTCAGTCATCTCTCATTACACAGTGTCTACACCAGACACAAAAGTTGTCGTGTAGCGCCGAGCTGCATCAGCTAAAGTCTGTCTAATTTTGTGTCAGCACATCATAAACAAAACGCGGCAGCAGTTTACTGTCAGGGAATTGTGGTGTCATGCCATGATGCATCCATTTTAGATCTGTTGACTGATTTATATATAATTAATCTCTGTTATAGATCAGTGGTTCTATAGTATTTTGTCACCGCTCGCTTCCAGTGTAGACACGGTGTTAGGAATTGTTAGTCATTTTCCCTTATAAGGATTCACGCTCCGGGCACACCTCCCCCAATCCCCCCGCCGATCTCATTGTCCATCGCGATGTTTCACTATAGACATCGTCCAATGCAAAATTTGAAGACATCGCCCAAACCTAGAATGCATTTGCAGATAACTAATTCCCAATACTGCAACAAGCCCAGGACATTTTTTGAGGGTAAGGCAAAAGAACTAACACACACACAAAATGAGATGAGGGAAGCATTTCTTTTTTTTAAATATAGTATAGAGTTTCTGAAAAACAAATCACCAAAGCAAAGAAAGGACATACAATTGCAGAAACAATCATTTTGCCATGTGCAACAGAGATTGTCAAGGAATTATTTGGAGGGGATAAGTCAAAACAATTGGCTAAGGCACCATTATCAAATAATACAGTCAAACGTCACATTGCAACAATGTCAGATGACGTGAGGGGACAGCTTTCTGGGCAACTTCATGGTAATAACTTTGCATTTCAAATAGATGAGTCTACCAACATGTTCGTTATGAATGGGAAAATTAGATTTTTTGTTTTGTAAAGAGCTCCGTACCACCACGACAGAAAACAATATTTTTGAAACTTCGGATTATTTCATGAGATCAAATGAAATAAACTGGAGTGACTGTATTGGGGTACTTACTGATGGAGTTGCTACGATGACTGAAAGGCAGTCCAGGGTGCAACATGAATGAATAGAGGTTTTCAAAAGAAAACTACACATGTGGAATACACGTGTCTCCTCCGGAATCAGAGACATGCTTGAGCACACCCATGCATTTATTGCAGACAGACACTTGAATTTTATAACCATTCAACATCAAATAACAGTACATCTATCAAAGGTCCTGGAGAAATTTGATAGTTATTTCCCAGCTCTAACTGAGGAGCAGGCCGCTGATTTTCTGTGGATCAGAATCCCCTTTACTGGGAACATTGAAGCAAAGCTTCCAACTACTCTGACATCAAGACTTCTGGAAGAGCTTATAGAAATATACTTTGATGCCAGCCTGAAAGCCCATTTCAGTAAGGTTCCATTGGAATCATTCTGTTCTGAAATGGCAGAAGAACGCCCAGTCTGTAACACAGCTGCAATGAAGATGCTGATTTCCTTTAGCACCACCTACCTTTGTGAAGCTGGGTTTTCAACCATGGCAGCCCCTAAAACCAAATACAGGGCCAGCCTGACCCTTGGGGATGATGTGCGTCTTAAGGATGATGAATGTGTCTTGCCCTGTCAAAGATCTCTCCACACATTGACCAAATTATTGCTCACTGCCAGCAGCAATCCTTACACTGATTGATAAAGCCTTACAAATAACATGCAAGTACTGAGGTGCCAGACAACAGTCATTTTGTAGTAGCCTATGTAAAAAAAAATCCTACACACCAGTGTGAATACTGATATTTTTGTTATTGCATTTTAAATAGGGCCAATTTATAGGCTACTCCTAGGCTTATGTTTTTAAATTACAAATGGCCTGCTGATTGTTTTTGTTATTGTATTTTCAATATTATATATAAGCTATTATTTGTGCATAAACATATCTTGTTATAGTAATAAACATACAGTTTATTTGAAAACAAATTTTTTTGTCATCCTTGCTGCAACCTTACAAGAGCGATAATATCATTAAATTTGAAGGGTGGCGCAAAAATATTTTCTTGGGAAAAAGGGGGTCTCAGACAAAAAAAAAGGCTGGGAACCACATGAGTAAGAACACTTTTAGTCAAAGACATTTGTGAGTAAAAGTTTGCACTATTCCAAATCTATTTCTCAAAACACCAGATTCATTTCCTGAGTTATGTTTGTTTAATATACAGACTTTAAAATAAGATTTATAATAGACTTCAAGGCATTTACATGTGACTTAAGTGTCTCTGAAGAGGAAAAGAAAGAAATAATAGTACAAAGCGACAACGTGTGAAAGCAAGTGTGCAATAATAACATCTGTCGGAGGTTAGCACTCCATCACATGAACTCTGCAGTTCACACTGCGTTTATACATCTACCACTTTTCTACCACCTCATTCCTCAGTTTAATTAGTCAGTCTGATTATTTTAGAACAGTTAGAATAGTCTCAATATGAGCTCATTTTTACCACAGCATGAAAAATAGCTTTAATAGAACTGAAATTCATGAACGTAAACACAAATAGATCTTAATTCAAATGAAGCATTGCCTTTTCTTCAAGCAGTTTTATGAGGTGAACAATAGTAGGGTTGCCAGATTCAAATGAAGTTAAGTAAGCTGCAAAAAAATGCTGACATAGCATATTATGTGCTATTTTGCAGTGTACAAAGAGATGATTGTGAATGTTTTAAATCATGTTTATGGGTTTGTTATGAAAGCAAAATGAGAGCTAAAGCACTACTTTGGCATCAAGCTTCAATGTCCCATCGATTTGTAAGCTGCTTTCTCTGTCACTATGGGTATTTGGTGGAAGTGTTTGTTTTACATCATTTCAGGAGAGGAATTGGCTTTCAGTTCACATTTCACCCTTAAACATCCCTGAGCACATTTATCAAGTACTAAACTGGACTTGTCTCTAGAAACTTTTCAATTTCTTTAAAACTTTTGAACTGAAATAGAAAATCCCAAATTTGCCCACAGGCCACCACCCTTACCTGTGCACTCATGTTGAAGTCCTTTTCCGTAATATCCTTTCTCACACACACAATCATACTGTCCTGTGTGTGTACCGCATTTACAGCTGGCCATTATGTCACAACAGTCCCTTCCCTCTTCGCACAATGATGAACACAGTGCCAGATCCTCCTGAATATAACTTCCAGTTGGAAGATCTGGAAGAGAAAATGGCAGTGAATATCAGACTTTGCACTTTTCTCTGAAGCAAAAGAAAATAATATTGGCCTCATAATTTATCTATTTCTTCATGTCTAACTGAACTCCAAGCAGCTCTGGAAAAGTAAGCATGTGTGTTTCGGTATTGGCATCTTCTGCATAACTAACAATAAGAACCTTGGCTTTGGCAGGACCATTTTGTCTCCTTAAATACAAACAAATGCACTGCTCCAGATGTTGGCATACACAGACTGGCTATACAAGCTGAAGGAGTCTGCACTATCTTGGACAAATGATATGACAAACATGATATTACAACGGGAGGTGAGAACAAACGATCCCACAGCTTTAGTCAGGCCTACCCTTGCCCAAAGCCAATGATTGATCTGTTGCTATCCAGAGGGCTTCTTTGTTTTATATCTCTCTGTGTAGGTGGGTGATGTCATCGTGGAGAAAGGGGTCTTGTGAGTTCATGTAGCTGATTGAGTTCAGAGCTCTGATAAGAAGAATCTGCTATAGCCAGACAGCCAAAGGAAATAATAACACTGAATTATTTTTGTACCAGTTTTCTTTTACACTGGGATTAACAGAGGTTCATATTTGTCAGGCTCAGGAAAAATGAGCTGGACTGGCCTTTGATTTCCCTTTACAAACATTCACCATGGTAACCATAGTTTCTGTTAAAATATCACAGCAAATGCTATTTTTACAGTAAAGCTGCATGGTATTAGTCACCACTGACATCAAAATAAAGTTTGTTTTCCTGTTAACTCTGGTATTTAGAGGAAACTATGGTAACCATGGTACATTTTTGTAAAGTTTGTATTTATATGAAGAAAGACACGAGAATTCTGCATCGTACTTTATAGACATACGTATACCTTTTTTTTGCAATTAATTTTTGGTTAACGCCTTTTAAACGCCCCTTTTGTTGTACAACTTTAACTCTTGTTTACATAATGTTTAACACCACCATTTTTGGCAGGGTTTATTAGCACTACTTTTAATAGATGTACCAAAGTATTACAGCGTGAAACCAAGTGGTGCTAAAATGTTCCCCTAAGTTGTATGGCAACAGAAAACCAAGAATAAATTTTTACTAACCTAATTATTTTTATACAGTCCAGAAACTTTGGCTTATGTCGACGTAACAGCAAACGCCATTCATTGATTTGTGAAAAAAAAAAAAAAAAAAAAAACTGGTAGTGATCACGTGCTATAATTGCCCAATCAATATATCTACCTCATAAATATGCAAATAAGAACTTTCACAAACAAGAGTTGCCAAATTGGGCTACTTAACAATGTTGCTGCGGGTTGCTTTTCATGTCCGCGGGTTGAAGCGACTCCAATAACATGATATTTATTCCCTGGAATGCGAATTTTAACAGGAGAACCCCGCCAAAAAACGTGTAACCCAACACTGCATACAAGTATGGAAAGCTCATATTCTGTATTCTCACCTTCGTGAAGGGCGCGTCGAGCCAGCGCTTCAAACTCTTCGAAGTTGTGAACTAAATAGCAGTGCTGATCCTTGGGGAGCGAGGCCATGTCGTGTAGCTCGCGGATGTTCCCCTGCCAGATGCCCAGCGTGAAAATCTCCACGCCTCTCTCCCTCAGCGCCGCCGCCACCGGCCGCGGGTCTCCACCGTTTGAGTAACCGTCAGTGATGAGGAAGATCGCCTTTGTGGCGTTCTCACGCGACTGCCTCAGAATTTGCTGTGAGTTAAAAAAAAATAGAAAAAATTACGTTACATTTATTTTATGTGCTTGTTAGGCAAATCCCATTTAAATCAAAGTATTATTGCCTGCTATATTACTATAATATAAATTATTTATAATTTTCACTTTGTCTTTATAATCCAGCATGGATTACACACTTTAGTTATTTCATGAGTAAATTGCAAATGCTTGAAAGCATTCATTTATTTATGTAAAGAACAGATTCAAACAGCCTTTGAGTCAGAAGCACCAAACTGCCCTTGCAAATGTGCCACGGACGCATAGGCTACTCTTCCAGGAGACATTCCTCTGTAAAATGCGCTGCACACTTCTGAATATTTGGGTTGAACTGTTCTGGAACAGTGTTGTAAACACAACTTAACCACTGATTTCTAGTTGTGTAATCTTTTGGAAGGCCAAACAAAGTATTTTCACTTTCGTTATGAAATGCACAGCATCTCCATGATGGTGGCTGCAGCGGTGGCATCAATACTACAGCAAGAAATAAAAGTTATGCCTTCTATTCTTTGTGTGAACATTTGGGCGGCGTTATGCAAATCTTCCCACACAGTGACATAGACGTGGGGGGGTGTTAAAACGAGGCCCATCTTAGGAGGGCGTGGACTAGTCTTAACTTTTATAAAGAATAACTCTTTGACTTAAGTCTTTGCAACTTTAGGGATCTTATCTAAGCACAAACAGCTTGTAACACTCCAAAGAGAATGGAAAAATGTTAATTGCATCATAAAACCCCTTTAAACTCTTGAACCGAGAAATGGATCACGCAGATAATGTGAGCTTGATCAGCAGATTCATTTTATAATAGAAAGATTCATTCATACTCACGAACTGCCCAAGGAGAACTTGTTTAAATGTAAAGATTTTCAGCCTAGCTAATGTATGGCTTCAGAAGAACATAATACACAGGGTGTAATGATAATTTGTGTGATACTGTTATGATGCATTTATCATTATCAGTTGGCATTACAAAACCACCAAAACAGCAGAAAATGACTGTCTCGTTGGCAAACATAGCTACATTTTACACTCACGTGCATGAACATTTGTTTACAAGACTTTTATGTCTAAACGTGTAATTAAGAGGCTTGGTTGAGGAACAGAGAAAATCTCTTTATTTTCTCTAAGGGCACTTTAAGTGGAGCACAAGTCTTATTGCTTCAGACACAGGGAGAGGAGGGGATTGTGAAAGTCAATGGACAAGGCCAATTCAAGGACTGGTAGAAAACAGAGCAGATTTTCTCTTTATTGTCTAATTGGCTGCAGTTCAAGCATCTCAGACAGAAACAATAATTACAAAGCCTCGAGTCTGACTTCCAATTACACACACATAGGGATACAAGCACACACCTCAAATCTGGAATCTCCAATGCATTGAGAATTAGGTCTCTGCAGAGCAAAAGTGGGTGTTTATCACCATGTGGGTGTTTTCAAACTGCTGGGTGTTTCTAAATCATGCAATCTAAATGATCCCCCTTACCTAACCCCACCCCTAAACCTCACGTCACTATGACGTCAACCAAACAGGTATCATGGTGTAAAATCACCCTGAACTGGTAACTCCCATAACTTTCCTGCAGAGACCTATACTTGAATGCATTGGTGCTTTTCACTGTCTTCTTCTCTCTCTAACACACACACAGACCCAGACACAAATATACAGTTGCTGCTGGTTGTCACCACAGTGATGTCACTGTGGTGGGGCCCTATATGGGAGTTGGCCTACTGGCTAAAACAGGGTGTGATTGTGGGCATTTATGGGGCGGCAGCTCAAAGACATTGAAGGCGTAAGGGGTTTTAGATATGAGTCAGAGGTGGTCATGGTACACAAACATGTCTGCACATTATTAGAGCAGGGTAGACAACTGTCTGAGATCACAGGAATAAGAAAAAGAAAAAGAGTTACTGACGCGAGATGTGAAATTTGATTACCAACCACATATACTGTGTTTGCACCCACAGAATTACACACAACTGTATTCACTCCTACACATTATAAACCCACTTTATTTTTATACGCAAAGCGACACATCTTGTCCCCCATTGAAGCAGCAGTGGTTAATCACTCACATTAGAGGCTCATTTAATTAGTTCAGTTAAAAGGTATTTTGTGACAAAACAAACTTTACAAGTAATCCAGGAAATCACAACATTATGGGTGTATAAATGGTTGTTTGTTTCACTCATAGTGACAAATTAGTTTACACATGTGATAGTTACTTGAGTTTCGGCTCTTTGGCAGCCTAAGACCATAAAGGGTCACCTGTAAAGTAGTCTCAGCCTCTGTTCACTGACCATCTGATGCATGTTGCTGGAAAATATTTTCTCAGTCTGCAATGCTTTGATGTGATGACTGACTTTACGCAACTTCTGGGAGTAAGAACACAGGGTTTTTTTTTTATTTTTTTATCAGACTGCCTGGAAACAAAGTTGTGTTAACAAGGTACCAGGCTGATATAAAAAGCACTTTGAACCAGCAGAATCACAAAGTGTACACAATTTTAACTATTCTTGGTGTTTTCCACAATTATTTGTAGAGATTCCTTTTTTTTAATGTAGTATAAACTTTTTTCCATCCTAAATAAACTCTTATATGTTTTTGTAGTGATGTGAAGAAATCCCCAGTGATCCCGTCTGAGAAAAAAAAAAGAAATCTTAGTGTGAGGAGCATTTTAATAGCGCTAAGAACACTTTTCCGCTATAAAGAACCTTTTGTGGAATGGAAAGGTTACATACTTTTTTTGGAACCATTGATGCCGATTGAGAACCTTTATTTTAAATGTAGCTTATAAAAATTAAACAGACAGTCAGTGGCTAGTCACATTATATGTCAGTCAGACAGCTTTTCTTGTCTAGACAAGCAGTTCACAGACAGAATAAGGTACAGTGTGGACCAGACCTTATGCTATTCAGTTGAGATCAGCTGTGTGTTTTTATGTATGTCTAAATGTGTCTAAATATGTCTGGGGTTTTTTTTTGTAAGTATAATTAATACATTACAACTGCAGTTAATCCTGCTTTGTCGTACAGACATCTTTGAGCATGCCACATTATATAATTCTTGCAGTCTGACTTAGCATGATTTAAACACTAACATGTGTACCGTACATGTTTTTAGACAGAGTAGGAGCCACCTCTATAATTTTTTTGTAAGTTACTGGTTACATTTAAGTTTTGACTTGAATTTAGGCAACAATCTACTACTGTCTAGCACTAGTCTCCATGTTGAGTTCAACATGTCTGCACAGAATGTCACATTCTTTAATCTGTAAATTCTTTACAGCTGCTAACATAGACATAATCCTCTGTTCAGTTCCTGTATAGGGTTAATGGGCTTGCTTAGTGAACCATGATCATCACAGCAAGGTATTCTATTTCAAAACCTCGCAGACACCTTACCATGTTATAAAGCTGATGTCAGGTCAGTAAACTCTTAACAAAACCACCGTGTTCTTGACAAAAATCTGTGATGTTTCTGAGTTGTGTTATAGTTTTTTATAGCTCAGCAGTATGCAGCAGAAAAAAATTAATTAACTAAAATAAATATTTCTTTAGCTTCTAATAGAGTCATGTATATATCTCTGTCTGAAGCATTCCAGAATGGAGTAAACATGTGACCGGAGTGCATTCAATTGCTTGGTTGGAGGTCTGAGCTGTTTTGACATGTTATGGTTCCAGTGGCAAAGAATACCAGCAACATGAACCTACACTGCAAAAACAAGCCCACTAGATGGACCAAACCATTTCAAGCAATAGTCCTGGGCAGGAGAAAACAGCTCGCTGTTCAATTACTACATCTTTTTCCACAAGTCTGCAATAAATCCTGTAAAAAAACATTTGAGGGTAAACATTTTTCTCTGCAAAGCTGAGCTGTTGAAACCCTAGATATAAACCACAGTTTGATTTCGCACATGGGAGACTCCTGTTTCATGCCTTAAGTTTATATGCCTCCCACTGTGCACTATGTTCTCCTTTAGTTCTCCTTGAGTGATTACAATTGATTTCATTTCCTCAACATGTCAGACACACTCGGCCAACTACACCTTGTTTAGAAGGACAGGAGCAGAGATTGTTGGGCTAATGGATGGGGTAGGCCTATGCATCTACCGACTGCTGGAAGTCCCTAGATCCTTATTACAGTTCTCTCTGTCTGTGAAGTGAATTGAAGAGGATGTGCAAGTGTGCGTGGTTGGATGGAGTTTGAATAAAGGGAGTGTAATTGGTCTGGATAACACACCGGGACAGAAGGATTGTGGAGGATGGTTAGTTGGTTCCTGTCAAAACACCATTTATCAAACCAAGGACAGTAAGGCAGTGAAGGAAATCATTTTTAAAAGAGAGAAGGCCTTGACAATATTTCATCTAATGCAAGGGCAAATGTGGTCTCTCTGGTCCTCTGGTGCTGCCAGCCATGTACTAGGAACTCCGTGCAAGAACAAAGTTATGCAAGAGCAAAAAAGAGTCTGGATTTGGTCCTTTAAATTAGATTTCTCTTATTTTAGATCTTTATGCCAGAACTGAGAGAGACAGAAAATTTAGCAGTTCTTTTTATGAAATGAATTGTGACTTTTGCCTGTAATTGAAAACAAATTTGAATGATAGGACTAAATACTTGTGAAACCAAACAAGCCCCATCAATATAACCAGACTCTTGGTTTGCTAAATGACAAGAGGCAAGTGACAAAAAAGCCACAAGCCACCAAATAGATGCCTGTGAAGGAGACCAAAACACCGTGAAGGAAAAACAATTAGGACAAAATGGTTCTTAAACATGAATTGGTGACTGGAGATACAGGATATTAGTTTTGTGGACTATGTGGTTTAAATAAATAATTTGGCATTTAAGTAAATCGCTTAATCAAACCGTGGTGTGATGTAATGCCTTTTTTAAAAGGAAATACTCAAAGGGGTGAATTACCAGATAAATGATAAAGTCTTTACTGTGGAGTGCATCAGAGACTGTAATAATTGTACAAATATTTGTTCTCAGTATTAAATGGCTTTTTGTGCATATATTAAATGCTTTAAGCATCATGTTGCTTTTATATTAACTGATTCACTGATTATACTTTAAAATGTCAAATTACAAACCTCATATTGATATTTTAGAATGTTTACTTAACAGTTCTTCTCTCAGTAGATGTAAAAGTGCACAATTCTTTCAAGTATCTTAGTATTTAGACTCATTTATGCAAGTATTCTATTCAGACAAGTTCAACTATAGAGCAACAGCAAGATCTGATTCACAGGGAATGTACATAATAGTAAAAAAAATGAATGCATTGTTAGTTGCTTTGAATAAATACATCATAACACGTAAATGTAAGTGCATGTAAACTTAGACCGCATCCTATGTTTGCCCACATACTGTCCATTGTTCCTGCCTCCCTTTCTCTGTTAAACCAGAGCTGTGCTTTTGAGCTGCAGACGTTCTCTGCCTTAAAGCTGAACAGGACAAATCTTTGACAGTTAAATTCTGATCTCTCCTCTCTACAGTGATCCTATATCTGTTTGGGCTTCCCCGATGTTCAGTTTAGTTAAAAAAAAAATAGCCTCAAGGGCCCAGAGCAGAAGAGTGTCAGCATTCCTCAAGCCACCCCAGCTGGACCTGATAAAAAAACGCCTGGTTGAGAAGTAGTGACTGAGGGGACAGTCAGCGTTTTTATGTGGAGTGACTTGGAGCTGATGCATTAACATAATAAGAAAATAACTATTTAGAAAACAGAGTATTTAAATGATTTAAAAAGGACCATAAAATTCAGACTGCATGTTCTTGATGGAAACCACCTAGCACTGGAACCCATCCGCCCATCAAATAAATACTTCAGACGCTTTTCCAAATGGAGTAGGCTAGTTTAAAAAATGCTCAAATTGTAATTTAGAACATCCATAACTACATGGTTGCCTGTGAATAACAACCGTGCACATTTTGATATTATGTAACTCCACTGTGTATAATTGTGAAACTTGTTTTTCTTCATAAAAATGTCTTTCACTTCATGATCATTATTGCACGTGTGAATGATCTGTGACAGTGAGAATTAATAAAATCTTAATAAAAAATTTTTTATTTATAGCTACAACCAGAGCCAAACAAAAGCACCCCATACTATTAGCTTTTGATTCTCATCTTGAAAAGCATTGTGAGGGCAGTGACTGAAATATCTAGAAATTCACAACAGCACGTAGGTAAGATATTTTCCAGACCGGTGTCTAAGAAGCGCACAGGTCACTAATGTAAGGCAGTAATCGCACATATGGGGGGAGAGAGGAATCTATTTTCAGGGAGAACAGACCATGTGTTGCTGTTGACAGGCTGAACTGATATCCATTTCAGCACTTCCGTGGCTTCTCCTCTGTGGTATGTCCTTCCCTTCCCCCTCAACACACATGTACACAAGCACATATGAGATCGTTTACAATTGCAGACAGACACAATGCATAGCAAGTGCATGCAAGTGCTACTTATAGTGTTTTGGGTGAAACCTGACTGTTTTTTTTTTTCTTGCTTTTTGCTTTGAACTCCAAAGGACATAACTGTGGCCTTAGCTGAGGTATTTTAAGTGAGACTCCTGGAAAGCCTGTACAGAGCTGCCAATTACAAGCCTTCATATCATAGTGTGGGCACAGGCACAGACCAGGCGCCTTTGCATAGAGCCCTTATTAAGATGGTCTGCCTCTGGAATTTTAAAGTTCTTTTAGATAAATAGTGCTTCTGACACTTTGTGTTCTTTTAGAAAAATATTGCCTCCTCAAATTAAGAGTGTTTTAGAATAATAACATCAGTAGTCTTAGTAGATTTTTAAAATAATAGGGCTTCAAGAACTTTACAGTCTTTCATCAGAGCCTTTGTTTTTCTTTTTGTAATTGTACAGACAGAAAGCTTTTGCTATCAAGTTACAGATGCAGCCAGGTTTCAAAGGGAACAGCATATATTGCAAGCATTTATAAACATAATAGGACATGCAACACAGATTTTTGTCCTTTTATTATTTATAAATATTATTATTATATTTTTCAGGTATGGAAATCAGGCATTTTGTAAAGTGTGACAGTCATATTTAAATCAGGAATTTTATATTTTTATTGCTTAAATAATGGCATGTGGTTGGCTTTCCTTGTGTTTATTATTTATTAAGACATTTTAAGTATACATGCTCTTTTTTTATTTTTATTTTTATTTGTCACTTGAAATAATCTCTCTGATATGATTATCTGTACTGTGACAGATGAGTTTGGGTTTACTATGCTCAGACCTAGAGAAACTAAAGTGAAAATAAATAAAAAATTCACTCAAATAACCAAAAAATTCTAAATTTACCACATTTTGGAACTTCACTCTTAATTTAAAACATTGTCAGACATCACCTGTTGCCATTTATGAATCCCAAAGCCACAGTGGTCTCTTAAAACAAAAATAGCATCTGGAAATTGCAGGTGATTCAGGATGATGAAGTGGGCCTCCACAGATGTTAGTTATGCTCTCTTGGTGGTGCATGTATGCAGCTGGTGGAAAAACGCATGCTTTTATCTTTTCATGCTTCAGAGCAGAAATGTGACCTCTCGCATGACAGAAATGACCTCACAGTATGGGGCCATTAATAGTGCTAAAATAAACACAAACTATGTCTTTTGTCTATTATTTTCTTCAGTTTTTCTCTGAACAATATTATGCATTTTTTGCCAGTAGACTGTGCAGTAGGTGGTGCAGTCAGACTGAGAACACCACCGCCGCTCTATATTTGACTTACTCCAGCATCCAGTTACCACTAATCACTGTGTTGAAGCATTTTGCAGTTTATAAATATTCCAAAGTGCATTTGCGTGTGTAGCTCTCAGGGTGTGGAATGGGGCTCTCCTGGAGCTGAAAGTTGTGGTTAATAGCAGGAATAATGTGAGAGCAGACTAAAGGTTTGGCATGAGGTGAAAACTGCAGGCGAGACTAATTATTTTGCAATAATACAATTTGGGTGACTATGCTCCAGTAGCTACGTGGAGTTTTGTTACCAAATGAGCCACTAAGGGTCTTATTCTGCTCCCCATTTTTTCTTTTTCTTTTTAAATATTATGCATTTGACTGAACTGACAATTTCATATGAAATTTACATTTAATAACTGAATTGAGCTGAATGATGACATTATCGTCTTCTGAAGAGCTGTTTTAGCAGTATCATATTTGTTTCATAATTTGATGGATTTTGCAGAATCAACACAGTTATTTAATTGAACTGAATCAACATTGAAGTGAGATTAAAAAAAATGACACTGATGCCTTCAGTAGAGCTACATATAACTGAATTTAATTTGTTTCACAATTGATGAACTTTACACAGTTATGAACTGGACTGAATCATCATTGAACTGACTCGTGCTGTATGATGACACTATTGTCTTGCCATAACTTTTTTACAGAAGAATTGGAATTCCTCTCGTATTTAAAAAAGTTTGCTTAAATGATTCTGTTATTTTTACTATTCATATGTGAGGCTACTTTGAAACAATCTACATTGTATAAAATGCTATATAAATAAAGGTGACTTGACTTGACGGCAATATTCAGAGGCCCCATGGATTTTACAGTTGTTTGTGATTTGTAGATAAATGTTAAGGATAAGAATGTTTAAAATATATTTTACACACAAATTACGCACACACAAAAAAAAGAAATCAAAAGAAATGCCCATGCCATAATAGGATTGTATTAATTTACATGACTTTTCGGTTTCTGTTTTCTGACTTTTCTAAAATTTGACTACCAGGAATTTGGGGTATGTATGAATTTAATTTACGTAAGATACATCTGGATTGTTACTTGTTATAGCTTATTTAAATGCTTGTTTTGTCTCATCTTAAATCATCTAGTGGTCCACTTAACAGTGGTCCACTTAACATTTTCTGAGCCCCCTGGTTGACAACCACTGTTCGATAGCAGAGCATCATTTTGTCTACTGTGGACAAAGAAACAATAATACATGAGATGTGATTTTACCCGGCTAAGTGTTCCTGCTTCCCTGCAGAATCAGTGCTGGACTACTGATGGATGAAGACCAGATGAAGGTTTTCTCGTGCCATCATGTTGCATTTATTTTACCATCACATGTGTGTCCAGACAATAAGACTTTTTCATTCTTGTCTCATGCTGTCTCTCATTGTTGATCCATCCCTTTTTAAGGCATACTTCTGCTGCTTACGTATTTCAGTCTCTCATGTGTCTGATTTATAGGTGTTATAAACCAATTTCTGGTGAAGGTAAATGCATACTATTTGTGTCTTAAGGCAAAGCGCACCGTTACAAGCAACCAAGCAATATGTTCCTGCAACACAACTCAGAGACACAATTAAGCCCCTAAATAGGACTAAGACTGATTCATTGTAAAACATGTTGCCTCTTCAGACAGTTAAAGACCGAATGGCCCTTATCTAGCAGTCTGCAGACATATCTGTGGCTCTCAGGCTGGTTTAAAGGCATTCCTGACTGTTTTATCAGGGTTCGTAGAGTACAGGCTGTCTCTCATAAGGATCTCCCTAATCAGTCTTAATTAATAACACAAATACAGCCTCGGGAAGTGCCAGATTTTCATAGTGCATGCTTGCCAAAAAGAAGCATTCTGTACAGCCATTTCTATTTCATTGTTACGATTTTCTTGTTTTTTTATTCACACAGGGCTTTTTAAAGCTATTTGTGAAAAATAGTGATTTTCTACAAGTAGACACTCACTTTACATTAATATAGATAGATAAAACATTGTACCTGTAAGCGTTCATAGCAAATTTCCAGTTATTTGTATCAACACCAGACATCACGTATGTGTTTTTTGACAGCTGTCCCAGATCTTTCATTCTGTTTCTTTGCTTTTATGTCCCTTTGCTTTAATTTTGCACAGCACATTCTGAGACTTACTGACAGATGTTTTCGCAGACACAATATAAGATATTTGGACACGTTCATCTGTCTAGACTCGATGACAGTAACGCTCCTGCTGCCTTGTGCTTCAAAAACCAGGTCAAAAGGGTCAATGGCACTTTAAAGAAACATTCCCTGGAATTTCTAAAGGGGGACTATAGGAGGAAGGGTCAAATGGGGATGAAATGAGAGGGATGTATGCTAACAATAATGCAAAAAATATAACTGCCCTTTCCCCTCCACACTACTTGCATAAGATAAACGAACAGTCATTTTTGAGATAGAACGACTCTTGATACATATGTATGGGTGAGTGAGTGTATTTTCAAATGTGCTTATATAGAATTCCCATAGACTTCCCCTTCTTAATAGAATCCCGGCTGGGGCAAAGGAAGAATCCTTGTCGAGATGAGCATTCATTGGAATTTCAAATCCATTTGGTCAAGGACTTCGATGTAATGACTCCCTATGGAGGCTGATCAGAAAAGCAGGCAAAGAATTTGGAAAGCACTAAAAGCATTCACTAACTTTCAGAAGGACAGCAGAGAGAGAGAGAGAAATAAGTTTATGGAGAGCTAGTTCTGCTCTGGTTTGGCAAATGGACAAGGGGTTGGGGATCTGGCAACCCAGGATACCCACTAAGTGCAGACAAACACTGTGGCTAGAGCAAGAATCAGCAGGAGCGCTGGGCGAACCAAAGAGAGATTACATAAGAACTTAGATCCGTAGATGTCTATCTTTCTGTCTGTCTATGTCTGTCTATCTGTTTGTCTATTCAAAGTGTCTAGACATACTTTTCTTTATAGTTAATCATTGTAGTTCATTGGCAGATTCTCCAGACAGTTTTAAATGGTTTACCACTTTGCTGTTTATAAGTATCTTGGGTTTGTGAGACTACACAATGCCGCTTTTATCCTTCATCAGGCATAGCAAAATAAAATGCATTTAGAGCCAACCCAACATTTCATTCTCCAAATGCAGTGGAGTAAATGAATTAGAGGCTTGGCAATTGATGATGTTCTTGCTAAAAGGCGAATCTGATCAGAGAGATTTGGCCTCTCTATGCACTTCGGCTGGGCAGTAGAACTTCGGATAAGGCCTTCGACCTCTGCAGCTCTGAAAGATTGAAAATGTGTCTGGAAAAAGCTCCCAGACCTCCAAGCCATTTAGACTCAACGGAAGGAGCCAAAAACCATGAAATATTACAGTTTGACTACAATGCCAATTAATTGCTTATGAACAAAAGGACTTTCCTGCTGTGCTTCCATAACAACTTAATACATTTGCAGATCTGGGTTAGCGAAACCATTTTTCAAACCACAAATGTCATTCAGGATAAGAAAATGCCTGAAAACACGGACGTCATAATCATTTGTAACGGAAAAAGGGAGTAGAAGCTGCAGTAGGCTGCAAGATGTGGCAATAAATCATTTTGCTGCGATTTATAGCATTGCTGTTAAGTGAGACTGGGTTAGGTTTTTTTTATTTTTATTATTATTTTTAACAAATGTATTTATTTGAAATGAGTCACTTCTGCTGTCTTTCGTCTTTGTCTGGATCTTGAAATTCTCAAGTTGTTCCAGCTTGAAACCATCAACTATTTTCCCAAGTATTTAGTGCAACTGGGGACAAATCAACCTGTATGGCCCTACCAGGCACTTTTGTTTTTAAAGTATGGTCACTGTTCTAGAAAGCCCTACATAGATAGATGTTTTCTGTGGTTATCTGTCCCAGATCACAGTGCACAGAAAACCATGTGGTGTTAACTTAAAGATGACATCTGGAGGTACCTTGCCAGGAATGGAGACTCTTAAGTGTTGTTCATCCATCATTTTGACTTTTCAGTTCTGTTTCTGCTAAATGTGCTTCAGTGATTGAGATTTAATAGCTATCTGTTTGTTTATAAGTTAAAGAACATTAAAGAGCAGTGGAGGAGCATTGAAAACATTCAGCATAAATCAAAGTTCAATCTAGATTAGGTGGCTAGACACTTAATGTTAATGCCTGTCATTTCCTCTTTTATCTATTACATTTCATTTAGTGCTTAAACTCTTTCTCGCATGCACAGACATTGTGATTACACAGCTGCTCTTACCGCTGCACGCTGGAAGGCCCCCCTGGTGTAGGTACCACCTCCTCTGTAGGTGATGGAGGGGATCTCTTTGCTGAAGAGCGAGCACTTGTGTTGGTGGGCTTTGGGTGCAGACACATAGTCCGCTCTTGTAACCACATGACTCTTGGAACTAAATGTGACCAGCGCTACACGTGTTGCCTCCGGCGCCACCGGAAAATCTGACAGCAGCTTCCGCACGAATCGCAGCTCACTCCCAAAGTTGGAAGCTCCCACGCTGGACGACTCGTCCACGAGGAAGACCAGATCCAGACAGCCCCCCCGTTCCCGAAGAAGACGCACGTTCCTTCGGAAGACCTGGCCGAGACGTTCCACTTTGCTCTCCACGCTTTCAGAGAGGTTTTGCCGGGTTTGGGCCACCTGACGCAAACCCTGCAGTGACAACCGCTGAGCCTGGCCCAGCCAACCAGTACAGCATGACCAGTACAGGAGAAGTAAGGTGAACCTTAAAGTCAATGTAAGTCTTAGTGTCACCATGATAACGCCAAAAACTCAAACGTCCTGTAGTGGTTATGAGGGAATATTGAGGCGTATAAGTTTGTTGCAGTCCTTCTCTTCTTTAGCTTCCTCTATCTTTTCCAAGCAGGGTGAGTCTCCTATCTCTCCGCTGGTCTCAGGCATCTGTGGAGCTCCTGCATTTCAGACACCCTCCAAATGCATCTCCCCTCTCTCTCAAAATCATTTGAAAAGCGAGTCGGTGAAAAAAAGTTCGGTGAGAATGAGCGAGGGTGTGTGCGCTGGTGCGGGACTAAGGGAAGGAGTGAGAGAGAGAGCAGAAGCGGAGGAGGAAAAAAGGGGCAGTCAGAGGCGTGAGTGTCTCTCTCTTTTCTTCTCGTCCCGTTCTCTTGCTTATTCCCTACTTGTTCAGCCCTTCTCTCTTTCTTTTTCCTCTGCTTGTCCTAGAGTGCTCCAGACTGTCCGTCAGCCAATGCCTTTGTAACAGAATAAGTGTGTGTGTGTGTGTGTGTGTGTGTGAGGTATAATGAGAGAGAGAGACGTTTGTCTATCGGCCTGTCAATATGCCCAAAGAAAACACCAGCACGGGGCCTGTTGATCAAATCCATATGTCTGGTACTAGTCTTCTCTCGGATGAACACTCTCTTCAGACTACCAGGCAGATACCATAAGAGCCATCTGCTAATGAGAATAATCGTGAGGAGCTTTAGACAAAACAAGCATGAAATGGATACAAAGCCAACACAATTTACTTGACAAGCAGAAAAGCTCTTAACAGGTTTTAAATCGAAGCAGCATTATATTAAAGAGTCCACATGTCATGTGAGTTCTGTAAGCAGAGCCTCCAGTCTTTATTACTTCCTCTTGTTTTCTCTTGGGGGTCTTGTGGGGAGAGAAATCTCAAGTAGGATCTGACCCCCCTCTCTGTCTCTTTTATTTGTTCCTCCTTTCTTTTGTGATTTTTATCTGTAACCGAAACAAAGTCTCAGTGCTCAACGCAGTTTTAGGTGGGCCAGCCACAATTGGCTGTATAACAGAACATTTTGAGCCAGGCTGAAACTTAATTAATACAAATGAATGCCACGTGTGAATCCCAACTGTAATGGCTTTGACATAACAAAGCAGACAAGGATTTGCAGTTTTGTGAGGTTATAGCTCAAAGAGCTACTGATTCTTAACTGAACCAACATGCTGAGTGTTAAGTGTGGTCTTTAAAGTTAATTGTGAACTTTGTGTCTGAGAGCAAAAGAGGACAGCAGGGTTTGGCTTGCCAGGCAGCACTAGGACACACATCCCTCTGCTCACCAAAAAGAGACCCAAAGACATCACTGAACTATATATATATATATATATATATATATATATATATATATATATATATATATATATATATATATATATATATATATATATATATATATATATATATATATATATATATATATATATATATATATATATATATAATTTTACATGTTTTTATCATACATGCCATCATGGTAACTGTAAATATACAGATGCATTTTAAGTGATACACATGCACCATAAATTCACTCTAATCTGTAAAGTGGTCTCCCTCTGTCTTTCATCTGATTGGCAGTGTGAAGGTGACACATTCTGGACATTTATCCAAACAAGAGGGGGATATGTCAAGATAATACAAACACCTAATTTCTTGTAGTGTTAATCACTTCACTGTTGCTTATGTCTAGCTTATATATATATATATATATATATATATATATATATATATATATATATATATATACATATATATATATATATACATATACATATATATATATATATATATATATATATATATATATATATATATATATATATATATATATATATATATAATAACGTCTGTGTTGCCGATGCACTGATGCAAGTTATTTAAACAGAAGAGTTGTTAAAAATGGGAGATTTACAATACAAAAGGGTTTTTTCTCATTAACTACTTGGCAAAGCAGTGTCTTATGTAAAACACAAAAACAGTACAATAGTGCCATCTACAGGTTAATAAGGGTACTTGTTGTCCAATTGTTCGACTTCAAAAACCACTGCTTGTCGTTAATTGTAAGTGAAACTATTTTTCATTACAAAACAATGATTCTGAATATATGTATATATACATTTGAAATAAATGTTAGATGTTTGAAATAAACAAGATGTGGATAAATAAGGTAGCCTGATTTAAATGTGATTGAGTGTAACACACACACACACACACACATTCTACTGTACAAATGTGAATTTTACATTTCCTTTAGCCAAAGGCTTGTTCATTTCACTTATATTTGTCAAAGATAAAACTTAAACAAGAACTTAAACAAAGCAAGCCCAGTCTAGACGAGATATAGTAATGCAAAAGTAACATAACATTACTTTTGCATAAAATAATCGTTACTGTTTAGGGAGTAACAATATTGTAGTAAATTTATACTTTTATTTATACGATCATATTTGTATCCTTTTGAGATTTTTATTTTATTTTATTTAAATCTTAAATATTGTAAATATAATATTAAAGAGAGAGATAATTTCCACAACTTAAAAAGATAGATGTTATTATAATTTCTCTCTGTTCAGATTCATATTTATATAGCAGCTCATATTTATGTAGCATATTCTGCTGGCTCCATCTATCGGTGAAAGGATGCATGTGTGCCCTGCATAGGCCATTATTGTATACTCAGTGTTTTGACTCCATAAAATAAAAATTATAGATATGTAATATTTTATCCGTGCTTGTAAACTTTGAGGCCATGTATAAGCTAATGTTGACAAACATCACTTTTAATGAGTTTAGTAGGCCCAGTGGTGTAGCATCTTATATGAAGGGTATGCAGGTGTATATAGGCCTGGGCTGTATGAGGGGAACATTTAATTGAACCGAGGGAATGAATAGAGCCCTGTATGGGCCTGGCCCTTGTCCAGCAGCTTGAAAATACTCAGTCCGACTGATCCCGTGAATTTTTTCTCTCTCTCTTTCCTATTACACAGATATTAAAATAGTTCAGTTTTGTTTTTTTAATGGCAAAGTGGTCATATTTCTTTTTGTTTCTGTATTAAGTTAATTTAGTCAAGTGTTTGGAACATTGTATGTTTGTTAAATTCAAGTTTTGTTTTTTTAAAGGAACGCCCAAGTGGCAGACAGTGAGTTGAGCATTATGTTTGACCAATTTAGCCTTTTTAAACCAACGCAACTTGCCTAAAATAAACAGACATAAAACACTTTCACATTATTCATTTAAACATTTAACCTACATAAATGAGCACTTTTAGGCATATATCAAATCGTTTGTGCGGAGCATGGAAGCTAAAGCTAATTTTTGCTCTTAAAGGTAAGAGTATACATCATTGGGAACTGCAAAGGGTCTTCTTGTATTTGTGTGCACTCACAATATCAAAAAATAAGGAAAAAAAACAGGATGCACTTCTGACTTCTTGGTCTTGAGCAGGAGCACTTCACTGACATGATAAATATATCTATAGAATGCTTTAAATTACTATTTTAAAAACTAAATATTTTTTTAATCGAAAACAAAAACTCTTTCATTATGTAATCCATAAAGATGCATTTCTCTCTAAAGACACGTGAGGAAATGGCGAGTCTGGTTCGTCAAATTAATTTTTGCAACATTGACTTTGAAAACATTCGTTTATTAACAAAAATTTATAAATATAACCTTTTTTGCCACGTTGAAAAATAACTAAGCTTATAAGATTATCATCATAATATTTTAAGAATAAAGTCAAAAATTATGATGCGTGAAGTTAATGTGAGAATTTCACCTATATGCCTACTCCAAAAAAATAAAAAAATAAAAGTCATTTTGTTTGATCGATTATTAGACATTCGTTGGTATTAAATTGTTCTGATTTTTTCAACATGCATTCAAATATTCATGTTTTATTTCATGGTGCAAATATTAAAAAGGAAAATATCATTGATTCATAGGCAGCTACTGAATAAAAAGACGTTTATTGTTTGTATTTTATCATAGAATTGACACAAGGCTGAGAATTTGTAATAACAAATCACAAAGCTGCAATTATTGAGAGGCTTGCGTGCTACAAAAAATGAATAGACTTGAAAACTTTAAACATAATTTCCAAGCATTAGACTATACTGTAAATAAAACAGTGTGTGAATAGTCACGATTCATGTAATGTTATTTACTTTAGAAAAAGCAACAATAGAGGCTTAGTTAAGTTAACTGAGTTTAATTCCATAACATTTGGGGGGACCCTTAAACATTTTTTGCATATGGGCCCAGGGCTGACTCACTACATCACTGAGAAGGCCATTTTATTTTTTAAAGAGCACAGAACCAGAAACTGATTAAGAAAAAAAAGTAAAATATAAAGCAATATTTGATCTAAATGTTGCATGCAAACAATTTTATTTATGGTGCATATGCTTTTAAATGGTGTCAACTGGAAAAGATGCTGTTTAAAGCCAGATATTGTAGTTATAGCATAGACCAGCAGGGGCTAATGGGGACATCTAACCAGCCATACCATACACAGCATGCTCTCTAGAATGATAATATCCCTCCCTCTAATAGAACCAACCAGCAAGTAGCAAATCAGTCCTTCGTGACTGTGAACAAAACCTACTGCCTTTTTAAAACACTTTTTCAAATGACACATTAAAACCTAATGGTACATTGTGTTTTCATGTTTTAGTAATTATTTGCTTAGGTTTGCTTTAGCTTTAGCTGTTTTTTTGTTTTGTTTTTAATGCACAGGTCATGTACTGTACACAGGTCAGCATTAGCCCACAACATAACACATCTGACATTTTGAAATTATTATGTTCAGAAATGTTTCTTTTCAATGTTTTTGTTGTTGTTGTTGTTGTAATGGTTGTTCAGTGGAAAGCATCTGCTCCCATTGTGTCTGTCCTCAAACAGCTAGCGCCCACCATAAAATGTAACGATCGGTATGGTGGTGCAGGTTCTCAGAGATATTTTTAGCGCAATCTCTGACGTAGAAATTAATAATTCATGAGCTCTGCGGTTGAATTATGGACCACACCATGCTTTGACATCACAATATATCAGTGACGTGAGATTATACCATCAGCAAAAGAAAAAGCTGCATTTAACGTTTAACTTATTTATCCGGTTAAAATAATAAAGCCAGAGATGCAAACCACATTGCATTACTTAAGAACACTTAAGAACAGAGAGGAAAAAAGAAACCACTACTGTCCCTTTCTCCAGTGATTGACAGAGAAAAAAGCTGACCCACATACCAACCACACAACTTTGTCTTGTTCCACACTTGACAACAGAGTAAATCTGTTAATTTTCATAGAAAAAAAATCTCAAACACGTGCAAAAACCAGAAGACCCTCAGGGGAGCAAAAGTGGATGTCTCTGATGTGAGAGCAGAGCCTAGGAATGAAAAACAGAGTTAGGGAGGAGAGGAAAAGCAGGGAAACAGAGGAGACCGGATTGAACCAGAGTTCCAAAAACATGATCACGCGAGAGAAGTGAAATGGAGAACGCTGGGAAGAGGGGGAGAGATTGAACCGGCAAATTGGAAGGAAGAGCAAAACAGTATTCCAGAAAACAAATATCATATTCCAATAATCATATTCCAAAGAAATATGACAGGCAGGCACACCGAATTTAAAAGAATAATTGAACACTTTGTTCCAAACCTGTGTGACTTTCCTTATTCTGCAGAACAGAAACAAGAATGTTTTGAAGAACACTGGTAACCAAACAGTCTTGTGACTTCCACTGTATAGACAAAGAAAATTAAATGAAACAGACAAAGATGTATTAAAAACTCAGAATTAAGATGTGACAGGCATTGATTAAGCTTTAATAGTATCATTATGAGATGATGAAAGAGGATGATCAGTTCAATGATGGTTCACTCAATGTAATTAACACTCTGCTATTGTCCTGATGATGAAAACACTGATCCCAATCTACTTTGATTGATCACTGAAACACCCATCTTGAATTAAAAACAAAAGACAGCCTCTCACTCCACAATAAATGTAAATACACAGTCAATCAGGAAGGGTGCAAGCAGAGTCTTGAAACACAGATATCCAACTGTATGTTTTGGTTAATGTTGAAAGGATAGTCCATCCAAAAATAAATATTCTGTCATCATTTACTCATCTCATTCCAAACCTGTGTGCATTTCTTTCTCTTGCATAACACAAAAGAAGATATTTTTGTACAACATTTAACTCCACTTACCACAATGTATGGACAAAAGATGCACACTTTTCTAAATATCTTCTTTTGTGTTCCACAGAATGAAGAATTGTATAGGTTTCGAACAACAATTTTGGGTGCGCTATAAATTTAAATAAAACTTTCACACAAATACAAACATATGCATATGAGTTAAAGACAAAACAAAAGAAACACTTATGGCAATCCAGACCAGATTTAAAGTATATATGCTGTAGAACTGAATATGAAGCAAAACCATATGTAAATATAGTTTTATTCCTCTGAGTGTGTGTTCTGTGTTTGGATGAATAAATATGTTCTTGGACATGTTATTCTTGGAGCACATGTGCTCTGTGTGTATGATAAACACATATCGAATTACACTTCCTAGAAATACTCGTACCCCCTCGCTAGATGCCTCTCTCATTCTTTTTTCTTCACTTACACTTTTTCTTATTATCTTTGTCTCACAAATTCATAAGTTTCTAATTCTTTGTATTCACACAAGCACAGTTTGAGCATGTACACATACTGGAATAACAGCCTGTCCTGTTTTTCATTTCCTCCGTTCCCTTGCTTCATCATACCTACGAAGGGAACTTCATCCACATTGCGTAACACTCCTCCTCATGCTGTTGTAAATAAAGTGTCTAGGCAAAAAAATATTACCGTGTCAAGCTGGAAACCGGCTGTAAATTAGCAGAAAGGGGTGCTGCTTGGGCAATATCTTTCTATATCCTGGTGTTTATTAAGTCTCTTAATGCAATCTGGCTATAGTTACGTTTTCTCTGACGTTAAGCTGGTCTTTTTTTGTCTTGCTGAATTCTGTTTTTGTATTGATATTGTCATTGCTAAGATTTTTTCCAGCCACTGAGAAGTAAACAGAACTAAAAGCCTGGGGTATTAATTAACCTCATATCTCTGCAAATCTCAATGGTTTCTAGTGCCCTCTTATCACTGAGAAAGAAGAGTATTTGTGTGCGGCATTTAAGAAGACAGAGAGACAAAGAGTAATAGTGGCCATATCATTATAAGCAATCATTTATCAGTATGTTGAAGGCTAAATGTTGCTATCAATTGACTGCAGTTTAAACTCAATGCACTTTCTTTCTCCAGCCATGATCCTTTTCCTCTCTATCTTTTTTCTTTAGTGTATATGTTTCAGTCTGAAAATGTGTAACAGATTTTGATATTGTTTACAATATGTTCTTTCTTTACTGGCTGTATCTTTCCTATTTTCTCAGCCCTCTTTTCCCCTCACGCATTATAACTTCAAGTTTTGTGTCCTCCAGCATTTTGCACTCTCCACAGGTTTATGAAACTGATCAGAAAGGAAAGGCTCCTTAAAAACGGCTGTCTGTTTCCTGTGTACTACTTTCTCAGGCCTTCAGCTGAACGTGCCACTCACTCATGTGGATTTGACATGTTTATCTGTCCACTGTCTTGCTGATTAAAAGGAGGAGATTGGGTCAGTCCAGATGAGATTAGTGCAGTCAAACACACATTCACACAGTTCATACATGCACGTTTACACTTAGTGAAGGTTGAAGGGCATTTCCCCATATTTTATGTATTATGGATATTTTAGATATTTTTAGATAATATTAACCTTTTTCAGATGATTTATAAAATATTTATGTCTCTGATTGCAGGCATAGTTTAAGGGAACAAAAAGTGATTAAAAAAGTGATAAAAAATGCATTAAACAGAAATAATGCATTTTATTAAATATAATTAAAATACTGCAAATTAATTATTATATTATATTATATTATATTATATTATATTATATTATATTATATTATATTATATTATATTCAGTATTTGTTTTGACTTAAGTATTTTTTCTCATCCAATTTGCAAATTTTTTTTCTTGCTTAAAACAGGTTTCTGCTTAAAACATGAGAAAAATGTTCTGTTAGAAACTACTGTGATGTGATGTTGTGAAAATATAAGCACTATTTTGGAATCTTCTCTCCTTGTCACACTCATTGAGTTTCATGAATTGGAGATGAAGAGTTAATGAGTAAACAGTTAATGTTAATGTATCAAACTTATGAATTTTGATGAACAAATGAATTTCTTCTCATATCACAACGAATGTCATATTAACCTGTAAATGCTGCTCTAAGGTCTTTACCCGTGTACTATCTGTTTACTCGGATACACGGCTGAATGGTGATTGTAAGATGGTATTTAACCGGTTGAGTTTGACCCAATGCCCTGCTTCTGCTCACTGAGCAAATTAATGAGAAAGAAGGCCATCATGAGGGCCACGTGTGGCTCTGTGTACGTGTGTGTGTGGAGCTGTGCGTGTGTGTGCCTACAGCCATTAAGATATCAAGCAATAGCCCATTTATCTATGACAGCACAGCTGTGCCAACACAGGTTTGGAGTCTTCTTGTCCATTTTGATTCACATAATAATGAATGATGTGATACAGTGGCAAAAACATTACATTTACCTCAACTGCTCTCCAACTCTTTTCTGTCTATCTCTTGGTTCTGTAACACTTTGTACCTCTCTAAAAAATGGACTTTGCCCAACTAAGACAATTAATATGCAGTTTTTTTTTATTGCTGCTGTAAACATTGGCTGTGTCTGAAAGCTGAAAAATGCTGCCTTCATAGGAAACATATTGAGATGGCAAATGGTTGGATTTTGATTTGCTTTCTGTGGAATTGACCCATTTTCCATTGAGAAATAAACAGTGCAGTCAGAAAATATTTGCTTGGTCTAAAGCTCACTTAAACTTATTCTTGATCAATAGATATGATATTATGGTGCCTTGGAGGTTTCTTTAATAGGAGGTACACTACACCCACCTCAACTTAATAAAACTTCAGTTCAGTTGATGCCACAGGTGTCGCCAAATAGCAAAGTGTTTCTGAATTGTGAATATATGTTTAAATACATACAATCACAACTCTTTGTACAAGTAATTTCAACTTAATTTATAATAAAGTGACCTAAAAAGCCAAATTCAATCTCATATAACTTAAAAACAAAATATTTAAAACAATGTGGATTTACTTTTTAAATTGTAGCATACATTGGCATGCAAAAGTTTGGGAACCCATTGCAGAATATGTGAAAAATAATTTTAACAAAATAAGAGAGATCATACAAAATGCATGTTATTTTTTATTTATATAATATATTATTTACATATAGTCCACAAGACAACAAAAAAATGGCTGAAATGATTAAAATAGCCCCCTTCAAAAGTGTGTGAACCCTTGGTTCTTAATACTGTGTGTGGTTACCTGGATGATCTGCAACTGTTTTTTTTTTTTCATTTATTTTATTTAATTTTTTTAAGGGTTGTTCATGAGTCGCTTGTTTTGTTCTGAACAGTTAAACTGAGCTCTGTTCTTCCATGTCCTGCAGATTCTTCAGTTTTTCCAGCAGTGACTGTATGAATTTGAGATCCATCTTTTCACACTGAGGACAAATGAGGGACTCCAACACAACTATTAAAAGGTTCAAACATTCACTGATGCTTCTTAGGGGTGAAAACTTTTGAACAAGATGAAGATGTGCAAATTTTTCTTATTTTATTGAAATATTTTTTTTTCTTTTTTTCCGAAGCAACAGAAGAAAATCACAAAATCATACAGTCACTGTGTGTACATAGCAACACTATGAATGCAAATGTAATGATTTCACTCAGTTAGCCTACAGGTTTTAATGAAAGCAAAGATGTCTGAAATGTACATCTAATTTATTACATTACTAAATAATAACCCAATTAATTACAATAAGTAATACATGTAAAAACATTTTTTTATTATTTTAATTATTTTAAATAATACATTCTTAAACAATAATACACTAGCCATTTGGGGCTTGGAGTGTAATTTGAGCTTTCATTTAAAAATAAATACGACAACTTCTACTCAGTTTACATATTTTAAAAAAATTTAAAACATTGATGTGTCCACAGATCCCTCATTAATAAATAGGCAGAACAACATACTCAGTCAAAATATATATAAATTTAAATGAACTAAATAAATAAATGTATGCATTTAGCAGACGCTTTTATCCAACGCGACTTTCAGTGCATTCACGCTATCAATTTTTCTGTCATGTGTTCCCGGGGAATCGAACCCCCTAACTTGGTTAAAGCTTGATAACGCACTGCTCTACCACTTGAGCTACAGGAACACTAAATGTAAATATACATACACATCAGATGTCTCTGGGGAAAAAGTGATCTTTGAAAGGATATTAATATATATTAAAGTATATATATTTGTTAATGAGGGATCTGTGAACACATCAATGTTTTACACACACACACACACACACACACACAGGGGTGTTTTTGTGTAAAGTGGGGACATCCCATAGGCGTAATGGTTTTTATACTGTACAAACTGTATATTCTATGGCCCTACACCAACCCTACTCCTAACCCTCACAGGAAACTTTGTGCATTTTTACTTTCTCAAAAAAACTCATTCTGTATGATTTATAAGCGTCTGGATAAAAGCGGCTGCTAAATGCATAAATTAAACTTTTAATTTAATTTAATTTAATATATAAACACATACACGCGAACTGCAATGGAAGGCGCACACGCCGTTGCTATGGTTACTTCCTGTTATGGTTACTACGTGAGTGGCAGGTGCGTTTAATCTTATTAATACGTGTAAGTTACATACACGCATTTGTAAAGCATTTTAAAGTCCCTCAGGCTTCCTTGTGAGACAGTATTATTCTGTAATATTTCCACCATGCTTCGGAAGCAAACACACTGAGATGTTTAGAAAGAAGCGAGAGAAGAAAGAAACCGTATGTTGTTTGGTTGAGGTAGGTCACATTCTTTACCGCGCTGTTCAACAGCTTGCCAGGGCTTATGAGGGAGGTGTGTGTAGCCCACAAAAACAAGATCAGTGAAGCGGGGGGGAAGGGGAGGAGGTGCGACTGTACTTACGGAGACAGGTTAGGAGGAGCCTGACAGGAGTAAATACTACAGACGGTGGAGGCTCTTAGGCCACTGGTGCTCTGGAGATCACCGGAGGCGCGAGCTGTTTTCAGCGCAGACATTCAACTAACGTTACCCAAAGGCGTTTAGAAGGAGTCCATGCCAAAACGATGCATGCTTTGTCTTTGAAAGCATTGAACGAGGAAGCACCAGCTATTTGATAGGTAACGTACAGGAAGAAGGAGACATTTATGAACAGGGTGTTCTCCTGCGTCGCGTTTTGGTTTAAACGGTATATTAAAACCTGGACAACCTTCACAGAGTGCAACAAACTGACTTTTTTTTTTTTAAGTAACGTTAGCGACTGGAGTATTATTGAAGTTTTTTTTATACGCTCGAAATTAGTGCTGTGTTTGGATTTTTAACGCAAGGAAAGGAAATTAACATTCAGTTGCATCGACAGTATCTTGCCTTATTTTAATTGTATTGTATAGCCATTCACGGTTTGTCGCACATCTTTTACTCTGCCACTACACGCAGTATTTATTGACCCATGCTTCAGAGCAGCCTCACGTTGATAAGAAAGGAGAGATAAAGGGCACATAGCATATTTTGGGCGAGATAGTATACGGGCTGTATATGTGTACATTAGAGTCTCTATCTGAGATCTGACCAGCGGTACGCGGCTCTAGCATCACCGCTCAACATCAAGGACTGAACATCTCAATTAGCAACATGACGGATGGACCGAGACAAAGAGGCAGCGCAGCCCCGAGCACCAGCGACGATGCAGCCGCAGACACGGCCAATGCCGCAGGACAGTCATCGGTGGCGCTGAAGAAGGAGATTGGTCTCGTCAGTGCTTGTGGCATTATTGTCGGTGAGTGTTCTGTTGTTCCTTTAAATAGGCTATATATTTCATAGGGGTTTTTGACGGATGTAGTAGCATTTGCTTGATTGGATAATGCTGAATGAAACTGAAATCTTCCAGTCTGCTTCTTTCTACCCCCAAACCTAACCCAGCCCATAATATATTCCTAAAATCAGTGGAAAATGATAGCTTATTGACAAGGGTGTTGAAGACCCTATCCCTGATTGTAAGACTAAAACAGATAATTCCTGAAATGTTAAATCTCAATTTTGATTGGTTGATTGGAATGCTGTTACAGTTGAACAAAAACTATAGATCATTCTCTTGTAGTGAACTATTTACAATGTAATGATAACAAACACGTACATATAATAGAAGAATATTATTTACTCAAGCAACAATGAAACTTTCAACAGATTTGGGAACTGAAATTTTTTGGGGATGTTGTGGCCTAGTGGTTAGAGAGTTTGACTCCTAACCCTAAGGTTGTGGGTTCGAATCTCAGGCCAGCAATACCACGACTGAGGTGCCCTTGAGCAAGGCACCGAGACCCAACTGCTCCCCAGGTGCCGCAACATAAATGGCTGACCACTGCTCCAGGTGTGTGTTCACGGCGTGTGTGTTCACTGTTGTGTGTGCACATTGGATGGGATAAATGCAGAGCACGAATTCAGAGTAAGGCTGTATGTCACATGTCACTTACTGTCACTAGCCTACCTTTGCAAAATAGGCGTGTGCTTTTTTTCAGAATTTAACATTATGGTTTAAAATACATATGAAACAAGAATTTTACATTTGCACCTGCCAAACCTTTGCCAAATTAGTGTTCTTTTATTAAAAACAAATGAATAAATAAAGTCAGTCAAGTCAGTCGGTCGGTGGCAGAGAATCCACAAAGTGAGTTGGAAGTGAAAACAGGAAATGTGACTGAACTTTTGTTAAATTGTTGGTTATTGTCGAGTATGTTGCAGAGCAATTCTCATTTATTTCTTTAGGCATGCAGCATTAAGCTATAATAATATATCTGATCTTATGATAGGAGTTGATGAAAAGTAAAACCAACCCAAAATAATCCCTACCCACTTTTTAACTAAAGCTATATATGATAATCCTCTTCAGCAATCTTGATCAGGTCACACATTCACATGCTCTCAGTCGCCCCACGTGAACATTATTATCAGGTGATTGCCACTTCGGATCCATCAAAGCTTTCATCAAGACTTTGTTCTTTGTGTGCTTCATTAAATTTATCAGAATACTTTATAACTGCTGCCATTCTCATCCTTATCAACCCCTTCAATGCGATATTGAACCCTCATTTACCTGGAAATAAAGCATGGACCTGAAAGTGAAATTTCTTTGGGTTTTGTTTAGCCCCAATTTTGGATATTGATTTTGCTGGATTATTAGAATGGAAACGAGTGTCAGGAACATAATTTTAGAAGAGGAAAGGTTAACAAATCTTCTGTAGTTGAATGAAAGAGTAAGAGATTGTGAAATGCTACAGATATCAGAAGTGCAATCTGGCCTCAAGTGTTGCAAAGAGATTGTTTTCGGATTCAGAACATCATACATCAAGCTGTATGTATGTCAGACTAGATCAACTCAATTAATCCTCCAGTAAGATGATTCAAATAAAATCAACATGAAAATCATTGTCATATATAATCAGCATTGAATATAATTGCATTGTGTGCTCTTCAAACAATAAAACTAAAAGTCTTGATCTTTACTGTCTTTCTCAGTTGCAGTTTGATGTAGAACCGAAAACCAGTGTTGATAGTATAGGGTTGAAATGAAACAAAGTTGAACCTATTCTATTTAATGAGAAGAGACAATGTTTTGTTCAAATGGCTTGCTTCATTTAACCCAGTCTCTGATTTTTATATGTGAATTTGTAAAAGGGAAACATCTGGCTAGCAAGGCTACAGACCCACAGAAACAGTTGGATCAATAGAGGCATGAAAGAAAATCAATAGGACAGTTGAGAAGGATTCACTTCAGCAATCATGAGAGCAAGAGTCATAAATAAATACATCACTGCACAATATATGAGCCATGACTCTGTACAGTGATTGACATGCAAATATGATAAGCTGATAGCAGTCAGTTCAATGTGGCCCCTTTGGCGCCACCATGTGCAGCTATAATGCATGTAGGCAATCAATGACCTAAATCCTGAACAAAGCTGCAGTCTTGTTAGCAAAATTTCACAGGCAAAAACCTTATTGTCTATTGTTAAAAGTGTAATGATATATGAAGCTTTCTGGTCATGCCAAATTCACATGACCAACTTAAACCATTGCGAAACCCATGTGAGGAAATCTTTTGCCCTCAAGTGAAATTCCTGATGTGTGGATTTGTTAAAATAACTGGATTTTGTCTGTGAAAATTGGCCAACAACTGCAGATGTGACGACACCTTAACAATGCTATAATAAATGTAGCACCATAATACCATATAAAACCATAACACAAAACAGTATTTTTTAAGCTGGTGCAGCTAAATTGCATGCATGTTCTACAGTAAAATGCCAAATGACACCTTTGTATAAAAGGGCTTTACACTGAAAGATGTGACTTCTATGTAGTGTTTGACAAGGCTTAGCACAGTATGATTAGATCAATGTGAGTGGATTGACAAACTAGAATGTTAAATCAGGAATTGCTGCTGTGTTGCCGGTGATGTTTGTGCGGTGAGCACTCACTAGGGAAGCAAAAGGATGCAGTATGAACAGGAAATCCATCCACATTTTTTTCCGCTTTAGTCAGCAAAACTTCTCAATCTACTAGTGTGCACAATAATCTATCAGCCCCTTTAAGGAACACATCTTAAAACGTGTTGATGTCCACATTTCACAGCTTCCATATAGTCAAATAATACTCTAGCTGGCTGAAACCAGATCAATCCCTACATGCTTTGGCAATAGTAAAAGATACCTCTGATTGTATAAAGTTGTGTAACTTGTACTTTGAGGTCATGGGACATGCTGAAATTTGTGATAATCATATCTTGACAGAGTTTTTTCACAACAGAGGTTAAAGGAGAGAACTGAAAAGGGAGTTCCAAAGACAGAAGCTGAATGATCCAGTCTAGTCATAAAGGTTTATGGATATTCTTTTAGATGAGATTATTCTGTGAATAAATCATGACAGCAGTGGTTACAGAAAAGAAGTCATCTGATTACTTGTTTACAGTGGCAATGTTTAGCAGACACTTTTATCCAAAGTGATTTACAGAATATAATTGCTGTGATATCCCGACTGGAAAACCAAGATTAGTTCCCTTACTTAAGGGCAAAGAGCTTTCCAGCTCACGCATACAGTACCTGAATTTCCACATAAAGCAGTTTGTGTAAAAAGCCCAGATACGTAGTAGGGAAGATTAAAGTATATACCACATTTATAGTCCATGTGCAAAAGGAAATAGTCACTCCACAGACTGACTCGCACATTAAATCGGCAGGTTTTGCTTAAGAAATCTTTTTACCTCTATCCATTTTGCCTGAGTCACATGGGAGTTTACCTTTGACATGGTTTAAGAGCACTTCACATGGATTTGGTGAAAATGCACCTTTTTAGAAAAGTGTGACTAGTTGTGTGTGTGTGCCTTTAATTGCAATGGATTAGTTGTTTTAAATTAGATCTTGTTTTGTTGTAGAAATGGTGGTTTACATTTGCAGCTTATGGCATTAATGCAATGAATGCAGAATTCATTATCTCATAAAGTGCAGTGACCTCAAAAAGTAGTTGGATGCTTAAAAGTGTATGAAAATCTTTGTATTGTATAACAAAATATCTAACCACCTGGAATTTATTTTATATGACAAACACTCTTTTTAAGTATCTCAGCTCGAGATGATTGAACAAGAATAGATATATTTCCCAGAATTAAGACTAAATGTATTGTCGCAATTTCTGGTTGTTTTGTCTGCGTATATATGGAAGTATAAGTGAAATTAATTCACACTTTGTTTGATATCTTTTGTATCTAATGAAATGAAATTTAGACATTTTTATAGTGAAAAAAGTGTCTAAATATGTTTGGGGTCAATATATGTATCACAAACAGCAATGGATCACACATTGGTGGTGTACTACTGCACTTAGTGCACACGTTTTTATAAAGCTAGACAAATACACACTCCCCCATGTATTTGCTGTGTGTACTCGCTCCATTAGTCACACTGAATACTAACTCAGCAAATTACAGTCTGCTCTCTGTGAATCGTTCTCACCACCTGCTCTCTCTCTCTGGATTCTCCCACCTCCTTGCTTCTCTCTTTTACTCTGCCTCACTGACATTTTCATTTCCTTTTAATTTATACACTGTCCTGCTTTTCTTCAGTTTTTTTTTTATATATCACCTATTTTCTCTTTAGTTTCTCTTTTGCTGATCTCAATATTTCCTAAAGTGTGTCACACTGTCATCTGATCAAGCCTTGCTATTATTTTATGGTGCATAAAAGTAGGGAAGTAATTGTATATTTATCAGCCAAAATTGGGAAAATATATGTGTCTGTCTATTTTCAGATTCAGATCATCATCTAGCACTAATTTAAAAAGATAAGAGATAGATTAGGACAAAAAAATCTATTAAAGAATGGTTTACCTTTAAGAGCACGCTGGAGTGAATTTCTGTGTGCACACAATTATAGTTTTGTGTATTACTGCATTATAATTTACTTTTTCCAGCAAAGTAGTGTAGATTTATAATATGGACCATAACATAAAAATAATTATTGACTTTAAAATGTATATCTAACACATTTCTACAAATACAAAATCTCTTTTTAAATCCTTACTCAAGATAAAGTCTATTTCATTCAAATGGCTTTTAAATTGGAGCACTTAAGTAGATTCAACCAGACATCCATTAGGCATAGGTCTGTTACACATCATCAGTGCTTTTTTGGAGTTCAAGGTGAGAATTGAAAGCTTATATAGTGAGATGGCAGGTCCAGTTTTTTCAGTGTTCTCAACGTCTTTGTTTTACTCTTTTACAGGTAATATTATTGGCTCCGGAATCTTTGTCAGCCCAAAGGGAGTACTGGAAAATGCCAGTTCAGTGGGCCTGGCCCTCATCGTATGGATCGTCACCGGTGTTATAACAGCGATCGGCGCACTCTGCTACGCTGAGCTGGGTGTTACTATCCCCAAATCTGGAGGCGACTACTCTTATGTCAAGGACATCTTTGGAGGGCTGGCAGGGTGAGGTTTTCAGCCACACACTGGTTTTAATATTAATTCCAGAGGCTACTTCTAAACAGTCAGAGTCCGAAGTCTATATTATTTCTAAAAGCTGTATCCACTGTATGACTTATTATTAGTAATGGAAACCTTAGTGTGTAAGGTCATGACAGTAAGTCAGAATAAGTCAAAAATTCAACTTCAAGAAAGTCATCACGGACAAAATATTTGTTGTTACTGTGGACTTTTGAAATTGTAATGGAATGTGCAATAAATATTACTATTTTCATGTAAAATCATAAAAAGCGGATAGCTGAAAACATTCTGAATGAATAGCTGCTTCTGTCCCCTCAAATGCCTGTAATCTCCTTTCACTGAGTAAGCACCATTATCTTTCATTATATTGTAATTAACTTGTTAACAGCATTAGGATTGCAGCTGTCAGGTGAAGTAGTTCTATCTGCCTTTAGAAATGTATTATTCCACTGATAGGCAGTAAGCAGTCAGTCAAACCTTACAGCCCTGGCTTTACTCGCATGCCAACAACCATTGCTTAGCACGGTGACTGCTCTAATGAATGATACTGCCAGTGAACAGCCATTAGCTGGTGACTCAGTCGTGACTCGATTTCACTCAGCAACCACAAATGATGGTGATAAAGGGAGTCTGTCCTAAGAATAAAGGTATTGCTATATGCAAATAGCACAATGCCGATCACTAGCTAAAAAGAATCATGTTATTACTATTATGTGTTTTTTCTTTATATCAAACTAAGTTAAGTAGTTTTTTTAACATCAGTGTTTTTTTGTGCTACAGGTTTCTGCGGTTGTGGATTGCTGTGTTGGTGATCTACCCCACTAATCAGGCGGTTATTGCTCTTACCTTCTCCAACTACGTCCTGCAGCCTCTGTTCCCCACCTGCTTCCCCCCAGAGAACGGTCTGCGTCTGCTTGCTGCCATCTGCTTGTGTGAGTACCAGAAGGAGAAACAAAAGGTCTCATTGTCCTGTTATTTAGGAATGTTAGGGATTTTGACATGCATATCAAAATGACTATTGATATTGCTATAAGTCCACCATTTAGAATTTAAAGCCTACTGTACCTAGTAAGCCTTGCCAATTCCTCGTCACCTGTCCTGGTAATGCAAATAATAAAATGCTATTAAGATACCATTAACACAATTATTATTTTCATTTTTTTCATGTTCATGGCTGATATTATAATACTGTACTTTAATAGAATCAATCATTTTAAAAGCAATAAGTAAATAAAAAAAAATTGTAGCACTTTATTTTACAGTCCTGTTCCACATGTACATACTATGTACTTATTATAGTAATTACAATAACTATGTAATAACTAGGTACTAACCCTGAACCTGCCCCTAAACCTAACCCTAACCCATGTAGTTACCTTGTATTACCAGAACTTTCTTTGATAAATACACTGTAAGTACACTATAAATACATGGAATTACACGTACTGTAAAATAAAGTGCAACCAAAAATTGCATTTTAAAGAGGATATGGCTTTGATGTGAAAATATTTTAAGGTTATCTGAATGTTTTGAAATTTATTTAGCATAAATCCTGCATTTTGAATACATTGTTTGATGTTGTTTACCTCCCAGATGCAACAACAACTTACACAATCACTATTTCCACATCTGCTCTTGATTCACTTGTTCACATTTGTATATTTTAGACATTTTTCTCTGATAGCGCATACACATGTTGCTGCCGGGAATGGGAACTTCATTGCATCCTCTTATGTTTGACCATAAGGTCAAATTAAGCTCAGGTGAAAAAACATTCAAAGCCAGGGCAAGAGAAACGGAGTTTGGGGACTGACAGAAAGAGCGAGATGAATTGATGTGTGAATGAAGAAGGCCGAGGGGTCTTATCCTGGGAGAGTGGACAGAAAGATTGTGGGAAAATGTGCAGAGGATAGAGAGGGATGAGAGTGAAAGAGAGAAGGATGTGTGAAGACGAATGGAATGATGATTTTCAAGGCGTCAAGAAGCCTTGAGCGTGGGCTTTCTGCAAACTTCACACGTGAGCTACAAATACTGCATGCTATATGTAGACAGACAAACAACAGAGACCCTATTAAAAGAGAGAGTGAGAGAGGTCAAGAGAAGATATTAAGTGATATTTTACCTTTCTTCAATAAGTTTACATTTTAAGAACATGTGCTTAGAACGTTTAGTTATTAATTTAATAACATTTCATAACCTTTGTCCTTTTATGAATCTGAGTCAGAATTATCTATTTAACTTTTGGCGTGTAAACCAGTAGAATCTCTTTGTCCAGTTTGTAGGGTAACAGAGCTGATCCAGCATTCATTGTGTAGGCTCTTAATGTAGGGGGACTGTATCAAGATCAAAGTGTTCTGATCGGAAGTTTTATTTTTTTACTGACCAGATGTGTTCAAGCTGTTCTGAAGCTTTTTTAAGAACAGCTGAAAGTTTAGCCTTTGTTTTGTTTAGAAAACGACAGGAAGTAGATGAAAGGGCAAAAGTGGACACTATGGCACAGTTTTATAGTATGTCCCTACTCTTGTACCCTACTGCTTTATACCGTTTTACCTCCTTAATGCCTTTTGTGTTTAGAACAGTACAGCAATTCTGAGAAAAGTTTGTCTTTAAGTGTGCGCACAGCTCTCTTTCAGAACCAGCCTAATGGCCTAAAAGCCACACTCTTTAGACAAACACTGTTAAAAAAAAGGTAGTCAGAAAAACTGCAATGTAAGACAGATCAATCCATTTTAAGTTGGGATGCTGTCGCAACTTCAAGACAGTCCAATTGGTTTTAAAACAGAGCCCATTGCGTTCAACAGGCTGTTGAATGAGAAACATTATTTAGCACGTTTGTACTTGCATCAAATCCAGGATATAAAGACGATAACTTGTTAGTAGAGAAATTCTGGCCTTTGTGTGTGTGTGTGTGTGTGTGACCTACACTGTAAGCAGCTTATTGCAGTAAGATTACTGTGGTCGTAGGAATGTTTCTGCATGCTTGCGTTAGCACTGTATACTATGTAGTGCAGACTTCACTACCTCAATTCTGTAAAGAAACAGTCTGTAACTTTCTTAGTCCTGTCTCTGCTTATTTTTCTTTACCAAAAGAGTTTCACAAACACCACCTTCTAAGACATCCAATCTAGTCCATTTCCCAGAATGCATTTCCCTTATCTCAAGACATGACTAGGCTCTGTCAAAGGCACATCATTGCTCTGTACAGCGAGGCAGTGTTGCTTTTACACAGAGATAAGACATAAGGATTACACCTCCTTGCCCAAAGTTTTGTAGTGTTTGGTTTGACTAGTTCCCTTCACATTAAATTAGGCAGGGTGTCGCTTTGCACTGTTAAGCTGTTTGTGTCCCATTATACAAATAGTAATTATCAAGGATTTTGTGTAACAAAATACACCACTCCACCTTACTTGCAGTTGACTTGCATTGTAATGTCAGCGACTGTCGTGACTAGACGCTGTTCCAGGTGTAAACAGTTTGACACTGAATGAGAGCCTGTAATTCTCATTGTTTGGCCACACTTTACACAGTCTCAATTCACACCCAGTTACACTAGTTTTGTACATAATTGCTCTATTGATAGGTTAATCAAATATACATAGAAATAATGGTCTGTTTAACTACCTATTTTGGTGGGAGATTTGAATTACTGCTTGTGTACAAGTATATCAATAGCATGTAAATTCAAAAGGACAAAGCTTAACTCTTATGTACAAATCATGAGGCAGCCTTTTTGCATGTCTTGCAAGTTCTCAAAAGTGCAAGACTCAAAGTTTACTTGCATGCTCAGGTTTCTTGCGTCCCTCTGGTTTTATGACCAAATATGTCTGTCACATGCCATCAGAAGACTATGCATGTGACCGTGAGCGTTATTTATTAGTTAACTTTTTCATCAGAAGTTTAAATAAGTAAAAATTTAAATGAATGCATAAGAAAACATATTTTACATGTTGTAACTATAACTTTTTGTCCTGATTTTTAATCACCTCTTAATTTCTCAAAAGCACAAACATTTCATGTAATCTCTTTAAAAAATGTTTTAAATAAAAACATCTGCTTAATCAGTAAATGTAAAGGTAAAATATCCTATTATCATTATTTTGTTCTACCTTTTTTAACCTTAATTCACATGTCTGTCTGTCTCAGATGTTGCGGTGCATTCAAATGTTTATACATGTATTAAAAAATGATCCTCAAGGTCTATTCTGAGCTTATCATTTGTGTATCATTTGATGAATTCCTCATAGCTGAAAGCATTATTTTATAATCCTTTGGCATACTAGACTTCTCAAACGGCAGGGCGCCATTAATCTCACCAAAGGCTCATAATGTGTGTGTGTGTGTGTGTGTGTGTGTGTGTGTGTGTGTGTGTTTCCAGCCTTGTAACCCCATGTCTTTGTGTTTCAGTGCTCCTGACTTGGGTGAATTGCGCTAGTGTGCGCTGGGCAACACGAGTACAGGATGTCTTCACTGCAGGGAAACTTCTGGCCCTCATTCTTATCATCATCATGGGCATAGTACAAATCTGCAAGGGTAGGCACCATATGCCTCATTATGTGTGTGTGCTTGTTATATATTACTGCCCATTCATGAAGGTCTGTGCTAAATGTCAGAGTGCACGCATGTGTACGTGTACGTGCTGAGCTTGTTCTTGTGTGTATGTTTGTAGAAGTGGGCATGTGTGACTCCCTTTCCTCTTGGGCACATTGCTTCATCTCTAGTAGCTCTGTAAAATCTCCAGAAAACTAAAAGCACAGCACTTCCCCTCTGTCTCGTTGTCTCAGCAGAAGTCACTGGGTTTAAACCATCTAATAAAAAATAACACTGATAATGCAGCCTTTACAGCTGATGCGTCAGAGAGGATTTAATAATGATCACACTGCATACGGTCTGTTAGCTCAGATGCTGACCTGATATTACTAGAGTGACAGATGTGATTCCACGCCAGATCTCTAAAAAAAACCTGGATTTGGGTTAGTTGGCACTGGCTTCTCTTTAATGTGGGTTTTCAGGGTCACATATATTCTCTCAGAGAGGGTTCAGAGAATACATGTGACCCAAAGATATGACCCTAGAAATGTGGAATTAATGCTATGGCTTAGGGAACAAAAAGATTGTAGGCTCGGAAAATCCAGCCCAAACCAGTTGTAAGTTTTGGAACATGGCAGCTGGTTTCTAACTGGTTCAGGCTGCTTTAGGTAGATTACTAGCTGGTGGGAATCTGTCAGAGATGGTAGACCATATTGATCACATGCACCTTTGCTCGTACCTAGTTTTTTAATAGTCCAAGATGGTCTCCCAGTTTAGCAAGGTTAATACAAGCTTGATCCAGCTGATTTTAGCTTGATTTACATAAACTTACTACAATCACAATGATATTTTGGTCCAGAGAACTTGACCTTCATTTGCTGTTTTTGTGATTACTTTAAGCTGTTTCAGGTGAAAGCTTTTCTAAAAATAGCTACGATAAACTAGCTAATAAACAAGGCATTTTGTAATGATTATCCCTTTTAAATATTTCATTCCTATTGTTCTCTTTCTTCTTTCTCCAGGCGAGTATTACTGGTTAGAGCCGGCCAATGCTTTTGAGCCGTTTCAAGAATATGATGTTGGTCTGATCGCTCTAGCATTTCTACAGGGGTCCTTTGCCTACGGTGGCTGGAATTTCCTCAATTATGTCACAGAGGAACTCGTCGACCCCTATGTGTAAGCCAATTCTCATCCAAAGAGCTTACAGTAATTTAACACAGTGTTCTCAATATTTAATTAGCATTAACAAGATACAAGTTTGTAATATCCAGCAGAGAACCACATAATGGATCAAGAGTTGGAATGGTGTGTAGTATATTAAACTGCACAAGTAGAAAATAGGATCACTGCATAATTTTACACAGTGCTCTGAAGTGGCATCTGGAATCTGCCAGTAGTTGAAATAATGCAGTGTAATTCTTCTGACTAATACCTTGTGTTTTTTATTTTTCCTTACAGGAACCTTCCCCGTGCTATTTTTATCTCCATTCCCCTTGTGACCTTTGTGTACGTTTTTGCTAACATTGCTTACGTCACTGCCATGAGCCCTCAGGAACTACTGGCTTCTAATGCTGTAGCAGTGGTGAGTGACCTGTGTCCATTCTTCCAACTCAGACACTACCAGATTGCAAACTTAATAACTGATTTGCTTTATGCAGATTCTTTGACATATCTACCAAAGTATCAATATTTAAAGTTCTATGATTGATACTTGGAATGAGCTTTTGATGCCATCCAGTATTCCATTCAAACAGATATATCAGACTCAAGAATCTTCTGCATTCAATTCTGATGACTTTCTTAATGCGACAGCACAGATATAATGGACATGTTAATGCATGTATTCGACATGTTAATGCTCTGCTTGTCTCTCCCTCACCGCTCTGTTGCTCTCTCCCAGACGTTTGGTGAGAAGCTTTTGGGAGTGATGTCATGGATCATGCCCATCTCTGTGGCCTTGTCCACATTTGGGGGGGTCAACGGCTCCCTCTTCACCTCCTCTCGGTCAGTCCCTCCCTCCATCCATCCATCCATTCATTAATCCACACATCATTCATACACAAGCGTCAATTATCTATCTATCTATCTGTCTATCTGTCTGTCTGTCTGTCTGTGTCTGTCTGTCTCTCTGTCTGTCTATCTATCTCGTTTCTGTCTCTCTGTGTCTTCACACACTCGCTCTAATGACTATACTAGCATCCTAAATAACAGTATTCTTGGGTCCTCCCCACATTGTTCAGGTTGTTCTTTGCGGGAGCACGTGAAGGTCATCTACCTAGCTTACTGGCTATGATTCATGTGAAGCGCTGCACCCCAATTCCAGCCCTTCTCTTCACCGTGAGTATTATATATACCCCCTTCTCCCTCTTCTTTATACCTCACTCTCACTTTTCTTGAGCATGAATAGTCTTCATGATGTTGTGACATCAAACACACTCTCTTGCTCTCTTGCAGTGCATCTCAACACTTCTGATGCTGTGCACCAGTGACATGTACACACTCATCAACTATGTGGGTTTCATCAACTACCTCTTCTACGGTGTGACTGTTGCGGGGCAGATCGTTCTGCGGGTTAAACAACCAGATATGCACCGGCCAATTAAAGTAAGTCCTAAAAATGACTAAGAGCCAGTGTTAACAAAAACAATGCATATTAGCAAGTTTTCGCTCATTGATTTCAGTAGTTGTTTACTTTTTGCAGAAGACTTACCATCTGTTATCGACCGGTTAATCTGTACAGCAAATGTATTTATATTGCTATAACCTTCGCATCATGTTAAGATTATTCAGTTCCAAGTATATATATATATATATATATATATATATATATATGTCCCATATAAGAGAATTCTTCCTTCTGACTGCTAACGTTACCTCTGCTACTCACAGATCAGTCTGGTGTGGCCTGTCATCTATCTGCTGTTCTGGGCCTTCCTGTTGATTTTCTCTCTGTACTCGGAGCCTGTGGTGTGTGGCATTGGCTTGGCCATCATGCTTACTGGAATCCCTGTCTATTTCTTGGGCGTGTACTGGGACAACAAACCACAGTGTTTCAATGCATTTGTTGGTAAGTTGAACACAGTTCAAAGATTAAATTGATAACATCACCATATTACGTCTGATGAGAAACCATGTACCTGACACTCTAGTAATTTATACTTTTATGCAGCAAAGATGCATTAAACTGATTTATAATGATATAAAAGATTTGTATTTCATGTATTTCTATTTATCAAAAAATCCTGAAAAGTTGTATAGTACTTAAACTGAATTCCTTTTTTGTGTGTGTTTTTAGACAAGATGACATACCTGGGTCAAAAGTTTTGTGTAGTGGTCTACCCAATGGAGGATGAGAAGAAAAACGAGGAGTCTGTAGAGGAGATTGAACTGAAGGAACAGTCGGTTCCACTGTCAGCTGAGGATGAGCAGACATCGAAATCAGCTGACTGCTGAGCAGACATATGGAGACACACTTATTCACTCACATACGGGCAGCCAGATTTATTCAGATAGACACTGGAAATGATTTTTCACATACCTCTGTATTTTTCCTTTTCATAAAGAGGGGGTTGCACTGGAGTGCAGTGGCTAAGCTCAGGAGACGAATGAACAGAGACTAGCTGCTCCACATGTCATGTGGTTCTGCTGTAGTCGTCTTATACAATGTTCTCCGTTCTCTCCAGTTTGCTAGTCTCTTAGCAACTGCTTTCTACTCCATTGGCTGTGCAACAGAATTACAACATTAAAATGTGGGATGACGTAAAGCTCTAGAATGTATTACTTATAAACAGTGGTTTGGAAGGGTCAGCATTTTTTGAAAAGACCTTTCTGAAATTCCGTTTCATTTATGCTAAAAATGCCAGAACACATCATGGCTTCGACTGAAATGGTGGCAGGGTTCATTTTATTTATTTATTTATTATTTAGTACATTCTAATGTTCTAATTCTTAACCCCTCTTTATTTTTTTTATTTTTATTAGTTATCTCCCAACACTCCCAGGAATAAATGTTTTTATAAGCCAAAGCTGTATTTTTATTTGACATTTTCTCATTTCAAGTGTATTTCATCCCACCAAAACACTCAGAAGCATTTCTTTTTATATATTTTGATATTTTTGATTGTCCTGTTCTAATCATATTCCTTTGTCATTATGATTTAAAAAAAAAACACATTATCTCTCTTTGTTGAAGGAAAGCTCTGGGATCTTTTTTAATCATCATATTTTTAAGGCATATATAAGAACCAATTGTGGTTGTTCAGAGTAGATTTCTACAAGGTTACTCTTGTACTGATACAATTTAAGCTCTTCTATTTGCCTTAAAACTTTTACATTAACGGTATAAAGTTATTATCACTGTTGAAGAGTATTTTTCTTTCTGATGTTTTTGAAGGTAAAAAGTGTTCAGTGAAAACTTAAAGAGGCCGTTGTGAAATGAAGTGTTGCAATGGTATCTTCATTCTGTGTGGACTTTACACAGAGAATATGGCTCCTGGAGCCACGGTCGTAACCCACAAGTTTGCTTTCATGCAGCTTAATTATTTCACAAGTATAAACACAAATATGTATTCAAAAGTGCAGAGCGTTTGGTTATACGTGGTTAAAAAAAAGAAAAAGAAAAGAAAAACAGTAGTGATGCATAGATAGTGTCTGTGATGTAGCTGAAAGCCTGTGAGAATGTAATAGTTTTTGTCCTGTCATTTATTATGTGAATATTCGAAAACTTGAAATCAGTTATGTCAGAAGAGCTTGTTAAATCAGTCTTATAATGCACAATATATTATAACTGTGATAGTAAATGTTAATGTAGGTGCAATACAAGGGACTAGAATCAATCGATCAAGCTAACAAAGTCTGGATGATTAAATGAATATACTAATAATTGAACTACACACTTTAATGGAGAGTCTTAAAGATAATTAATTTTCTAATAAAATTACTTCAGATATATTCATCTGTGTAAGTAAATAATATATGCTCAGTTCAAGAATACATGATTAAAGTGTTCAGTATGTATTTCACTTGTCCATACAAGCGTGTAAGGCTTTTTAGTGCTCACAGGGTCTTTTTATTGTGCCTCTGTATTGATGTCACACCTTTACCCACATGTGAAGACTATGGAAAAGTGCAAATTGTTATTTTTTATTATTATTTTTGCAGATCTGTAGTGTGTAGGCGCTGTATAAAAAGCAATATATATCAGTGTAATTCATTGCACATTCATTTTGCATGAGCTTTATCCCCCATAATCTTTAACCTTCATACTTAACACGAGAATCACTGCCTTTTGGTTCCTCTGTCAGGTAGCGAAGAGGTCTATAATCATCCATTATTGAACTGACTGCGTAAACTTATGTATCATCAAAGGTGCAGAGCATCTTTGGTTGACGTAAAGCTGCTCCTGAGCTGTGCCTCAGTATCCAGCACTGCCTACTGTGTGCTAAACACAAACACTATGTTTATTTTACATGGAAGCTGCGACTCTTGATTGTGCTGCAATATTTGGCTTTCCTTTCCACGCACACACTATCATACAGGTGATACCAAAAGCCATGCAAAATGAATTCTGTCATATATTTGATTGTCACATTTGTAACAAATGATTGATGTTAATATTTGGAATGTCATCACAAATAAAAATCGATACGAGAACGACTTTTATAGATTATATGTACAGTTTAAATTAAAGCATAAAGACCATAAAGCTCAAATGACCACTTACACATTACACAACGGGGGGTGAACTGTTTGTACCAGAGTCTTCTTGTTTACTATGTTTTGTATTTGTTTGAACAGTATATATTAAAATACAAATAAATCTATACGCTGAACAAGGGAAGGCTCGTTTCTTCAGTCTGATAGGAAAATCTGTGCTACACTGCCACCTACTGCAAGTTAGGAGAATTTCAGATTGGGGTCATATTCAATATTTTCACAGCTGTCACATCTGTTTAATAATGTAAAGGTTTTTCAACTCATTTATTTACCACATGGGTTGCGCGTTACGGTTTCTCTCCGTAAACTTTGGCTCATTTTGAAACAATCTTATTTTCTAACTATATGTGTAATTGTTTTATGGGACATCACAACTATAGTGCATGTCTGGAACATATAATTTTGTGCTTCAAAACCTAGCTATTGTGTCAGTAAATTGACCAGTCACCAAAATGAAAAGTTTTGTCATCATGTGGGCCATACTGGTCAAAATGTTTAGATTTTTGTTTGTTTTTTGGTAGACAATCGGGGGTTTTAAATGTTTAAATCTTTGTCATATACAAATGTACTTTTTGTTTTACTTTTTTGTTGACATTGTAAGTTTTGTCTAGCTGAATGCTTCGGTGTATCACACTGACATTTTTAGATGCAGTTTTTAACAGTAGATAAAAAATATGCAATACACCAAAAAATAATATGCATATTAATATATAATGTGTATGCAAAATATTTGGATGCATACATTTTTATTGGTGTGATATATGTAAACAAACTAAACATTTATAGATCTCAAATATATGTCTGACAGATTTTTCAAAATGTAAAGAATCAAATTGCATGAGATTTTAATTTCACAAAAAATCTGTAAGCCATGTGCATTTAGTTGTTGTGCAAATAGTAGAAAATGGCACTAGCTTTTTCTGCAGATGTAATAAAACTTGTTGTTTAAATGAATAGGTGCGAACATTTACTGATTGTTCAGAAATCTGACTTAAAAACTTGAAAACTCTTTAAATGACGAAAGAATAATCACTGTTACATGCTTTAATTGTTGCATCCATTTTTATTGACAAACTGATACTTCAGTTTTACCTTGATTTTGAACATGTCTTGTAAACGTAACAATGATGCTCTTAACAAATTAACAAGGAGTGGCATAAACAGGAAAAAGCTGATGGATATTCCAACAAACAAAGAATGCAGTGGCTACCACTCGTCATTCCAGATGGTTCAAATGGTTTCTGGTGACATGTGTGATCGAGTACATATCTAAGGTGGCTATGACAGGGCTGGCGGTTACACAGATGAGAGGAGGCTGCTGGGATGCTGGTGGACCCATCCACCTCTCAGTGCAAGAACCAGATGCAGCACAGAGCCACCCTGGATCTTGTAATCAGCTGCCGTTTTCTCATCATTCCTGAGGCGGAGAAGATTGAGGGTTTAGAATAAAACTACATAAATATTCAAGGGCATGATTTAATGTGTGCATAAAATGCATTACATCTGTTTTCCACTGTAGATAAGTCTCTGTTGCTGAGGTGGGATTCCCTCTTTCTCCTCCACTCTTTCTTTTATTCTCTCCACCTGAATAAAAAGGACGCATCGGTGCTCTTTACTGTCAACTAAGGGTTCTTCTGTTAACATTCACTGAAAATCATAAAGCATTTTATTTGGTACCTTGTCTGTGGGCTCGATGTCGATCTCGATTTCTTTGCCAGTGAGTGTCTATATCAACAATGACGACGATTAACGTTAATTCGTTTACGTTAGACATCAAATTTCACTCTGAATGGGTCTTTTTTTTAATATAATTTACATACCACCGTTTGTTATAATATTATCTATATGTATTTCATACTGTAGTAAAATGTTGTTTGGTGAGAAATGCCTTGCTGTATAAAATTAAATTATTACACTAGCTCAATCTAGAAGCATCCTGAAGAACCGGATGAGAACTGTACTGAATGAAAGAACTGCTCTTCGTACATTAACGTTACTTACCTTGACTTTAATTAGCATTGTGGCTTCGTCTGTTTTAGAAATACATGCAGGGAAATTGAATGCGAATGTAATTAGGCGATGGTGGAAGAAGTTCAGACACCTCTAAATCAAATTATTCCCACAACTTCACCACCGAGCTTCCTGCGTCACTGAAAAATAATTCCTACCGTTCTAAGCGTCTGTAGGAAACGTTCCGAGGGTCCGTGTGGAAAATAACGGCATTCGCTGACAGTTGAGGATATAGAACTAAGTAAAATTATTTAATTTATTTATAATTTATCATTTAAGTACACGTAGCTTACCGATCTAACTCTAAATAACAAATTATTTCACTTGAATTTAAACTGACCGGGAAAATTGTAATTTGCGACTTGTATTACGACAGTACGCTGCAAATCAATCGTTGACTGTAGTTTTTCGCTGAGCGTTTGAACTTGAATTTGAATGCAACCAGTCAGCATAAAGACTACACTACACGCGCTAAACATCCGCCCTTCTAAAACGACCGCCTCCAACTCGGAAACCGGTTTCATTTTCTGCCATACCGCCTTTAAAGGAGGTGCCCATCTGCAATTATAGGTAACGTTAGGGCAATATTTATTTTGTAGCCTGTATATATATAAGGACACGTGTAAAATTGTTTGTAATGAACAGAAAAAAATGTTGAGAAAAGAATCACAAGATGACAGAAAAACAGCACAATTATGATTTTGTGGCCTAGATTATCTGACAGCCAAGACATGTGCAGAACATAGAACCAGATGTGAAACATTTATGAGTCATTTTATAGTATTATTTTTTATGATGCATTGTTTTTCTCTTCTGTCTGAAATTGAATAAATAATTGGTATTCTGAAATGTGTAATCCTAGAGTTAAGAGTTTTTATATAATTATGAAAGAGGATGTTTCCTGTCTCACCCTTTATAACCCTCCCCTTCCTCCCTCCTCATCCTCTGCAGCTCTCATAACTGAAGGACGGAATGTTTTTCTTTCCTTGTCTTGTGTTTTCTCAGGCAGTGAGATACGGTTAGAGTCGTCTCAAGGTCATCCTCTTCAGCAGTCATGCCACGCATTGAAAATGATATCAAGCTCGACTTCAAGGACGTGCTGCTTCGACCTAAAAGAAGCACTCTCAAATCTCGCAGTGAGGTTAGTAACTCTAAGCATGCGTTTATTTGCATTCTAGATATCATATAGATAGAGGATTAGTTTGGTCTGTGGCCTCAGTTTAATTTATGTTTCATTGCACCCAGACATGTTGTGCAATGTCAACTACATTTTAGGTTCACTTTCATTACTTTTCGCACTCTTCTGTCCTTCATCTGTTTCAGGTGGATCTCATGCGCAGTTTTACATTCAGAAATTCAAAGGGAAGTTACCGTGGCATTCCCATTATAGCCGCCAACATGGACACCGTGGGGACTTTTGAAATGGCCTCAGTCTTACATCAGGTGTGAATGAAATCTACTCCAATTTCACTAAATTATATGATTTTTTGTGCTCTTTTAAACAGACTGCAGGTTATATGAATTATTGTATTTTTTTGTCATAGTTTACTCTCTTTACGGCCATCCATAAGCATTATTGTGTGGATGACTGGAAGGAGTTTGCATCCAAACACCCAGAATGCTTACAGGTGAGCAACATCTTTGCTAGAATATAAATCTACACAAAAATCTGAAGACTATTTATATTTCAATTATTCGTGGTGCTGTCTTTGTTTCTCCAGAGTGTAGCGGTCAGCTCGGGGACCAGTGATGGGGACTTTGAGAAACTGGGGGCCATTCTGTCCGCTGTACCTCAGATTCAGTACATATGTGTGGACGTGGCCAATGGCTACTCTGAACACTTTGTCAACTTCGTGAAAGACGTGAGGCAGAAGTTCCCTTCACACACGATCATGGTCAGTTACCCAACAACAGATCAACATTTCATTGACATTGTGACAGTCATCTTAATATTTTGAAATCCATTTGAATGTTGTAGGCTGGTAATGTGGTCACAGGAGAGATGGTCGAAGAGCTGATTCTTGCTGGTGCTGACATCATAAAAGTGGGCATTGGACCAGGTGACATCATCAGTTGTCTGTTGCCACTGTTTCGGATGGTGTTCTTATTCATATTACACCAGTTTCACACATATGTTCATGTGTGCAGGATCTGTGTGCACCACTCGTAAGAAGACCGGTGTGGGTTATCCTCAGCTGAGCGCAGTCATCGAGTGTGCTGATGCTGCACACGGCCTGGGTGGACACATTATATCTGTGAGAGTTCTTACATTAACCCTATAAAGCCATACATTACACTAATTCTATAGCCTCTAAATCATCAATATGAAAAGCCTGTTACACATAGTCTAGTACAAGCCTTCTGTCCTCTGATTGGTAGCCTCTGACTGAATAATTCTACAGCCATCTTCAGGATGTGTTATGAAGTAAACATAAGAATAAGCATAATATTGTTCTTAATATTTAAAGATGAGCGTTTATTGGACTGAAGCAGCTTAAGTTTACTTGGTTTTCCATATATTATGTTTTAGAAATGTCATGTTAAAATGTAGGTGTCAAGTATGATACAAGAAGAATGTTTTATTTTATTTATTATTATTTATTTATTTTATTATGTTTTATTTATCATCTTTTGATCAGAAAACTAAGCTTTTAAATGTAATTTACTATATCTTATTATTATTTTGAAATATAGTGACAACTGATATTTATTTGCATTTTATGTTGGGGTCTCTTACACTGTTTTTCATAAAAGCCTGGTGTATTAAATATATATATATATATATATATATATATATATATATATATATATATATATATATATATTTGTATATATTTAATACAAATATTATTAAAAAAATTTATTAATTTGAAAGTTTAATAAACTTTTCCTGACATTATGTCAGGCTTTATAGAGTTAACAGTGAAGAGTAACAGACCATGCTGCCTGTGTGCTTTGTTAACATATGAGCTTTGATCATGTATTTGTGGGATCTGTTTTTCGTCTCGCTGTAGGATGGGGGATGCACCTGCCCAGGCGACGTCTCCAAAGCATTTGGTGAGTTTTGGTAACAATGCATTGTAATAACACCATAAAACAAGAAAGCAAGACATTTCAGTAGCCAAAAATGTTGGATTCAGACATTACTTGTTGCCTTACTACCTTTGAATGCCACACTTTTTAGATGTTGCTCACAGCCAGTGTCACATTAGGGTTGTATTTGATCGACTAAACTGTGTGACAGGAGCTGGAGCTGACTTTGTGATGCTGGGAGGAATGCTTGCGGGTCATTCTGAGAGTGCGGGTGAAATCATAGAGAAAAACGGCAAGAAGTACAAACTGTTCTACGGCATGAGCTCAGACACGGCCATGAAGAAGCACGCAGGAGGTGTAGCAGAGTACAGGTAAGATCACGAGAAACGCTCTCGTGCTGGAGCCTGTGGGTTGTTTTATCTGGTGGTTTGTAAACTACATCACACAAATATTATTTGGTAAATTAGCAGTCAAGTTATCATTAAATAGCACTTTATAAAATACAGATTGCAGCAATGCATTTTAATAGTAATATACAAGAAAATAACAGAATCAATGCTGCAGATTTCTCCAAATATGATTTAAATTCTGCTGTAAGATGTTTTAAAAAGACAGTAGCATTCATCTCAAATCATTTATAGTATCAGAAGTCAGTCCTCATGATTAAATCGAATAGATAGTTTGATTTACAACTGCAATTTGATTAAAAAATATAACATTTTTGGACTTTTACCACTCTTGAGTTGATTAATATTTATTGTAACTTTTTTCATTTTCAGGGCGTCGGAGGGTAAAACGGTTGAAGTGCCTTTCAGAGGGCCTGTGGAGGGGACGGTGAGAGATGTCCTGGGTGGAGTTCGTTCCACCTGCACATACGTGGGTGCTGCTAAGCTTAAAGAGTTGAGTCGTCGTACCACCTTCATTAGGGTGACCCAACAGCTCAACACAGTATTTGGTAATGACAATTAAGCCAGTTTAACCAGGTCCATATTAGGCCAAATTATTGCCAAATCCGTGCAGCGGTCATTTTATTCTCTCTGCAGTCAGATGCACACATGCATATTCACTCACAAACACACATATACCTCACATCATCATTTAGTGTTATAACGAGTATTTATGGGCTCGCACAAAAGCTTTTGAAATCAAAGGCTTTCCCCAGATGCTGTATTAAGGCCTAAAGCAACTGCATGAATTTCAAATTATTATTTATCACTATTTGAAAACTTCTAATTTCGGAACTAACTGTTGAGTTTTTAAAGACACTGTAATACCAACTTCTTACATTTTAGTCTTATACTATATTGTAGTAACAGATGAGAACATACATTTAATTTAACTTATTACATTGTACTGATAGTATGTTTATGCAGTTGATGTTTTAGTTCATAAGCTTAAAATCTTGAGTTTGTTTTCTGTTCATTTGTCTAAACAACCTCTGTTAGAGCCATATATTTTATCCAGAAAATGCGGGTACAATTTTAGACTTTGTTGTAGATTTTATCTCAACGTCTATGCCTAATGTCTTATATTTATATGAGATTTTCTGATAACATTATGATTTCTCATTCTGTTTTATGGACCAACGCAGATCCTTGAAAGGATTATTAAAATATTACTGTTATACAATATGCTTAAGACCTCCATTATGATTATGAACAACCATTATATTATAAAGAATATATTTGAAGACCATGATGAAAGGGTATTTTGTTAACCCTTTTAATGGATTCTCCTGTGATTGTATGTACCGAAAGCGGTCATATTACACAATCTTTTCACATCAGTTACTATAAAAGTATATGCATGGTTTTATGCATTTTCTACTTGACTCTTAATTAACCTTAATACTTTTGACATTCCATCGCTGTTTGTGCTCTTATTGATTGTAATTTAAAGTTGCTGCTGGGGTCGATATGAATGAGTGTTGAAGAAATAAAATTTTCCCCACGGAAAACCATATGGTCATATCTTTATTACATGCTGTTAAATAAATTTTTATATTTATATTTTACAGAAGTTCAGTTATTTCAGAGGTAAATTGTTATAATATCATATCCCTGTATTGTATTGTGAAAATAAATAATTTTAAGCATCTCTAAAGAATGACTTGTGCAGTTTGCTTTGTAGGTACATAATGTTTAATTTATTTAGCAAAGGAAGTATTTGTGTATAATATGAATACAAATAAATATGTTTGTGATTATTAAGCCTTTGTTTGTCAAGGTTGGTGTGAACCTTCTTTTATTATGCTTAAGGTTTATGAGCCATAATTTATGCACAACACATCAGATACATAAAATGCAAATACAAATCGGATTCAAATGATTCCATAAACGTAATAGTAATGACTTTATGAATTTCTTCACTGATAAAATAGATAACATCAGAAATACAATAACAAATATAGATTCTATAGTGTCTAATACTTCAGTTTCATCCATCGTACCCAAAGATAAACTGCAGTGCTTTACAACTATAGGACAGGACGAGCTAAATAAGCTTATCACTGCATCTAAACCAACAACATGTTCATTAGATCCTGTACCCACGTAATTACTGAACGAGTTGTTACCTGTAGCAGAAGAACCACTTCTCAATGTTATTAACTCATTGTTATTTTTAGGTCACGCCCCAAAAACATTCAAGCTGGCAGTTATTAAACCTCTTATTAAGAAACCACAACTAGATCCTAGTGAACAATTTCATATCTTCCATTTTTGTCTATAATTTTAGAAAAATGCTAAATTGTGCTCCTTCCTGGAAAAATAAGATCTGTATGAAGAATTTCAGTCATGTTTCAGGCCCCACCATAGCACAGAAACTGCACTTTTTAAAATGACAAATGACTTGCTTCTTGAGTAAGATCAAGGCTGCATCTCATTGCTAGTTTTACTTGATCTCAGTGTTGCGTTTGACACTATACAGGTCCTTCTCAAAAAAATAGCATATTGTGATAACAGTTCATTATTTTCCATAATGTAATGATACAAATTAAACTTTCATATATTTTAGATTCATTGCACACCAACTGAAATATTTCAGGTCTTTTATTGTTTTAATACTGATGATTTAGGCATACAGCTCATGAAAACCCAAAATACCTATCTCAAGAAATTAGCCTATTTCATCTGACCAATAAAAGAAAAGTGTTTTTAATACAAAAAAAGTCAACCTTCAAATAATTATGTTCAGTTATGCACTCAATACTTGGTCGGGAATCCTTTTGCAGAAATGACTGCTTCAATGCGGCGTGGCATGGAGGCAATCAGCCTGTGGCACTGCTGAGGTGTTATGGAGGCCCAGGATGCTTCGATAGCGGCCTTAAGCTCATCCAGAGTGTTGGGTCTTGCGTCTCTCAACTTTCTCTTCACAATATCCCACAGATTCTCTATGGGGTTCAGGTCAGGAGAGTTGGCAGGCCAATTCAGCACAGTAATACCATGTGTCAGTAAACCATTTACCAGTGGTTTTGGCACTGTGAGCAGATGCCAGGTCGTGCTGAAAAACGAAATCTTCATCTCCATAAAGCTTTTCAGCAGATGGAAGCATGAAGTGCTCCAAAATCTCCTGATAACTAGCTGCATTGACCCTGCCCTTGATAAAACACAGTGGACCAACACCAGCAGCTGACATGGCACCCCAGACCATCACTGACTGTGGGTACTTGACACTGGACTTCAGGCATTTTGGCATTTCCTTCTCCCCAGTCTTCCTCCAGACTCTGGCACCTTGATTTCCGAATGACATGAAAAATTAGCTTTCATCCGAAAAAAATACTTTGGACCACTGAGCAACAGTCCAGTGCTGCTTCTCTGTAGCACATTTCCTGCACACGCCTGTGCACGGTGGCTCTGGATGTTTCTACTCCAGACTCAGTCTACTGCTTCCGCAGGTCCCCCAAGGTCTGGAATTGGTCCCTCTCCACAATCTTCCTCAGGGTTCCGGTCACCTCTTCTCGTTGTGCAGCGTTTTTTGCCACACTTTTTCCTTCCCACAGACTTCCCACTGAGGTGCCTTGATACAGCACTCTGGGAACAGCCTATTCGTCCAGAAATTTCTTTCTGTGTCTTACCCTCTCGCTTGAGGGTGTCAGTGATGGCCTTCTGGACAGCCGTCAGGTCGGAAGTCTTACCCATGATTGCGGTTTTGAGTAATGAACCAGGCTGGGAGTTTTTAAAAGCTTTAGGAATCTTTTGCAGGTGTTTAGAGTTAATTAGTTGATTCAGATGATTAGGTTAATAGCTCTTTTAGAGAACCTTTTCATGATATGCTAATTTTTTGAGATAGGAATTTTGGGTTTTCATGAGCTGTATGCCAAAATCATCAGTATTAAAACAATAAAAGACCTGAAATATTATAGTTGGTGTGCAATGAATCTAAAATATATGACAGTTTAATTTGTATCATTACATTATGGAAAATAATGAACTGTTATCACAATATGCAAATTTTTTGAGAAGGACCTGTAGATCATGACATACTCATAGATCGATTACAAAACTATACAGGTATTTAAGGGCAGGCTTTAAGATGGTTTAGATCCTACCTGTCCGATCCCTACCACTTTGTTTATTTAAATGGGGAGTCATCTCATTTATCACCAGTAAAATATGAAGTGCCTCAAGGATCTGTCCTAGGTCCTCTGCTATTTTCAATATACATGTTGCCCTTTGGTAATATTATTAGAAAATAAGGGTTTCCACTGTTATGCTGATGATACTCTACTTTATATCTCAATGAAACCAAAAGCTTTTTTATGCATTCATGACCTCTAGACTGAACTATTGTAATGCACTACTAGGGGGTTGTCCTGCATCTCTAAACAAGCTACAGGTAGTCCAAAATGCAGCAGCTAGAGTCTATTGCAAAGTTTGGGAGCTAAATGGAAAAAAGCTCTACCTCTATTTTCTTGAGGTATAGCTTTTTTTCCATTTGGCTCCCAAACTCTGGAATAGCCTTCCTGATAATGTTCGGGGTTCAGACAAATTCTCTTTGTTTAGATCTAGATTAAAAGCATATCTCTTTGAACAATTCTTGATCAAATTCTTTAGCTTGGGTTAAACAAATTCGTTTTCCTTGGTTGGAACAGCAGCTTTGCTAATTATGTCTCTATTTGTTTCCTGTTTTGCCTGGTTACTAGGATGTACACAAGCTTCAGTCTGGATCCAGAACACCTGAGAAAAGATGATGTCACCCCCTCAGAGGACCTCCGATGATGCCAACCCTCAGACAACATACAGAACTACCAAATATTGCTATAAGTGTGATTGCATTGTATAATAATTGCTGTTAGTGTTCATCGTCTGGTTGACTATGTCTTGTAATATTTTTTTTTTTGACACGTGCACAGTGAGGAAAAGGTGACACTATACGCTTTCCTTCCTCCTGCATTACACCACAGCTGCACCGAGAAAACACAAGACACAACACGTACGTAGAGGTGAGCAAAACATCTTATTTGTCAGTGAAATGAATTCCTTTTTAGGTGTTTGTTCCATTGGTGCATCACCCTTGCTTTCTGTTCATGTAAGAGCAATTGTACTAAGGCTGTTATTTGAAAAGACACTTTCAAATTTTATTTGTATCTTCATGCAAATCTTTATTGTAATACAAATTCAAGTGTATGTTGTATTATACATCCCATATCAAAACCAGTTTGACAAGTTCAATTTGTTTAAAAAGGAGGGGCAAGGTATCTTGTATGTTTGTACAATCATTTGGGTTTTTATTTTTCTCTCACCAGCGATGGCTTCTTCCGTCAGTTCCCAGGTTGAACAGTTCCTGTGTTCAATATGTCAGGATTTCTTCTCTGACCCAGCAACCATTCCGTGTGGACACAACTTCTGCATGGGATGCATCACTCAACACTGGGACAGCAGTATGAAGACTGAATGCCCGCTTTGCAAGAAGGACTTTCACTTAAGACCAGACCTTGGCATCAACAGAGAATTCAGAGAGCTCACTGAAAGACTGAAGAGAGGAGTAAGTCCTGTCCAACCTGGTGCAGTACCCTGTGATGCCTGCACAAAAATAAAGAGAGAAGCTTTGAAGACTTGCCTGCATTGTGAAGGATCTTTCTGTAAAACTCACCTAGAGCCTCATAACACTGTAGCAAAACTGAAGAAACACAAACTTATCGACCCTGTGAAGAATCTGAAAGATTATATATGCACGAAGCATGAAATGCCTCTGGTGCTGTTCTGCAGAGATGATCAGAAGTGTGTGTGCCTGTCGTGTGTGACGAAAGACCACAGAACCCACAACACTGTTCCTGTAGAGGAGGAAAGTGAAGAACGGAAGGTGAGAGATGATTAATCTGTGTCTGTGCTTCAATGGTTTTTCAACTTTGCTGTAAAGAAATTAACATTTTTGTCTACAGTCTCAGTTTGGGAGAAGACAAGTCGAGGTGTATTCCATGATTCAGAGCAGATTGAAGAAGATTGAAGAAATCAAATGCTCGGTAAAGCTCAGCAAGGTTAGTCTTGTTCATTGCAAGGTTTTATTTAATGTGGGAATGATCCCATTTATTATTTACATTTGGCAGATCCAAAGTGATTTCAATTTCATTTAAGGTATACATTTTAGCAGTTCATTGCACTCCTTATTCATACCTGATCTCCCAGTTGTGGCCAGAATCAGATTTAAGGTTTAGATGGTGGCTTTCAAATCTGGAACAGCACCTCCTTACCTCAAACCTACAAGTCAAACCTACAAGTGAGCTAAGGTAGTCTTGTTCCTTCACAATGAGTCAAAAAGTCACTCTCCAACACCCTTTCTGTTCTTCTCTGCACTAGTATGAGCTGTGAAGTGTTGAGACCATCACATCTTTCAAAAAGTAGCTGAAGACAGACCTCTTCCACAAACACTTTATGCTGGTTGGAGAGTGACCAGTGCACTTAAACATACACTCACACCTCACAAAAACCTTCTCTGCATTTTGCCTCTTCTCTAGCTTGCATCCGAAATGAGTTAAGCAGTAATAAACCTCTTTTGAGAGCCACTTTAGATAAAAACGGCTGCTAAATGCATGAATGTAAATTTGGTGGCCATTTATATATTAAGAGTGAACATACATTATCCTTTACTTAGCAAAGCTCAGAAAAAGAGAGAGCAGACATTGTTGAGCTGTTCACTAGTCTGATCCGCTCCATTGAGAGATGTCAGTCTGAGCTGCTGGAGGTGATGGATCAGAAGCAGACAGCAGCACAGAATCAGGCTGAAGAGCTGATTAAAGAGCTGGTGCAGGAAATCACTGAACTGGAGAGAAGAAACACTGAGCTGGAGCAGCTCTCACACACTGAAGATCACATGCACCTCCTACAGGTCAGTGTCTCTCTTACTGCTCACATCACAGGACAACACTTAACACGCTGAGAGATTCCTCTCTCTCTCCTCCTTTAGATTTATCCATCCCTGTGCAGGCCTTTAGACACCAAGATCTGGACTGGGATCAGTACTGACACTCATCTGAAGGAGGACGCTGTGAGGAGAGCCCTGACAAAACATCAAGAATTCCTCAGTAGTGCAATGGTGAAGATTACAGGAACTGGTGAGCATATGTTATGTTCAGTATTTTGTCTAGAATTTTTGAATATTTAATTTAATTATTTTGTAAGTATTCAACACCGTTAAAAGGTAAGACTGACAGTAATCAACTGTATAATTTTTTTCCACAGAGCTAAAGAGGCTTGAGAAGTTTACAGGTACAAGTCATCTATGCCATTTTCCTACATTCGAACACAAAAATGTTTACCTTTCTGAATATATTGCGGGCACTTTTAGTCATATGAACTATTAAAACTCTAGTTGAATTTGTCAAACTATGTCCAGCAGTTGATATACATGCATGGTTAAAAAAAAATTCTTCAATGACACTGAAAAAATAATGTCAGTTTTAAAAATATAGTAATGGATATTCACATTTTAATACTGAAATTCTGGGATAAGTGTAAATCAATAAATACTGATGATGCAGGGCATTTGAAAAGTAACAAAAATCAATGATAAACACAGGGCAAAACATTTCCAAGATAATTTTAATGGGACAAATACAGGAAAAGCTGACAAAAGACCAATTTACTATTGTTTATTCCATTCAATGTATATGTTAAAAATGTCTGCTAATTATTTGTTCTGATCTCTCTCAGTGAATGTGACTATGGATCCTGAAACAGCTCATCCGAAACTCTCCTTGTCCGAGGATGACAAACAAGCTGGACATGGAGAAACACGGCAGATTGTGCCGGACAGTCCATGGAGGTTTGATACATGTCCCAGCATCCTGGGGAAAGAGGGATTTTCTTCTGGGAAATTTTATTTTGAGGTACAGGTGAAAGGGAAAACTGAGTGGGATTTAGGTGTGGCGAGGGAGTCTGTTAACAGGAAGGGAATAATAACTCTGAGTCCAAGGAATGGACTGTGGACTCTGTGGTTGAGGAACGGAATTGAGTATAAGGCCTGTGACTGTCTGTCTGTCTCTCTCTGTCTGAAGGTCAAGCCCCAGAAGGTGGGTGTGTATGTAGACTATGAGGAAGGTCTGGTCTCATTTTATGATGTGGAGTCCAGGTCTCATATCTACTCTTTCACTGGTCAGGCTTTCACCGAGAAACTCTATCCATATTTCAGCCCAGGCTTTAATCATGGAGAAAAAAATTCAGCCCCACTGATCATTTCACCTGTCGGAAAGAACAAGTGTATTTTAGCCAATTATTAACCATTTGGAATTAAAATAAAATAAATGATGGAAAGAAGGAAGGAAGAATGACTGTCAGTGTAATACATTATTATTGTATTTTGCTAGTAAGACCACTTTCTTTGCGCAATGATGTTCCAATTTAAAATAAAGATGATACGATCTTTAAACTTACTGTTTTGTTGAGAATTTGTGATGTTTTGGATTTTTACATAACTTATGACTTATGTTTTGCTGTACATAAATACATATAACAATACAATAGCAATAGCATATAGCAATACATAAATTCAACAATATGTTCCATGGATAGCAACAATATATTGTGTAAAGTTTAGACACATTTAATTTTAATTTACATTTTTCTTCTCATACTTCTTCTCATCAACGATTTATATAAAAATACATTTTACAACTTTTTAATAAACACGCACACACACACACACACACACACACACACACACACATATATATATATATATATATATATATATATATATATATGAATTTATATAAAATTAATACTAAAATAACACTGGTTGACGGTAAGTACTGGCATTAGAAATACTGAAAATGACAACACAATCGAAAAAAGTTAGCAGAGGTTGGAAACCTTTCTTTATTCAGTAGAGATGGGATGTCAATGTGTCAAAATCTATACAGTGCAGAACCATTTTATAACTTTTACATTTCATCTCTATCACTGTCATCATCTGTATAGGTTTAAATGGTATTTAAAAGTTACAAATTAATATTAAGAACATCTGTATAAATCCTTGACCTTATGTTGTATTGTATTTAATTGTATTGATGCGGTGCCCAACCGCTAGATGTCAATCAAAAGTTTTTTTCTTAAAGTTTTTAGTATTAAGAAAGTGAAACTAATGTTTTCTCGATTTTTTGTTACAGAATGTGGTAGTTTTAATCGGACAGATCATCGCTGGTATGTTTTTTAAAGATGACTCTCTGAACAATGAATTATAGTTAATGTTAATTGTAATGCCTTAATTGATGACACATAACACTGATTAATAAGTTGTTTTATGAAATAATGTCAGTTTGCATTCGTGACAATGTCGGAAAATGATTTAATCGTTATTACAATGTGTGCCTATTAACAGAGCGAAATCTTTCAGCAAAATTGTAAACGTACTCGGTTTAATGCTTAACCACAGGATGACATTATTGAGTGGAAATCTTTTCTCGGTTGTTCTGTTTTAGTTGGAGGCATCCGGTTTCGGCCACACTGCGTATTTAGAATAAAATGCAGTTTGTTTTTCTTCCAAAAAAAATCTACCTTCTCACACTTTGCCAGAAAGTATTGGGTGCATGAAACTATTTACATAACAGCCATCTTCCATTTGATTAACCTGTGATACTAGGCTCGCTGGAAATCTCGACTTTTGAATGGACATGTCATTTATATAATTGTTTTACCTTGTCGTATTTGTCTGTGTCATTCTTATAACACAGATTAATTCTTTCACTTTTAACCTAACTAAATAATAATAACTGGTTATGATTATTGTGAAGGAGTGGGAAGGCCGACATCCATTACGTGAATTCCTTTAACAATTCCTTCGTCATGTTTTGCTGCTTAATTTTTAATGAATATTTGGGTAAGGAGAATTACCATTATTATTTATTCCAAGTAATTTCCCCATTTTCCAGTTATGGATCTCAGCAGCATTTCTCTTCTGCCTGAGGAACACAAGTGTCCAGTATGTCTGGATGTGTTCACTGATCCAGTCTCCACTCCATGTGGACACAACTTCTGCAAAAGCTGTCTGAAACAATGCTGGGACAACAGTCAGGATTACAGATGCCCTTAATGTAAAGAAACATTCAGCAAAAGACCTGAATTAAAGAGCAACACAGTTCTTAGAGAAATTGTACATCTCTTTGAAAAAAACAGGACAGGTATGCATTTATTTTGAAGTTCAAAAGTTTTTTTTTTTTACATCCCTAGTCTCTAAACTTACTTTGGTGTGTCAAAACTAACTGTACACAGTATTTGCTAATTTCAGACCAGAAAATGTGCACTACAAAATTGAAATTAATGCATTTCTTTTGCTTTCAGCCCAGTAATGCATCAGCGGTCCATTATCTGAGGAGCTCCAATGTTCCATCTGTTTGGATCTATTCAGTGATCCGGTTTCCGCTCCATGTGGACACAACTTCTGTAAGACCTGCCTGGAAATGTTCTGGGACAGCAGTCAGAAATGCATCTGCCCATTTTGCAAAGAAACCTTCGACGAATATCCTCGTCTAAGGTGCAACACAGCTCTTAGAGTGATAGTGCAACTCTTTGAGAAAAGCACAGGTAAATATATTTGTATTTCCAATGCATTTTTATATTGTGAATTTTAGTTAGTAACATGCTTAATTTGATAAGAAACAGAAGTACGGTATAAAATAAGCATTCGTCTTGTGATATCATTTTAATATCCAAGAGATGACATATTTGTCCATGTACTTGAGACTTCAGAGTTCATTTTTGCACATTTCTAAGGCTACAAAAAGGAACCCGTGATGTTTGAATATTCACAACCATTAGAAACGGAGGACCAAGAAGAGACTCTGTGCAAACCTTCAGGTAATCAATAATAGACATCTCCTATTTAGAACTAAATAACGGAGATCTCCTAATTTTCTTATAAAGATATATTTCAAATATAAAGATGCTAGTATATAACATGAAGTATATCATTCCATATCAAATTGGCTTCTTTGTATCAAACAGTTTGCAGATATTTTAGAAACATTTATTAATATAAAATTTGTATTGTATTTATTTTCACATATAATTTTTTATTACATTTTGTTGTATTGTTTGAGCAGTATTTTTTTCTTTTCTTTTCAGAAACGGCTTCCTCAAGCAGTGTCCTGACAGAAAACCTCAAGTGTTTGATTTGTCTGGAGCTGTCCACTGATCCCATGATGACCCCATGTGGACATACCTTCTGTAAGGCCTGCCTGAAGGAATTCTGGGAAGGCAGTCATGGAAACACATGTCCATGCTGTAAAGAAAATTCCACCAAGCGAGTGGATCTTAGACACTGTGAGCGTCAGTTGTCTCAGTCTGAAATCCTGATGTGGCAGAGCTCTTACCTTGAGCCTCATGAGAAAGTCATAAACATGAAACAAGTCACGATGCTTGACCGTGTGGAGGATATCAATCCTAAAATAATCCAGAAACCTAACCGAGCTCTGGAGATGTTCTGTGGAGGTGATCAGACATCTGTGTGTCAGTCCTGCACTGAGGGAGACCACGAGACTCACAACACAGTTCTTGTAGAAGACAAGAGTAAAGAGAAGAAGGTAACATGATAATTTATTTACAACAACAATAAACGGTTATTAGAAATCTTAAAACACACTGGATGATGTAAAGCATCTGTATTTTCCCCTCTCATCACAGACTCAGGAGATGAAGACGCACAAACTTGTGCAGCACATGATCCAGGACACAATGAAGATAGATCACAAAATCAAACACTCTGAAGTGAAAATGAGCAAAGTGAGTCTTACATCATATTAATTTTATATTAAAATGAATGTCAGTCCATATTCCCAAAAACTTGTCCTAATTAGGGTTGCAGGTGCAGCGTAAAAACATATTTTATGATATACGTGTTTGATCTGATTACCACATTGAGCTCTGCACTGATCTGAAATACACCAATGAGAAATGTCAGGCAGTGAGATCATATAGATGTATTCTTAAAGCACTAGAATCATAAAGTCATTTCTGATATTCACAACACATTTTTAAGAAGTTTTTGATATTACTATATTGAGCTGTATGACTGTATTCACCCCTCTCACCACAGACTCCGGAGATGAAAATGCTCACGATTGTGCAGCAGATGATCCAGGTCACAATGAAGATAGGTCAAGAAATCAAACACTCTGAAATAGAGATGAGCAAAGTGAGTCTTACAACATATTATTCATTTATTAAAAACGTTTAGCTGTGATCCAAACCACTTGTCCTATTCAGGGTAAAACTATTATTATACTATGTATTATACTGTGTTATTATATAACTGTGATATTATATTGGTTTGTGTGTTTGATTTGATTTTTAATTAGAAAAATTAAGAGAAAGAAGACAACTTTGAGCTCTGTGCTCATCTGAAATACTCCTTTGAGAAATGTCAGGTACTGAGATCAAGTAAATGTATCCTTAAAGCACTAGGATCATAAAGTTATTGCTGATAAACAACAAATTTTTTAATATCATTATATTGATACACATTTACACAAGATTTAAACATGTTGTAAAGCTTATGTTTGTTCCTCGTCTCTCACAGATGACATTTTTTGATCACTGGGGGAAGACCAGGATGTAATCTGTCATTTCTGCTTTCATCCTTTTCTATCTACAGAATGTTGCCTTTGATGCCTTTTTATTATGCCCCTTTTTACAATATTTAAGCTAAGTCTCTGGTGTCCCCAGAATGTGTTTGTGAAGTTTCAGCTCAAAATACTCCAGAGATCATTTATTATATCATTTTGAAAATGCCTATTTTGAGTGGAAGCTTATAGTTGTTCAGGCCTGTCTCTTTAAATTACAGCTCGGACCTGCTAGTGAAGTCCTTAGCAATGTATATTAATAATCAGAAAGTAATGTTTATCTATGTAAAGTAGGAAATTAACAAAATATCTTAATGGATCATGATAATTTTAACAAATACTATGTATTGTCTATTGCTAGAAATATACCCCAGTAACATAAGACTGGTTTTGTGCTCAAGGGTCACATATTATCATAGTACTGACTAACTTTTTTTCTTTATTATTATTTTTTTTTTCATTCTGTTCTGTTTTAATGGTTTGTTCATATGTCAAGTATGTGATTGTTTGTATTTTTTTTTATTTTCAAATATGCTTAAGAAAAAAAAAGAACAAATCATAAAAAAAAAAGAAAAAAAAAAGCTTTCTTGTATCTCAGTATGCATTAGCATGTATAGTTTAGATGAAGAGTTTAAGCACTGGCTTCCAAGCATTGCTGTTTGTCAGTGGAATGACTTGTATCTTGCTCAGCTGGTCATGTCTGGGATGACGCCACCTGTTTTTTCCAAAATGAGTAAAGTGAGCAGGCAGAAAAAAATGTTTGAGAAAACCCTTTGGAAATTATTTTAGTTTGCATAGAAATTCCACACCTTGAAATCACTGTTTGATTGCAGCTGTTTTATATTTTGCTTGTTTACTCACTCTATACTGTAACCACATCTGAAAACTTTTGTAATCTTGTTGGCTGAATAAATTCTAGGGATCACATTGCTGTCCACTGACTTTTGTATGCACACATAAAAGCCTTCCAAGACTTTAAATAATAATGGTATATTGATTTGTACATGAATGACTAAATAAGCAGAAAAGGGCTAATGGTTTATACAAAAATTAAATGTTTTACAATTAATTAATATTAAGCTTTATTTTTATATAAGCTATACATATTACAAAAAAAAATCTTTAAATATTATAAAATGATCTTTGGTATTTCAACAGAAATCATTTTTTAAAGTGTTTAAAGGGTTAACGTTACTCCACCCCCCCAGATTTTTTTCTTTTTTATTAATCACTTACCCCCATGGTGTAAAAACTTAGTTTGCCTTCAGAACACAATTTAAGATACTTTGGATGAAAACCTGGAGGTTGTGACTGATGTGGAGAGACAGAGGAGACAAATTGTTGAATAAAGTCATTATTTTTGTATTTCGTCGTTACATATATATATATTTTTTTGATTTTTTGATATTTTTGAATCCTATTATTTGTCCACTTTTGGTTCAACAATCAGTTCCTTCTGATGCATTGGGTGGGAGGCGTCTGTGGCCTGAATGAAGGCTCACTGGCAGCATGTACTCTGACCCTGGCTGATGAACACTTCCTGTAGATGAGCACTCCAGCAGACAGTAGAGAGAAAGCAGATATGATGCTCAGCACTGCTGCCACAATGACCTCTGCCTCAGACACTGTGATGGAGGAGCGATGCATGAAGCTGGGATGAGAAGTGGACATGTCTTTCTCCATCACATCATCACCACTATACAGAAAAGATATAATAACTTATAGAGACACTCAACTGCCATAGAAACATGTTGTGTTTTGAGTTCTGTAACTGTTGACATATTTTGATGCACATAAAACAGTTTTAAGATCTGAAAATAAAAGATTAGAATAACCTCTCAATGGATGTGCCCGCGTTTATTAGGTCATCTGCCTTTTGTCTTGATGTAGGAGGAGCTAAATCAGAATATTTACATATTCTGTTGTCTGGACAGAAGATTAAACCCTGATAACCAGACACCTACATGATTTGGAGACAGAAAGTAATAACATATAAAAAGGCAGCCGAGTGCTATGTAAAAAACAGTAAATGTTTAAGTCATTACGCATATCACAATGAGTTTTGTCACAAACCTCGATGCTCTTTCCTGCTGGACAATCCAACCAACCAGAATCCATCACCCGAATTTGATATTTGTTTATTCCTGTGCACCTGTGTCTGTAACAATGACCTGCCACCGCTGCACTACTGGTCACGTTATTCTAATAAAGGGAATGTAAAAACATTTTTACAAAATTAAAACAGCCTTTAAAAGTGAATCTACTGTTGTAAAACTGTAGAATTTGACATCTTTAAACATTTGTAAATATTTTTGTGAGATGTGAGAACATGTGGCACCCGTCTGGTGAGGTTGGAAATAAAACAGCGGCTGTCCGAGCCATAAATCTCTCCACTCCCTTTCATTCCACTCCCCTGATTCTCCTCTTTCCAGCACTCACTCTGATGGAGAAAAGTGGCATTACACATGAAGTTTAGTTATAATGACAACAAAGTGAGACACTTATGAAAGAGAAAGAGAACTCTAAACAGAACACAGCAGACTCACAGCATTACCCAGGGGTTTGAAAATCTGGCAGCCATCCAGGTACTGATCAGTGAGACACTTCCCCTTGTGGAAGTGAAGGTAATGACAACCTAATCCACTGGGAAGAAAAGCAAAGACAGTGCATCACATTCACTACATTTACTCTAAAAATAAATTAAAAATTATAGAAAAATTTGAACAACTTTACAAAAGCCACAATTTCTTAACAAGCCCACTTTCCAAAACAGCAAAAATACAGCTTCCTTTAAATACCCGTGATTATTCACAAGAGCATTATTTGTTTGATTACCTGTCTTTACAAAAGAAAGCAGAAGAATTGCAGGTAGAGACCGACCCAAACCGATGGCCTTCACCTAAAACAAACAGAAACGGTAGATCAGTGGACACGAAAGTGGACACGAAAGTTTTGACTCTAGCCTCAACAAGTGCATAATATTTATCTTAATGCATGTCAACCAGCAGAATGGACTCAACAGTGGACGTCTTACCTTCTCCCCACACCAAGCTCTGAGCTCGACTGAAGTTCACTGAATACCAGCCCATGTCCTGGAGGGCAGCAAGTGTGATGGGATCGATCCGAATCAGTGACGGTTCCACCAGTAAAGCTGCCATAATGGAACCCTGAAGCACACGAGTCTCCCAGTGTGACGAGAGACCATCTGAGCCAGCATCCTGAGAGAAAGAAAGATGGGGAGGGGATGTCATTGAGTATATCATCTGTGTTTTACATTAGGCAGCAGATGTTTACATCAAGAAAGGTAGATGCAATTACACAGAATGATAGATATTGTATATACCAAGTAAAATAGAACATATAGCATTTTGTTCACACTAAGCTTGAACAGTGATATATAATATAGATGCTACAGTATAAATGGAAATATGTTTTCTGTACCAAAGGTATATCATCAACGCAAAAATGAGCAGGAGGAGTGAAAATAGCTTTTTTCCACAAGTCTGTGTACATGCATGTTATTATAGTAACATGTTTTTATTTAAAAACCTTAGGGTACCTTGAAAATGCCATAATTTACACTACCATTCAAAAGTTTAGGGTCGGTAAGATTTATAATACTTGTGAAAGAAGTCTTTTACATTTTCAAAGACTGCAATTGAAATACAGAAAAGAAAATGTAATATTGTTAACTATTATTACCATTTAAAATTATTTTAAAATAAACATACTATGGCATAAAGTATTATGGCATATATCAAGGTATCGTGATGATACCATTACAGTGGCATGTCACTGGTACAGTAGGGTTTTGTATGCAGTGGGTACCTTGTTCTCTAGCGGAGCTCCAAGGTCAGGGTGGGTAGAGTTGAGGTGTTTCTGCATTTCTCTGATCACAGTAGGAGAATACAGTCTAACCTGGCCCATCTCATCTGTGCTGGTCACCTGACCATGAGACCAGCAGTATACGCCAGCTTCATAACACATACACAATGATGACCAGTAAATGCATAACATAACAGGGCTACGATGAACACCATACCTCTATAGATATTTAATAGATATACCCATTCACATAAAGAACATTTGGAAAAACTAAAGCAGGGTTACCTACCCTGAGAGGAGAGAGAACAATCCTTCCATTGGCTGAAGAGATCTTTACTGAACCCCAACACGTGGAAGAGCTCATGGATCACTGTCTGTACCAAAACAAAATAACAAAGAGTGAATGCAATCTCAATGTTTCTGTTTTTTCAACAGTTCACTCTTGTCAGACACACTCACTGTCACCTGCACAAAATGCTCATGTGTGTATCTTTCCATACTGAGTGTCTCTCTACAGATGATCATGGCCCCAGCCACAGGACGCCCCTCTGAGTCGCTCTGACAGTGAGCAGCATAAGCCAGTACACCAGACTGAAGAGACAGAGGGGGAAAATATTACAGATATTGTGAGACAACCTGCAATAATTGTAATAAACTCACTATTTTATGCCCTAGTGAAGACCCTTTAAAAAAAAACTGTCATTCAAAACTGTCATTATTTAAAGACATATATTCTAGTCAGGACCAATTTTATAGAAAGACCATATAAAAAAAATGTTCACTCAAGCCCACCACTCACTTAATTACCTGCCTGTGCAAAACAAGGTTAACACAAAAATATACAGAAATCCCAGTGATCGTCTCTACCTCTGCTTGGCATTTCTCTGTGCTGTGAGTGAACACATACAACAGGAAGTCAGTCTCAGGAACTCCAGTCCCCTCTGACCTCAGCATTGTCCGGACTGGGTGCTCAGGATGTGGATAAACAGCACAGCCATTCAGGTGCTCATCTGGGATCTGTAAACAGGCCAGACTGAGCAATAAGAGCAATATTATGAGTAATGTGTGTCTATGTCTGAAAAGACTCACAATTACGCCAAGGCAGCTCTCGAATCTGTAGTTTTCATTGGCTCTGCCACATCTGAGGAGAATGACATATGGTTGACTAATTATAATAACACATTTTTTTAAGTCAGAAAATATCTAGATTCATATTACTACTACTTACAGAACAGACACATAGACATGCATGTAAAAGACATGTAAAACATACTTCATGTGGTTAACAGTGCTGCTGTTTCTCCAGATGAACTTGCAGTATTTGTTTATGTCTCTGTTCAGCAGCAGACTGTGTTGAACTGGCCTCACTATGAACAAAACATCCACATAAAGTAACTAAAAAGAAAATATGGGATAAATGTGGTATTTATGTTTCACTATACATGTTTTTTTTTGTACTTCAAATTAAAACACCACACACCTGACAATAAACTTGAAACTTCACCCACAGCCTCATCGACGGCAGGCATTAATCTCTCTGACTCCAATTCTGTGAGGGCGGGGCTTTCTGAGGGGACCCAGATCTTGATTCTGATTGGTTGTGGAGCCGTCATGGATTCCACATGTATCTCTGCTCTTTTAGGTCTTTGATGTTTCGAACTGTGGGGCGCTGGATTTTCCTCTGACGTAGTTTCTCTCATAGACCAATGAGCAGAGGCGTATTGACCAGTGGGCGGGGACACAACTTTGATTGATCTCTGAACTTGGTCAAAGATGCACTTCTCCCAAGTACATGGAAACCATGGCAACAGTAAAATGCCAATACAAATACGAGACTTAAAAAGCATTATTTACTATAGTATAAAAGATAAAGAAAAGCACAATTAATTGATTAATTTTACAAATCCTTAAGTGATATTAGCAATTAAAAATCCATGATAAAAAAGAAAAAAAAAAACTTGTATAGGAGATACTTTAAATTATAACCAATTATAAACTTTTAATAAATTTTCTTCGAAAAAGAAACAAGTCTAAATATAAGTATTAACACGACCGTCCAAATGTTTTTTTTTTTTATCTGAATCTCTATCAGTATCATTACTCCAGTCTTAAAAGTCACATGATCCTTCAGAAATCATACTAATATGCCAATTTTATGCTCAAGAAACATTTATTGTTATTATCACTGTAGAATCAAGCTTTGCTGCTTAGTTCTTTTTGTGGATATCATGTTGCATCTAAGGGCTTTGATGAACAAAAAGTTCAAAAGAGGACTTCTAAATGCAGCAATATAAATGTCTTACTGCCATTTTTGATCAAATTAAATTAATTAGTTTTTAACACTAATGTAATTTACAACATATGGAACCTTTTTTATCACTGAGAAAAATAATCAATAGATCTCTCACCAGCACAGTATCAGTCCTTCTGCTTGTATTTGGAGATAGTGAACTAGGACACTTGCATTTCTGTTTGTCTCTTTCTCTTGTGAGCCGAACGACCATGTATTCCTCCTCAGGATGTAAAGAAACTGAGCCAATGACTAACAATGCAGGCTTTGGTGTGCAAATAAGACAGTCACCTCTCATTGTTTCACCTTTCAAAGAATAGTCACCTTCTCCACCTGTAACACTTGTCTGAACATACAAAGCTTTCTAAAAAAACACTCTAGTAATGTTTAGATCTGTGTTGACCGCATTCACCATTACTTTACAGATTATTTTTTATTTTTTTTTACATTCACAGCAATTTTCATAAACACAAGAAACTAAGCCATAACATTAGAGTAGACACATTAAATCACACAAGGAAGAATAAAAGTGCAAATCAGTTTAATCTTTGCAAATTTTTCAGATGGTTTAGCAAATATATACAGTGAAATTCATCCTACTATCATCAATTAAGATAATTCCCACCTATGTCTTTCTAATGCGATCACCATTCAGCAGATGAGAGTTCAACATTTCAGCACTGAAAAATACATAGATTAAAAACAACATCAACAAGGTAAAAGGAGTGAAATGATTGATCATACCAGCAGTTGAAACAAAGTGACTATAGATATGGCACTACAACTGGTTGCCCGTTTATTGTCCACTGAGCCAGAAAAGAATGAAATCTAAAATTTTCATTATGTAAGACATATTAGAGTTATTGAGATACATATATATATATAGTGATGTCATTCAGGTTGGTGGTGCATATGGAGGTGCGAGTGAAACCTCCAAGGATTGTCTAAATTGAGTGGCTTACCACTTTTAGCTAGTTCATTCTCTCATAAACACACACACGCACACTCACTCACTCACAACACACAAGTCTTTATTATTAAGTTATTGCCACAGTTGCCATGCACTACCATATACATAGCAAGGATGAGTTCTACATCTGTGTAAACGTTTGTGCAAGTGTGTTTGGCCCTACGTGCAAGCACATACGCGCAAGCACATACGCAGTCACATACTGTCTAGTGATGTACAGGAAGCTCAATCAAAGGCACTTCTGAGGAACACACACAATAAAATATGTGGCCTGTAGCACTATGAGGTAAACTCACATGTATGTACATCGCACAACCATGTCTGCAGATATAATAATAAAAAAATAATAAAAATCCTATTCTAACTAAAATCAATCTTTTTAACCAACATCGCGGCACAGGATCACACAGAGGAAGATTTCGTAAGCCAGCTGTGGGAGACTCTTTGTGCAAATGTTCGTCTATCCACACTTTAGATAAGTGCACAACCAACACAACAGTCTGCACACAGTCGCTTGTCAAATATCTCTGACACACATTAACGCAATACTTTTTCTCTTAGGTCAGGAAAACAGATGCTCTAATACAAGTTAAGGCACCAAGCAGCACAAGAAACAAACATGGTAACGCTTACGTGCTGAAAAGAGAACGCCAGGAGAGCAAGAACAAGATGAAGACAGAACCAAAAAGGACAAGAAAGAATGAGTCGCTCATGTTAGCATGGGCACATCATCTTCAGAGGTTGTGTCATCAGACAGAGGAATCAGCAGCACTTCATCTTCAGAGGAAGAAGAGGAAAAAGAGGGAGATGCAGAGAGAGGAAGAGAAGTAGGGGACGGTGAGGGTCTGAAACGGGAAATGCTCCACCCCAGACTGTGGAAGAGAGATGCCAGGTAAGGACTGCTTTGGGGCACAGTGACGGGTGGGGTTTGTTGTGTTTCAGTGACTTCGATTGGCTGGATAGAGAAATGAGGTGGGGGAGAGGGAGGAGGAGGAGGAGCCTCTGCTTGCTGCTGTGTTGCTGTCTGTAGGGATAAAGCCAGTTTTTGAGGAAAAGACTGACTGGCTGCTCCTGTAGCCACTGAGGAGACTCCAGAACTTGACTGACCGGGCTCAGTGCTAGAATTAGCAGCTTCTGTCTGTTGGGAGGAAGAGGCGGTGGTCTGTGTCGTCCTAGGGGCAGGTCGAGGAAGTAAGCCCCATCTTCGTAGGCGGCGCACAGCTCTGCGGACAAACCGAGGCCTGCGTCTCCGCCGCAGAGTGGAAGCATTGTCTTGCCTGAGGAGCTGTAGTATGCCTCTCAGGGAGAGTGAGGCAGACTGGGAAACAGAGAAAAAGAGAATTGTGGAAACGAAAACATGCAAAAGTGAAAAAATTCAACACAAAAACACACAAATAAGAGAACACAGGCTATAAACACTTCTGTTCATAAAAAAGAAAAAAGAAAAGAACAAGTGAGTCTCTTATGCTCACTCAGGATGAATTTAGTTAATAAAACTACAGTAAAAACAATAATACTGTCAAGTATTATTACAATTTAAAATAACAATTTGATATTATAATATACATTTAAAAATGTAATTTATGGCAGTGATGGCAAATGTTTCTTTTTAGCAACCATTACTGTTACATGATCCTTCAGAAACTATTCTAATATGCTGATTTGGTGCTCAAGTAACTTTTGAAAATATTTTATTATTATTATTATTATTATTATTATTATCAATGTTGAAAGCAGGCTCCTGTTTAATATATTTTATTTATATATTAAGCAACTGCTTAAAGATAATTTTGTTTCCAGTACAGTATTTAATTATTTGATCATCAAACACTATAAATGTATTTACATTTTTCAACTTAATGCAGATAAAAGTTGCTTAAAAATGTTAATTTCTTTAAATAATATATACCTTTATAGCAGAGATAGGCAACATCGGTCCTGGAGTGCTGCTGTCCTTAAGAGCTGTACTAAATACTAAAGCTACAGTCATGTGAGGTTTTTTTTCAGGGTTGGAGCTAAATTGCTGGACCAACTTTGTCTATTTTTCCTTATAAGATTGTATAAAAATTGTATTAATTATGTTTAATTCATAATAAATTATTACATAAAAAACGTGATGAACTACATGTTTTTTTATCTTGATGCAATAAAACAGTTAAGAGGGATCCCAGCCTTCTACCTCATTGGGGTTCTCAGTAGGGAAGTCTTCCACTGGTGGAATGATTCCCTGAGCAATCAGCTGACCGTAAGAGGGCGGGGCCTGCTGCTGGATCAGTTCAGCCTCTTGCCGAGTGATTGGTGCGAACATGCTGAGAAAACAAGGAAACCGTACACAGAAATACTGTCATTGAAAAGCTACTATTATGACATAATGACATACTGATGCTACTTAAAAAAATAAAAAATAACTGACATTGTTTTAGAATCGTCCATCTAATATTAAATAGTTATTATCTGGTTTAGATTGTTTTACCTGTACTCTCGAGTGCGTAGGGAGTACAGCTTGCAGGTGCAGCCCATTGCGATGACTAGCAGAAGTCCACAAACTAGGCTTCCAACGGTAGCTGCGGTTATGACTTTTCGGGGCAGGGTCACAGTGCAGTTAAGCTCATCTGTGCCATCCTTACAGTCCACCTGTCCATCACAGCGCCAGCTCTCAAACACACACCTGTTGCAATTATTAAACATTGGCAGATTTTAAACACAGAGGCAATCATCTGGTTGGACCTGGTTTGGGTCAGTAATATATTTTTTAATGAAATTTAGCAAGGAACAAAAAAAAAAACTAAAACAAACAAAAAACAAATGCTGTTTTTAAACTTTCTACTCATTAAAGAATTTTAAAAAATAAATCATGGTTTCCACAAAAACATTAAACATAACAATTCTACATTGATGATAAGAAATTTATCTTAAGCAACAAATCAGCATATTAGAATGATTTCTGAAGGTTCATGTGATCCTGAAGACTGGATTAATGAGTTGAGACATTTGCAAATATGATTAAAAGATGAATATGCGACAAAACTACAGAATGTCACATTTTATTATTAGGTCTTTCGACACATACATGTTTTACCAAATAAAAAGGACAGCTCTTTGATAGTTCATCCCATTATTTGATGTGAGCATAAGTATTGGAAGAGTTGAATTTAAGAGAGATGTAAAAGATTAAAAGCTTATATTTAGTTGCAGATCCCTTGCATTCAATCAGAGCAGTGAGTCTGCAGCACATAGACATCACCAGACTCTTGGTCTTATGCTTTGAAATGCTTTTCTCCAGGCTTTAATGCAGCCAATTCCAACTGTTGCCCATTTTGGGGAGTTTCTGTCTATAGTCTCTTCAGCTGGTGAAATACATTTTCAATTGGATTTAAATCTGGAGATTGATTTGGGCAATCTAAGACTTTACATGTCTTTGCCCTGATAAAGTACTTGACTGAACTGGCAGGGTGTTTTGGGTCATTGTCCTTATCCAATATGATTTGCTTTCTAATGAGTTTGGTGGCAAGCCAAGATGATTTTGTGCCATTCCAAATTAATTCGGCTACTGCCATCATACATTAAATCATCATTAAAATGAAGAGGTCCTGTTCTAGAGACAGCCATGCATACCCATGCCATGACACCACCTCCACCAAGCTTTACAGATGATGTTGTATGCTTAGGATCATTTGCGGTTCCCTTTTTTCTCCACACTTTTGCTTTCAAATCACTCATCTATCCAAGAATTCCATTCAAAAACTCTACTGGCTCACATTTATGAAGAATCCTGCCTTTACATTTTTTCTGTTGATCAGAGGTTTGCATTTGTTTTTCCTATAGTTCTAACTGACTTCCTCTTTTCTTTTAGCATCCAAGTTGCTTGCTTTTCTTTCAGAGTCGGCTTCCTAGTCTTCATCCTGGTTTGTGTATGTCATCATCGAATGCAAGACTTAGAATGCAGAAGGAATGGATATAACTGAGAAGACACATTCTCTGCTTTTAATATCTTAAGAATGAATGCAACAGGACACAGCTGAACACTTAGAAAGACCAGTAAGGCAACTGTTCCAATACTTATGCTCACGTCAGATAGGGAGATGAAACTCTAAAAGTGATGATCTTCTTAGATGGTAAAACATCTTTGTGTTGAATCACCCAAAAATAAAATGTGACATTCTGTAGTTTTGTCTCATATTAATCTTTTAACCATATTTACAGATTTCTTGACTCCACAGTAAACAAAACAGTCTTTACTTTTCCTATACTTATGGAGGGTACTAAGATATATATATATATTAGGGGTGTAACGGTTCACAAAATTCACGGTTCGGTTCGATACGATACACTGATGTCACGGTTCGGTTCGGTTCGGTTCGATACGTTTTAGATACAGCAAAATGTAAAAACATCTCAACTTTTCAGAATGCCGCAAGCGCACCGCGGGTCATGTGACAAGAACCAACCAATCAGCTTCATCCTTTCCCGTAACAACGTTGAGAGCTCAGCCAAGATGAAGGATCAGCTGATCATAGTTGTATATGGATTGCAATTTTGAAATAAATTCAGTAGCAGAGCTACTGCAAGCGATTTTTAGAGCTGCAAATCCATTTATCCTTCGCTGAAATTTCCGCGTCTCATGGAGAGAGCACGTCATTGTTGCTTAGCAAAGACAGACACCTCATGAGCGCTTCTGCCCGAGCGCTTTGGAAAGGAGGAGAAAGACGCGCTTAGCGTTTTCCATGCGTTTTTAGGCACGATATGTGAACGGCCCCTAAGGCGCTCGCTCACTCAGCACGCGCTGAAGGCTCGTTGCAAAATGTCTAATGCATTTAACAGACCAGAAATATAAGATCCTAAAATAACCAACAGGTCTGGTGTTTGGGTTGGATTCCCTGTAAGCTATAGTGTCTAAATGCTGCAGGGATAGTTTGCTGCGTGCATGTTTCTCCTTTTTTTCGTCTTTTCCCAGATAGTACTGACGCATATATCCCAGATATTCCCGCTGGTTTTTTTTTTTTTTTTTTTTTTGTAATCCCGCTGGTGTACCCTGTCATGTTGCAGATGCGACATACCGTTGTTTTTTTATCCACCACTCTCTTGCCATCACCATTATAGCTTAAAGGGAATCCAAAGTGCACCCAAACACCAGACCTGTTGGTTATTGGAGGATCTTCTCATTTCTAGTCTGTTAAACGCATTGGCTATTTTGCAACGAGCCTTCAGCGTGTACTGAGTGAGCGAGCGCCTGCTGAGTAGCCTAACATAAACATATAAGATGGTGTTTTTTTCTTCTTCGGGAGTGTCAGGGGCGTTGCCCGTTACGTTGTTTGGGTTATTGGGCTACCTTGTTGAACGCATATCATTATATTTCTTTCTCTCTCTTTTTTTTGTTTTTTCAAATATAATTAATTACTCCAACGAACCGTTCGGTATACATAATGCGTACCGCGTACCGAACCGAAAGCGTCGTACCGAACGGTTCAATACGAATACGCGTATCGTTACACCCCTAATATATATATATATATATATATATATTATTTTATTTTATTTTTTTACAGGAGTGTATACTTGTTAATGCACATATACAAACCTGTCACTGTCGCAGTGAAATGTCCCAGGCTGACAGATGGTACATTCCCTTTCATCAGTCCCATCCGCACAATTAAGCTGGTAGTTGCAACGATCATGAATCGAGAAACACACTGTTCGTCCTGTCAGATGAATTTCTCCCATCCCACACAGGAAGTGCCCAGCCGGGCAGCCCCAGCATCCTTCCTCATCCAATCCTGTTTCAGGACAGTCCCAGTGTCCATCACAACGCTGCTTTGCAGTGTAACAGCCTCCCATTGATCCTCCACAAAGTTCTTCCCATGGAAGGCAGTAATCCTTGATGCGATAGGTCGCATTAAAGCCCCGCCCTTCCGCTGAAGGCTCCATATGGTAAATCAGCGAAAGCAAGCCGGTGTAGGACTCCACCTCCACTGCTTGGTTATTGGATACATCGTTGATCTGTAATAGCCAATGAGAGGGGGTGCAAGACTTATCACAGGGCTAAGTGGAATGACAATTAAAAGAAACAAAAAGATTGGGATAGAGGAATCTGCATTGATCAAGCTACATCATCTGTCACACAAAGTGTGAAACTCACTGTTTTGATGATGTTGCCTGTGCCGTGGGGCTGGTCTGTGATTGTGATCATGTCTTGAGGACCCAGCTCCAGTTGCTGAAGCTCTAATTTGAGTGGTCGTGAATCCTGGGGGTCAATCGTCCACACACACTTCACCGGATGTCCTGTTTGTACAGGCGGAGTAAACGAACCATAAAATGCTTCCAAGTATCCCCCACATACATCATCTATGGGTGGTTCAGGGCTAACATAGTTACATCCGTCCTCGTCAGAGCCAAGCTCATCACCCACACCAAGACATTCGACTCGTCCGTTACACCGCCACGATGCAGGGAGACAACGTTCACTGTAACATTCAAATTCCCATGGAAAACAGGGACCTGAGTCTAGAGAAATTGGGAAAAGATTAACGAACCCTGTTAAATGCTTACCAAAAAGCTATTTAAAAAAAGTAAAAAATTTTACAGTCTCTCTGGATAAAGGCAATGAGAGGAGAGGACTGTGTTGCACTCTACCTTTAATATATGAAAGATGGAACCCTGTTTCTGGGTAGATATGAGGGAAGAAGTGGTGTGTCACTGTAATGTTTCCCCCTGACATCTCAAATGGTGCTGGAAGCTGAGAACCACAGAATTTGGCTGGAGAGCCAGTGAGAGGAACCACAGAAACCCATTCCTGCCCGCATCTCATTTCAAACTGGGAAAAACTTCAAAAGAGATGGACACAAAGCAAATTACACATTTAAGGGATTGTTTACTTTGTACGGATCAAAGCAATCTCTCACCTTGTTAACAACAAATGCCATTTATTCACTTATTTACAAACTGAGATACGTTCATCATTGAGCTGACTTTCACATTTTACATTCATATCATTCTGTACAGTATCACGAAACACAAAAGCTTCAAAAGGGTCATATGTTGCAATTTAAATAGTTTCTTTCTCTTTGGAGTGTTACAAGCTCTTGGTGCATGAAGAAGCTCTGTAAAGTTGCAAAGACTAAAGTCTTAAATGACTCTGCCATGTCCCCCTAAAACAGCTCATGGAAAGATGAAGCTCGCGATTATGGAAATGGGCATTACATTTCCGATTAGTGCTTGTGGTGTTCGGCTAATCACAAAGCACTGGGTCAGTTGGCCAATCAGATCAGACTGGGCTTGTCGGAAGGGGGAACTATGCAGAAAATGACGTGTATATTTTGAAATACAGATGCATATGGGACACAAAACTGGAAACACTTCAGGAGTTTTGAAGTCATCATCGGTTGGTTGAATTCGACAGGATTTCTGGGAGAAATCCGTGTTCTTTAATTTTCCGCCTGGAAACGAAAATGCTTATACTTGTATACATTTATGTGAAAATATATGTGAAAATTATATGTGAAATATATAAAGTTTGCGGCATATAATCTTTCAAATACATGCAAGAGTTTTACACGCCAGTCTGTTATTGTGGTGACATTTCCATGCCCCAAAACATGACGCTTAACGAAAAACAAACTGTAATTGGTTGTTTGACATGTCAGTCATGACATGGGCAGGCCTTGCCCAATGAAAGCTGCCATGGATTCCAGACCTTCAGCTGTCAGTCTAAAGGTCTGGCTACACGAGACTACCCTATGACAAACCCTTATCCCAACCATATTGAGAATGAGAAGTTGTCGTCATAGCACAAAGCCCCTCCCTCGATATCACGGTCTCCGCCATGTTGGAATCCTAATCAGAATGAGCTTTATTGACAGATATGTTTACACATACGAGGAATTTGTTTTCGTGACAGAAGCTCCGCAGTACAACAGAATGAAAGCGACAACGAATGATACCGGCGGCGAAACAGGATTGTTTAAATGTGTTGTTAAGAGGAGGTTCTCGCAATTCTGCACTGTTTTACCATGCCTGGAAGTTACTGCTGCGTTAAAAACTGCTGCAGTACCTCACACGATACATATGGAAAACATAGGAACAATGAAATACCGTTTTTTTTAGGTTACACCAAGCGCAAAACAGCGGTATTTGGAGAAGCTCTCAAGCGGCACAGAGACCTGGACCATTTACCTCCATGCACACATATGGACATTGGGAATTATATTGTTTTTGGTTTAAGTTACTACACAATGCAGGAATTTAAAAGCCACAAGTGTTTGGAAAGTTACGAGGCTTTCTGCTGTGGCTGGGTCCATTTACAGCAGGTGATGAAAACAGTGTTGTACTGGCCAACGTAAGTTTATTCACATGCGTTTTAGCGTATTGTAATTACATTGCATTTAGAATCAACTGCGACTGAACACTTGATTGTAACGAGATGTTCAATGTATACGAACGTTTCCAACATGTTTTGATGTATGCTAAAGCTGTGTATGTTTAGTTATAATTTGATTTTAACCCAATGACACATACTGTGCCAGGTTTTTTTTGTTGGGGGCTGCAAAGTGGACAAACCAGTTCTGGGTTAGCTAGGGTAGTTAAATGTGTGATTGCGAGATGTAAATGTCCGGGTTAGATTAAGCCATTAACAGCGTGAATGCAAATTGACTTACATCGTAAACAATATAATTCCCAATATCCATATGTGTGCACTGAGGTATATGGTTCAGGTCTCTGTGCCGCTGCAGGGAGATGCCTGAGAGCTTCTCCAAACACCGCTGTTTTGCGCTTGGTGTGAGCTTGTTCCTGTAAGGTCCACTTTCTTTCGCCTTATGTTTTTGCATTGCTTTACTTTCTTCCTTTTCTTTCTCGTATTCGTAGATCCGTCTCGATCTTTTCCGCCGACAAAATAAATGCGCAAAAATGAAAGCGCTCTGAAATGTTTAGTCGCGCCTCTGTGAAGTTCTGAAGGCATTGCCCCTGGCAACAGATAGCGTATCCTTCCATCAGGGACGACCGGCTCAGACCCCTCCCATATCAACCCAAATCGGCACGTGACTTCTCATTCTCAATAGTAAGGACATATAGTTATTAAATTACTTATTACTTAAATGTACAAATACACTGTAATAAGGACACCTTAAAATAAAGTGTAACCAGATTTGGTTTAGGGTTGTTAGTTGCTTGTAATTTTGAGTAATTTTCTGTTATCACTGTAAGTACATGTAACACATTTAATGAAGACATTGTATAAAAACAAAAGTGTTACTGCTTTGATTTCTGGTGTATGAAAGATCACAAAAAAATGTCGATAAAATTCTGCTGGTACCTGATGATGACACGCTCCCCAACTTTTGAGGTTATCAACCAACTGCAGTTTGATGGATGGGAAGGCCAGGCATGGTGGGCAGAGTTACGAATCTCTCCTTGTCTGGATTTTAGTATTTTGGGCAAATGATCACAACGACCTGAAACTGACAGTTAAAGCAAAGACATCTTTAAAATTGTGTCACATCCCAAAGTCTTTAAATTTCTATGTGAAATTAAGAATTTGATTTATTGGAGTTCTTTGAGAACATAGTTTGCACATGAAAAGCTGGGATATAAAACAACAAAATACTCATTTAAATATATAAAAAACATCTAAAGACCCCCAAGCTTTCAAGCAGGAATTAAAAGCCAGTCATATTGGGAGAAAAGGTCTATTGTCTAATGTCATTTGCTTAGTTGATGCACACAGAAGCCACTTTAAAACCAATCAGCATTCTGTATTTTTATTTGCTTTAAATACTTGATGCAATACTTTCACAATGACTATTCTGGTTAGGAATGTTGCATATTTAACTGGGACATTGGGTGTGAATTAAAACAGTGTTCAGACATGTCAAGCTCTTACTTACCAGCACCGAAGGACAGCCCCAAAGTATAAGGAACTGTCAGAGCAAAGACACAAAAGTTGATCACATAAAAAACAAGGATTGCTAACAAGACATTTGTTCTGTCTATGCGTGATACACACTCAAGGACAAAATCATGATATCTTACCTGATAAAAACAAAACACATAAAACGTAAAGGCTGCGGGAAACAGACATTCTAACAAGCCAATGACTGTCGTTGTCTCATAAAACACAAATTAAAATACAAATATGGAAAAAAATATGGTCAGTAGATCCATCAGCTCGCCACAATTACAGGCACCATCATCACCAAAGCGTCTTGTTGGAAGTGTTCAGCTGTGAAGACAAAAATAAATTACCATAATTTACACAAACGACAAATGAGACCTGGAGCTCAATGCGAAGCTCGTTTTTGGTTTCCAGAAAACTGACTCAATCAGAAACTCATTGGAGTTACCTCGACAAATGTCAACATATGAATTAGACGTGATTGTCTGTGACTGACTAATAAAAACGCGTAAAACGTCTTTAAAAAGGCTGACTTCCTGTCTCGCTCTTTTCTCAACAGTGACGCAACTCTAGGCAGAGTAGCAATGCAATGTTTAGATACGAAACAGTCAAACTATTAAGTGACATTTTATTCATATAGTCAAGACATGTCTTTGATGGAATTAACAGGCCAGACGACCAGCGTCTAAACTAACGCATTGTTCCGAAAGTTTGGTTTCCGACTTCAGCCAGCCGTTCTCACTCGCCTGATTTTAGCTAACGCTAGCTGGCTTCCTGCTAACTTGCTTTACTTCATAATAGGCCACTATTAAGAGCTGATGTCATGAAATAAACCATTCGTAGTTATTTAGCTTTGTTTCACTGGTAATATTGTTTTATAACTTCGTCTTTAGCATACCTTTTCTCCTTCTCTTTTGTTGACATTGGTTCTCAGATACTTCCGTACGTTATGGTCTGTCTGTAGGAGACAGTGCATCACCCATTTACGTCTCTGTGACGCTCGCCGCTTTCTGCTGGTAATTTTCAGCTTTTAACACTAGATGTCATTTAGCGCTTTATTTTCAGCATTGCCATAAGTTGATGCAAGTAGGCAACGCTACAATTTTTTACATCGATATTAAGTACACTTCAATTTCAAAAGTTTAAACGCAGCCACTTTATTCCACATATTGTGATATTAAAAAATAATATTTGCAAGAATAATAATTATTATAAAAGTGTTTCTGCATCCAGTGGCAGGGAAGATAGTAGCCTAACAGAAAAAGTAAGAATATAGGTCAGGGACAGCAGCCAGGAAAGTGTTCAAATCCGTGACATTTTAATTCAATTCAAGTTTATTTGTATAGCGCTTTTTACAATACAAATCGTTGCAAAGCAACTTTACAGAAAATTAAGTTTCTACAATATTTAGCATATCTATTGTGACTCATTTTATGTATATATGGCAGAAATGTACGGAAAAATCAATTAAATACATAATCAAACATACGATGAACACTATTAACAGCAATTATTATACGATGCAATCAAACTTATAGTACAATTTGGTAGTTCTGTAGGTTATTTGAGGGTTGGCATCATCTGAGGTCCTCTGAGGTGGTGACATCATCTTTTCTCAGGTGTTCTTGATCCAGACTGAAGCTTGTTACCCTGTGGCAAAACAGAGAAACTGAAATTTAAAGAGAGAAAGTGTGTTTTATCCCCAAACATTATCAGGAAGGCAATTCCAGAGTTTGGGAGGCAAATGCAAAAAAAGATGCAGGACAATGCCCTAGCAGTGCATTACAACAGTCAAATCGGTCATAAATGCAGGAACTAGCTTTTCTGCATCAGAAACAAGTAACATGTTTCATAGCTTGGCAATGTTTCTAAGATGGAAGAATGCTGTTTTAGTAAAATGGGAAATATGATTTTCATTCGACAAGTTGCTGTCTAATATAACACCCAGATTTTTGCCTGTAAGTGATGTGACCTACGGCCAAGTATGGTGACCCATACTAAGAATTCTTGCTCTGCTTTTAACCCATCCAAAGTGCACACACACAGCAGTGAACACAGACACACTGTGAACACACACCCAGAGCAGTGGGCAGCCATTTATGCTGCGGCACCCGGGGAGCAGTTGGGGGTTCGGTGCCTTGCTGTCAGTCGTTGTCAGTCGGTTGTTCGTTATCTGGCTTGGCTCAGTGTTCATCTTCAGTTCTCTCTTCACTGCAGTTCAGTCAGTGTACTATTTGATTACATGAATTACTCCGGGATATTGGTTTGTTTGAACTTAGAGGGAGTGTCAACCACATTAAAAAAGTTAACAGCTTAAGTCATTTGTGGATTAATGCGTATTTGAGATGCAAACCGTTTAAAACAATTCAGTTCGATTTGGTGAACTGAATGATTCGTTTGCGAACCGGATATCCAGACTGCTTTGTTTTGAACTCTCTCTGACAACAGACACGGAAGAGAAGACAAATGCTGAATAAAGTCGTTGTTTTTGCTATTTTTGGACCAAAATGTATTTTCGATGCTTCAATAAATTCTAACTGACCCTCTGATGTCACATGGACTACTCTGATGATGTTTTTCTTACCTTTCTGGACATGGACAGTATACCGTACACACAGTTTCAATGGAGGGACTAAGAGCTCTCGGACTAAATCTAAAATATCTTAAACTGTGTTCCAAAGATAAACGGTGGTCTTACAGGTTTGGAACAACATGAGGGTAAGTTATTAATTACAAAATTTTGCTATCTGGGTGAACTAACCCTTTAAAACTCAAACTCCGCCTGAAAGTCTGGCCGGGCTCGATACTCCTCCCAGTGTGCACAGACAGATCGTAAAAGAACCACGTCTCCAAAGCCGTTTGTGGAGAGAGAAAGATCAGCGAACAAAAGAAAACGCAAGATGAGAATATAGAGCAAAACTAAGACACATATATTTCACCTCTGAAAATAGTTTTCTCTTTTTGGGATCCCTTTTTAATTTTTGACCATTCGTTAATAATGATTATTCATACTCCATAGGTTAGGCAGAAGTCAGTTATTGTTATTCTTTTGTACTTTTTGAGTTTTAAGGAAACATTTTCACTATTGGAATGGTCTGAGTCAGGAGAATCTGCTGGAGAAACTTAAACGAGAAATCTGTAAGAACGGTGCCTAGAGCATTTTTTTGTGTCCTTCAGTGTTTTTCAGTAGTCTCGCGCATTAAGGAATGTTAGCGCAACTCCAACCATTACTCGCCCTCACCAGCATATTTCTGGTGCAAAGTGGGAGCAGTGACAAAGAAGTCAGACCAGAGGTAATTCAACATCCACTGTTTTTACAGTATTGTGTGCGTGTGTGTGTGTGTGTGTGTGTGTTTCTTTCCACTGTCTGTCTGCATTGCTGGACACAGATGCGCTCAGATGTTTCCGCGTATCAGGATTTCCTTCATGAAGTGTATTCGTGTATCTCATAATTCAGTGCTGAATACAGATGAGAAGAGCTGTGTCTATCCAGACCCCTAAATATCAGGTTAAAACAAAAAATGAGTGAGTCAGAGGCTCCAGGACTCCTATTTAGCTAGACAGGGTTAGTTATTAAAGTGGCGCAAGTCTAGTTTTGTGGTGTCTGTCCTGCATTTTTAGGTTCTTGTGTTTCTTTTGTTATATCCTTTGACTGAAAAACGGGTAAGTTGATATATTAGTAGCTTTATCAGTTTGTTTATACACCCAGAGGCATCCTAATGTCTGCTTCAGAAATAGGCCTGTTAGACACATAACTGTGAGTGGGAGAGAACGACTGACTGTTTTTCAGGACGTTTTGGCGTCTCTGTTACAGATGTGAGCCAGGAAATCTGAATGGCCTAAAATAAAGAAAACAAGATCACAGCAAGGATTTAAGACATTTTAATAACTGTCTCTAGTCATATCCCTTCATTCCTTACTCTCGCACTCCTTCACATTTCTGAGATGGTTGAGACATGTACCCAAGGATAGTATGGAAAAAATTCAGCTCTGCAGATTCCACCAAAGTTTTCCAAGATGATTACAGTCTCCTCATGTGAGGGTCGCGTGATCGAAGATAAAGGTTGCACAAAGGGTTTAATCACAGATGCCAAGTGCAAGTGCAACTGCTGTTACTCTTCAGACTTTTGGTTTACCTTTAACACAATATAATATGCTTTTACCATAATGTGTATGTACAAACATTTTCCCCAAGCATTTTTTTTTTCATTTGTTTCAGGAACGAATTAACTAAATGCATTAGGCCTACATTAGGTATATTATGACTTTTCCAGGAATTGCTAGGGTTTAACAATCCCTCAGACAACAGCCCTGCACTTTTGCTGTTGTTACAGGTGCTGTTGTTTTGAATTCTGTACTTTAAAAAAAAGTAAGAAAGAAATTCAGTTTGATTCCTTATGGAAAACAGCTGGGTATTGCCCCCCTCTCCAGGCCATAGACGAGAGATGATGTATTTCTTTAAGTAGTATTACAGATGCAAAGCATCTGCTGAAACTCTGCTGAATCTTTCAGACCTTCATCAGCTGAAGCTTAATATGGATAAAAATAACTTTAGATGTTTAATAAGATATAAAACAATTAAGCTCAAACAACAAAATCTCTCTTTTTTATAATTGTATAAATAAATATTTCTTTGGAAAAATGATGCAGTTCTGCACTATGATTATGTGAATTAAATATGGATGATAATCTTGTGCATCTGTAACTGCTGGAATTAGGCAATTCACTTCTGCTAATTGGTAATACATTTTTGCTGTGTTCTTAGATTAATAGCAATTGAGAGAACTGAAGTTTTTATGATTTTTGTAGATATGAGAAGTATTATGCTGTATTAATATTAGTTAGTTTGCTCAGTTAAATGGGTCAGTGATCTGATCCTCCACATGAAGATGCAGAGTGAGACACGGGCACTAATGTCTAAAATTTTCAGTTTTTTCCATTGGCACAGACAAAGAGGAACTACTGACTCAGTCCTCCTGTCGTGCATTCAGACTCACCTCTGCCCTCCTTTTCTTCTTTTTCTTCTTTCTTTTCTTCTACCCTTTGTCTTTAGAATTCTAACTTTTAATCTCTAAAATCTAATTTTTTTCCCCTTCAACCTATTTTTTCTCTCTCTTTAGCCATAGTTTGCTCTTTTCTTCCCCTTTCTAATACCTCAGGAGCAGCAGATCAGCTGTTAAAATCATAAACTCAGCTTTTCCCCCGTAAGCGTGGAAAGTTTGACAGCAATGCTTTCTGTAGAGAAACTATAAGAATCAGGGATCAGGATAGTTGTGGCCTTGTGGGCTGTGCACAGTTTAGTGTAATGTTAAAACTGCACACAGCCTACCAGAAAAACAACATGCTCCACTTTCCCAAAATGGAATGTGTTTTCCCATGTTGCAACACCATAAAATGATGAAATTGTTTTTCAGAAACAGCCATCTCAGGAAGCACATAAACTTCTTTACTCCATTAGTTTTAAAGGATAGCGGATTTATATTTTTAATGTAGCATTTGTTAGCCTTGCTGGCATGTGATGTCATAGCGTGTGCTTACACTTAACCTCACATCTTCTGAACCTGCCAGTCATTATCCTGTGTGAGTTAATGGTTACTGTTAAAATCTGTTCCCAGACCTGTGCATGATGGCAGCGTCTGTCTTGATTATGACATAAAGGCTACCTGTCTGCATGGTAATAGCTGATGCATGGCCACACAGTGACTCGCTCTTCCTCAGTCAGGGGAACGTTCTAAATAGAACCTTTGACGGCAACCGCTGGGAGTTCCAGGCCAGCAGAGCATGCTGGGATTGCTGGCAGCATTAAGAGAAGACCTGGGGCTTTTCGGGAGGGAGAAGAGTGGCCTTCAGAGGGAATAAGAGAGAGAGAGAGAGAAAAACGTTTTCAGTGTTTTTACAAAAAACGGGGTGCGTCACCACAGTGGAGCCACCAAACACAGAAAGCACTCATACAAAAAATGAGGAATTAAATCACAGACTGAGAGAAAGAAAAATGGAGCAAAGGGTGACCAGGTTAACACTACACTTTCGTGTTATCCCAATCTAGACTTCCTCGACCGATATGGCAAGTGTTGACATGTCTCAGTGGAAACTCTGAAGTTGCTCTCTGGATACATTTCCTAATCAGTTCTGTATATATAATATGCTAAAGTATATATTAAGGCAGCTACACAGTTCTTGTGCAGCAAATTTTCAATTAGTAACAATCAATTGAAATTACAATAAATTGATCTAACATTTTGGTATGCATATATTCTGACAGTTTATAGGACACTTAAAATGTGAAGTGAACTACAGTATGCTGTCTTTGATTAACATAGTTAAAACATACTTAACATAACATACAAACTTTGCTGTCAAGAGATATCCGGAATATAGTTGTAGAAAGTGATAAATCAATCTCAACACTGACAACAATTCAGGGGATTTCTGTTTTTATGTAGTTTCAAGCGATTCACATTTCTCAGTATTTGTGACTCAGAAGGTACTTGAAAGTACGTATTTGTAGTTTCTCTGCCATCATGGTCTTCCTTCTTTTTCTCTCTTGCCTGTTCAGAAGAAAGAAAGAAAGAGAAAGAAAGAAAGAAAAAAGAAAGAAAGAAAAGAAGGGAGGCAGTCTGAGGTCACAAGGATTACTGAAAACTGCTTGTAATTTTTGCTGACACTCTTTGTGGTTGGAATGGAGACACTGGCTGTCTGATCCTTAAAATGAGACTTTTACCGCTGAGTCTAAAAGACAGTCACTCCTAAACATGTAACTTTTGTGTAAACAGCCCAGATAAGCCCATTAGGTTACAGCTATAGCTATAATCAGGGCCATAACTACCAAAGACATGAAGAGGACACATCCCTCTAGTATTCAGAATAATGATTTGTGGGTTTTAAATAAATGATTATTAATATATATATATTATTATATATATTATTTGTTTTTGTTGCAAATGGACATAGTACTTAAGAAAGACTATAAACCAAACATGTTTCTTTAAATTTAAGTTTATCAGCAAAGCTTACAAAAAACAACACGTGAAACACATTAAGGCCTTTGTTGCTACATAATTACATTACCATTGTCGTCTGACTAGTTGTACATTTTGAGATATATTTAGATTTTATGTGTTTCATTTTTTGTTAGTGTTCCTTTTTTGGTCTCTATATAAATAGAAATGTAATATATTTAATATAAACTTGTACAACTGTATAACCTATGTATATATATATATATATATATATATATATATATATATATATATATATTCTTTGACGTATATAGATACAGTATATTAAATAATATGTAGTAATAGGTTCTTTGAAACCAAGATAGGCTTTGTCAGGTTTAGTGAAATTCTAGTGACTTTTCTTCAGCAAATATACCCCTAAAATTATAACTAGGTTGGAAACACACATACATCCTTAAAGTTAAATTAGGGTCATAAAGTCTCAGACACACAGTTACTCACAGTTACAGCACACACTCCACAGTTAAAGCCTTTAAGATTCTCAAGCATCCACACACAGTCTCTCACCCACAAAAGTTTAACCAGGTCATAAGCACACACACACACACACACACACACACACACACACACACACTAACACACATCTTTGTGTTTGCACTGTGGTTCATCACTCATGTTTGTGGACTTTGGCAGGTTTGTGTACAATTAAATTTTATAAATTCAGACAGCATGTCATGTGGATGTGGTGCTGCACTGAGACATTTGGAACAGTGAGTACACCCACAACATTCAGCCCAAGCTTTAATTCGTTGAGGTCACCTTAAAAGCAGTGACACCTGCACTGTTTCATGCTCTGACACAAGTGATGTTTTCCAGAGAAACTTTTTTCTGTGTCTCTGCACTATATCACTTTATTGTTGAGTTTGGTTGATTACAATGATAAAAAGGTATTGTAGTGTAGCTGCATGTGTGCTAATGCGACGTTCATCCTCTCTCAGGCATGGCTCCAGCAGTATGGGTATCTTCCTCCTGGCGATGTTCGGGCTCAGGCAATCCGCTCTCCTAAATCCATCACCACTGCGATATCCACCATGCAGAAGTTCTATGGCCTCACTGTCACTGGCACTATGGATCCAGCTACTCTCTCGTAAGTCTAGCCCAATCTATCTCATACATTTATTTTTAGTTAATTATAACTGTTTTAAAATAATGTGCAATGCGTAACTCAATAGTTATATTATGTATGTCTTTAAACACAAATGGATGGAGTATGACCTGATAGAGCTAAAGGTATAGTTCACCCCAAAATAAAAATGACATCATTATTTTCTCACCCTCATGTCATCCCAGACCCAGAATTTGTTTAATTAAACATGAGAGGTTTAAAAAAAGTAATAGGTTCAATAAAAAGAAATGACATTATTGGTGCTCACTAAGCTTCCATGTATACCAAATGTGTATGTTTATTTAGATGTAAAGAATAAATGGACAGAATTTATATTTTTGGGTGGACTTACCTTTTAAATATTTGATTTGCAACTGTTTTCTTAGGTGACTGAGTCAAATATTCTTGAGTGACTTTATGTCTTACATTAACATGACGTTGTCAGGGCCATGCAGCGGCCAAGGTGTGGAGTTCCAGATAAATTTGGCTCTGAACTGAAGAGCAATCTACGAAAGAAGCGCTATGTTATCCAGGGCCTAAAATGGGAAAAAAAAGAAATCACTTTCAGGTATGGAACTCTATTTGACAAACTAAGGAGAATATTAATAATACATTTAATGCATATACTGTTGCCCTCTATACACCTGCCATTAACACTTGTACATAAACGGTAACTGGATACACTTTAGCTGGATTACAATTTACACATTGCATTACAATCCTTATTTAAACACTCAAAACACATAAATAATGTTAAGCATCTTAACTACATTAATCTGGTTCTTCTTTTACAAAAGTGGAACAAGTTATCAGATTATAGGGACATATATATTTTTAAAACTGTTAGTTTCACTTCCTTTCCTAAAAACACACACACACTTAGCAAATAAGCCCAAATGTTTTCTTCTCAGTATCCAGAACTACACTCCTAAAGTGGGTGAACAAGCCACACATGAGGCCATCAGGAAAGCCTTCAAGATCTGGGAAGCTGTGACGCCACTCAAGTTCCGTGAAATCCCATACAGTCAAATCAATGGCAAGGTGGATAAGTTTGCAGATATCATGCTTTACTTTGCGGAAGGCTTTCACGGAGACAGCACTCCATTTGACGGTGAGGGAGGTTTCTTGGCCCACGCGTACTTCCCTGGTCAGGGTATTGGAGGTGATACCCATTTTGACGCGGCAGAACCTTGGACAACAGGCAACGTTGACCAGGGAGGTGAGCAAAGAATAAGAGAATGTGGAAATGTATCTGTCAGCAAAGCAAACTTCAGGCTGGGCTTGTAAATTCAGTGATTATTTATATTAAGAGCATTGTTGTTCTGCCTTTCTTTTAGGCAATGATGTGTTCCTGGTGGCAGTGCATGAATTAGGTCATGCTCTGGGTTTGGAACACTCAGGCGATCCGTCTGCCATCATGGCTCCGTTTTACCAGTGGATGGACACTGAGAACTTTGTGCTGCCTGATGATGACAGAAGGGGGATCCAGCAAATATACGGTAGTCAGTTACATTGCATAAATGCATTTAGTTTCATTTATTTATTATTATGTTCATTTCACGAGCCAAGTCATTTAGAAAAATGTGAAAGTGTATAAATTAATTCAAAAGAATAGCCAACATAAAATAATGTGTAATGTGTAATAAATTATTAAATTGCTAAAACAATTGTAGATGTCTAAATCATTTACAGTTAAGTCAGTATTTTTTTGTGAAGACATTTAAACAATGATACTACAGATGCAACAAATACATATTATAAATAATATCTGTTGATATCTGTTTCTGTCTTTGAAAATCTTTGAGTATTTTAAACAAATGTTGAATTAAAAGAATGCATTATTCAAAATATAGTACATTTATGAATACCTGCAAATAATCTACTGCAATCAGTACTCTCCAGTGTTTAGTATTTATGTATTTTTTATAAATGTATATTTGAATTATTTTCATTTTAATTTTAGATCAATTTGTATACTTTTGTATGTTTGGGAATTTTTATTAGTTTATTTTTATGTGTATAAGTAGTTAGTTATTTTATTTATGCTCACCTGTGTGATTCAACAGGCGCTGGCTCTGCTGAGGTGCCCCATCCTCCGGCCCCCCGGCCCCCTACCCGCAGGCCAGACCGGCCTTCCTTTGGCCCTGACATATGTGAGGGACACTTCGACACCATCGCTTTTCTCCGGGAAGAGATATTCGTCTTCAAGGTACAGCTGCATGCAAATTAAGTTTGTGTGTACATACCATTATGTTTTGTGTGTTTTTAACATCGACACCCTCTCTACTCCACAGGAAAAGTGGTTCTGGAGAATGCGTGATGGTAAACCTCAGCAGGGTTATCCCATGCCCATCGGACATTTCTGGAAGGGACTGCCTCCCTCAATCAACGCAGCCTATGAACGATCTGATGGAAAGTTTGTTTTCTTCAAAGGTGCGTCCATCTTTTTTTCACCTCTCATTGCATTTCTGGTTTTGATAAGTGTCACAAATTACAATAAAGCTTATTTTTCTGTCCTCTATATAGGTGATAAGTACTGGGTGTTCAATGAGGCCAAAATGGAGGAAGGTTATCCAAAGACTTTCAAGGAGCTTGGCACAGGCCTACCAAGAGACAAGCTGGATGCTGCTGTTTTCTACACACCCACTGGCAACACCTACTTCTTTAGAGGAACCAAGTACGTTTCCAGTGTTTCTCACCATGTCTCATTCAGTGTAATTATAACTCCAATGATTTTGAGTCATATGGTAAAAAACTGCTTCCTCTTCTTTTTTGTGAACCTCTACCTTTTCTTTTATTTTCATCATTTTTCATACATGGCATTCTTTTCTCTTTTCTCAGATATTACCGTTTCAATGAGAAAAGCAGATCTGTGGATTCAGATTACCCTAAACCCATCAGTGTATGGCAAGGAGTACCAGATAACATCAAAGGGGCCTTCATGAGCGGAGATGGAGGTACAGCAGCATTTGTTCTTCTGTTTTCTTCCTGTGGGTTCTTCACCAGAACCCAAACTATTTGTTTATAAAGAACTTATATACCATTTTAGAGGTTTAGAAATTTAGAGTCACTTTTACTGAATCAACTTCTTCCACGTTTTTTCAGCCCACACTTATTTCTACAAAGCCAATAAGTACTGGAAGTTTAACAACCAGCAGCTGAAGGTGGAGCCAGGCTACCCCAAATCGGTCCTGACTGACTGGATGGGCTGTGAAGGAGAAGAGCCCAAGAAGAGGCTTGGCACAGATGAGGAAGTGCTCATAATTGAAGTGGACGAGTCAGAAGGCGGAGCCATGGGAGGAGCCGCAACCATTGTCATCCCTCTCTTTCTTCTGGCCTGTGTGCTTCTCACTTTAGGGGCTCTGCTGTTCTTCCGGCGCTACGGCACCCCTCGACGCCTCCTCTACTGTCACCGCTCTCTGCTCGACAAGGTTTAGAGACAAACACGAAAGGCAGGGAAGAGACAAGAAAGAGGGATACAAGTAGATGGCGTTTGGAAAGATTTTGAATGGAAAAATGTTATTAGGATCAAGTGAAAATGAATGTCAGACTGTAAAGGTGTGCAAGCAGGGAGAGATGAAAAAGTAAAGGATGTGTATCGTATGCTTTTCTATTTACATGTACTTCTCTGCCATTAATAAAAAAAAAATCCAAAATGGAGTGGGAGATAAGAGAGACCGACAAGAGCCCCCATCCATCTCTTACATGGTTACGGTTTATCAGTGAAATGCACTTTTGTTCCTTCAGCCTTCTTTTCAGTATATAATCCCTCCTTTTTCCTCTCTGAAAATCTCCCTCCCCAGAACCCAACTTGACTCCAGCCGGGCGGCTGTTTGATTGAAATGTTCTATATTCTAAATGATCTCACTTATGATGCATTAACGCAGATTTAGCTTTTTTTTTTACATTACTGATCAAGTGAAAACCTCCTGCACCCCATTACGTGCCTTTGCCATTGAATTAATAGTATGGAAGGACTATTATAATTGACCTTCCTTGCACCTTTTATTCACCTAAGATATTTGCACAAAGTACGGCTCGACTATAGAGACCTGCTGTACGTGAAAGGTCAAAGGTTACAGGTCAAAGTTCAGGGAGAGAGAAGCCGAGCAGCTTCTGGAGTTGGCCAGTTTGAAATACCCCTATAGAGCAGAGCTGACAATCCATTTCAACTCAAAATACTATTGTTATTGTAATGTGTTCGGTACATTTTACTATGATTAACTATGTCATTAATGATTTCCGTTGTTATTATAACTATGGTTATTGTTATTATTGTTCTCCATGTGTAGTCTTACCTATTTTAAATTGTCATTTCAAGTCCTGCTGGACACAGGCAGAATGTGACTTATTACAAATTAGCTTCCGATCTTTTAATGTCAGTATTAAGGTTGGAAAAATCCAGTTTCTATAATAAGGTGATATTTTCTAGCTCTCCACCTGGCAGAAACAAATGGAGATTTATTTATGAACAGTAATGGTGCTATGGGTTTTCTCTCTACAGACATCAGTATTAGACATTTCTGAGGTAATTTTAACAATGATAATGGTAATGATATTTATAATGATAATGATATAGAGTAAATGTAAAGGAATTACTTTTTTTCATACTTTTTGTACCTGGAAATGAAAATGAAATAAAGTTCATTTTTAAAAATTATTTTCTCTCTTTTCTGGACCTTAAAAATACATTTTCACATTAGTATAAAATCAACTCACATACACTTTTTACTTTTGCTTTTCTGCTGAAAGTTCAGTTTTTATTTATTGATGTTTTTAATTTATATATTATTAACATCTTATTTTAAATCAACATTCAAGATAAATATATTGCTTATATACAATAGCTCAATGGACACCTAAGTTATAAAGAAAAAAATAGGTACTGTCCCAAAGAACATTGTTATGTGAAACTGTATATGAGATTTGAGGACCAAAACTTACAGTTCATGTATGTAAATATATCAATATAGTAATTAATGTATAGATGTTATTATGCTTGTTATAGAAAACTGATGAGTGTCTTTATGTGTTCTCGTATTTGGGAAAAACAAGAGACCGGAGACAGTTGACTGTACTTTCTAGTGAAGGAGGAGCATTTGCTTCTCTTCAAAGTATCCTAAAACTGTTCCAGCTGACAGAGTCAGAAAAAACAGCGCTCTGCCATTTCCGCCTCCCTCCCGTCTTCCCCCTCCTCATTTCTCCACACAGCAAAATTGTTCTCTTTTATGATGCTTTTAAATGAACGGCCCACCACAAACATCTCTGAGCTGTTTTTTTTCTGTCCCCTCCCTTTCCAATCTCTTTCTCTTTCTCCCCCATCTTTGAATCCCCGTTCGCTGTGTTGCTCTTTGTAAGATTTTTAATAGGTACAGTGGTGAGCATGTATTAATCTGATACAAAATTGACAGTTCAGCATAATGATGACATGAATGGACTTGTCAAATTACCGATGATTACTCTGTATTTGTTGCTTTTGTTCTGTCTCTGGCACACTTTATCCTTCTGACAAAATGCCTGCAGAAAAAAAAAAAACCAAAGAAAAACATCCGTGTTTGATTTTCTGGAAATTGTGGCTGCCCTCATTAACTTGTTCAGCAAGTAGATTACTAAAACATGCATATATTAATTTACATATTAGATTTCTACTGAAACTGTGTCATCTCTGTTCATGGGATGGACAGATGAGCTGAGCACAGGACAGGAAGTCTGGCTCTGGTCATGGTGGTGTGAGAGAGCTCTGGCAGTCATGTTTGGTGAGATCTCGTGGGGTGGCCAGGGAAAAAGTACACAAACGCCCACATACACGCTGAGCTGGCGAACAGGACGTGGCCTGGACAGTCGCTTGCAATTCAGACTGTGTATATGTGTTTTTTGTAACCTACATTACTATAAACTTTACCACACACTGCTGACTGAGAGGTGAACAGAAGTCAAGAGAGGAGCAGAGGAGGGCAAGTTCAAACTTGTGTATATGGAAAAAATGGTAACCTCCAATTGTTACCTTAAGGACCTATTTCTACCCGATTCAACTCATTATTACATTTTTTTGTTTGTTTCATGTATTTAGGTTGATACGTTTTGTTTAAATTAAAGTCAGATTTCCAAGTAAGTAAGGTCTGAATCAGCAGCCACAGAATTATGTTGAAAAAAGTATATAGAAGGGCATGGTATTAACTCATACCCCTTGCATGTTTTTATATATATTTATATATTTTAAAAAAAAATTGTTTTTTTGAGGGGGGGGGGGTAATTTCATAATTATTCTTTTAATACAATGACAGTATACATTGGCCATATCTTCAGCTCTGAGCACTTTTGATTTTTATTAAAACTGAAAAAATGTAATACACTTTATTTCTTTTTTTGTTCTATGAAAGTCACATTAAAACTGGTTTAGAACGTTTTTTTTAACCATACTTTCATAATTTATTTGTGCTGCTTTACAATGGCCTATTTTTGAAGTTCTTTACCATGTCTTTTATGTATATATTTGACATGTCATCTTGAAACGTGGAAAGTCGTTATGAAATTATTTAGATGAACTAAAAACTATGAAGTCAAATTCACTTTTTATTGTATAAAAATAATTGAATAATTGAGAGCTATTTGTCCTTTAAATTATCACTGTTTTGACCTAATAATTTCTTTCTCTCTTTTTTTAATGAACCAAGAAAAAAAGAGTGTCATGACAAGAATGAGAAAAAAAGAGGCATAAGATATATGAAGAAAATAAAGTGAAATCAAGATAAATGTCACTTTTGAGCAGAATATTTTAAATTGTGTGTCATTTATAATCAACCAAAATCTTTCTATCTCTCCCTTAGACATACTTCTGAAGTGTGTATTGCTGTATCCAAACCCAAGGCCAAACACATAACCTTAGCGTTGTCATATCCTGTTAGGACCCACTCCAAGACACATACAGGCCCCCAGTCTGCCATCCTGACACACTTTTGCTTTTTTCCCTCTTTTTTCTGTATGCATGCTAAAGGACTGCACAGTCACCTCATCTTTCGTCCCTCCCCTCCCCTCCCCTCCCTATCCTCTGCTCTCTTTCTCCTCCTGCACTTCAAAAAAACATCTGGATCTCATTCTGTGGAAAACCAAAACAACATGAGGGAGCGAGAGATAGAGAAAGGCGGAGAAACGAACAAAGGAAAAAATCTGTTGGTGAAAATCAAACAATATGAAAAAGATCAGCATATAAAAACTCGCCTTGATTTGTGTCAGTGCCTGTTAACAATAGTATTTTCTGAATGACACAGACCAGGAGACAGAGATGGATAGGGTCAATAAAACTTAAAACTATAAAATATATGTAATCATAACTGTGGTTTTGAAGTATTCAGCGGTGTGAGAGAGATCTTGGGTTTCTGTTGTTTTTGTCAGCTTACATCTTAAACAAAACTTTCTCATAGTGCTGACAAAAATGGTTGAATCTGATCCAGGGTCCAGTAAAACACCAGAGGAAAAAATCTGCAGTTCAGCAACTGGAGCCATAATTATGGAGAGAGGCTGCTGAAATCAGCAGGAAGACCTGTGTGTGTGTGTGTGTGTGTGTGTGTGTGTGTGTCTGGAAGAGAGAGAGAGAAAGAGAGAGAGATCTGATGTTTCCAACACATGTAGATTATATTATGCCGTATTTCTCTATTATATTACTTAGATGTATATTTTGCCTCTGTAAATCTAATACTTTATCTTATTTTATTTTATTTCTAACTTATATACTTACACCCATCCATTTTGCACTACATGCTTAAAACTTTTTATATATTTTTATTGTTACAATTACTATTATTTGTCTTACTGTTAATACATATGTGCACTTTGTAAGCAGCCCAGCTGCAACTGCTTTGGCAATACAGCTGTATAGTTTTTGTCATGCCAATAAAGCATACTTAAATTGAAACTGAATTGAGAGAGAGAGAGAGAGAGAGAGAGAGAGAGAGAGAGAGAGATCTCCTTTTATACTGAAGACCTAAGTACTAGAAAGAAGGCGAAGGTAAAGGCTACTGTTTAGAGAATATTAAGCCTAAAAATCCCTTATATTTCAGAGCCATACTGATTGATTTTCAAGATTCAGAGGTTCTCTGAAAAAAAAAATAGGAAAGTGAAATGGCATTTTGCGGCTAATATAAAGTAGAGTCACTATAGCAACACTCTTAATTACTTTCTCAGGCAGGAGATGGTATGGCAATAGTCTCATCTCGATGCTAGTCTGTACCTTGGAATCCATTTTATAACTGCAAGTCTGTCAAAGAAAACAACAACAGATGGCCACAGAAAGACTAGCAAAAAATAATACAATTAAAAATATGAACACGTGGAAGCTGAAAGAGGGGGAACATGTCCGTCTGGATTATGTGCAGGAACTTTTTATCCCTCGATGGGAGAGACAAGGTCAGAGACAAATGGCTGCCAGAAGATCAGCAGCACGAGCACGGATGGAGAAACACTGCAGCCCAGTGGAGTCACAGAAGATCGCATATTTTTTGACACGTTTTAACTGTAAAATGTAATGATACATTTCAACCCCTTTTGCCATATTAAGTGTATGTAATACATACAGATTCAGTTTACGTAAATACTTCTATATAGGCTATATATATAACATTTCCACAAAACAATATTAAGTGCACAACTTAATAACGAAAATGAAAAAATAAATGAAGAAATAAGCGTAATACAATGATTTCTGATTCAGAACAATGATGTGACAATGAAGACTAAAGTAATGGCTGCTGAAATTCATATATATTTCCACAACACAAATTATGGTTGACTTCTTTTGCCATTTAGTAGGCATATCACCCTGTAGCCCAAGACTACTCGCCCACTGAAGCTAAGCAGGGTTGAGCCTGGTGTGTACCTGGATGGGAGACCTATAGCCCTGGATTTCAGCCCAGGCTGACGGGCCTCAACTTTTTTACGCTCATAGGGCCGGGTTTTGGCCAATTTTCACATCATAGTTCAGGCGCGAGCTGGGCATCAGGCCTGTTTTAGGCTTCTCCTTATTTTATATTTAGACATCCATCAATTAGTATAGAATTTTTTTTTTTGGAAAAAGTAATTACCGTGAGGGGTACATAGTAAGGAGATCTGAATTGTTTACTAGTGTTTTCTGAGTCCATGTGGCAAGGATGAAGTTGCTGAACCTGACTTGACATCTCCTTAGATGTGCTTTTAGAGAAAAGTGCATCTTTACGGACTATGATTATAATGAAAGAGTTTTTATTTTCGATTTCTTTTATTAAGTGATTTAAAGCATTTTACAGATATATTTGTCATGTCTGTGAGGCATCTATTTGTGGAGTTTCGGTTCATTTTTGTGAAGGTCTCCTATTAAAGACCGAGACGGCAGAAAGCATGGGTGTGCATATTAGAGCTAATCACCATGTTTAGAATGAAACCATATTTAAAAACATAATATTATTCATTTCATATCATAAAATATAATTTTGTGTTACTACTGTAAAGGTATATTCAATTATTATTGGATCTTCTTCAATTCTTTCTGAATCTTTACTTATTTAAACGACTTTGGTTGTGGATGTTTTATATTAACATTTTAATGACAGCATACGTATTGAAATTTTTTTTTTTTTTCAAAATAAGCAGAAAATAGTACAAACTTTTCTAAAGTGATTGTTTTGAACAAGTATTAACTTAGACATTATATATAAAAATATTTATATATATATATATATATATATATATATATATATATAAAGAGCAATGATACATAAGTGCTATAACAAGTCACAGTTAGTTTTTTTTTTTTACTTGTGACTAATGATTTATTTTCACACAAAACCTGTTGCTCCATTAATGTATAATATTTTATGTCTGCAATTATACATTTGACGCACTGAACGGCACATTTTTTCACACAAACAATTGGATATAGCGCACTTCTATCTAGGTTTAACGTTTAAAAATTGTTTCCCTGCATTGTTTTATATTTGTTCTATAGATTTTATTTTAGGCAAGTCGTGATGATTTGAGAAGGCTAAGTTGATCAAACAGCTCACTGTCTGCCGCTGGCCTCTTGGTTGTTACTTTAAAAAATACAAAAACATATTTAACTAACAAAAATGCTCCAGACATTTTTGTTGACTTACAATAAGTCTTTACAGCTTTACAATAAAAACAGTTTTATTTTCTACCACTATGTATGTATTGTTATAGTGCGTTGGTGTGTTTAACAATAAAAACAGAAATCACACCCAATCTTTTTTGTGCTGAAGTATCTTTATTTTTTGTTCTTTAATAAATTTCCTTTAGGTTTTAGCAATAAGGATTTCACATGCTCTTCTTTCTGTTTCTCCTCTTCTTTCTTCTCCTGCCATCGCTTCATCCCTTCATCCACCTCTGCACTGAGATACACTGCTCTCCTCTAAAAGTACACACAAATGGAAACATGCGAAACATTTCAAGTGTTTTCTTTAAATGTTATACAAGCAGGAATAAAACAACAATCCAAAAACATAAGTCTTACAGCAAACTCTTCTCTTTGCTTTTGTCTGCGGATCTGCCCCTTCAATGGAGGTGCAGGCCTTCCATCTGAAAATCACATAATAATTTACACAAATCCTTGTCAGCAGATTTATATTCTCTTACAAAGATTCACTGCTGACAGTGTTTTGACAAATGCCGTATACAACGGACACATACAAAAGAACTGACAGCAAAACAAACTTTTAACAAAATATCAAATAAATTTCACCTGCGTATGACCAGTCAGGTAGGTCTGTTAATGGCCCATATTCTGATCCACTGCGTGCCAAACCATTTCTGCAGACAAACAGGGAGCATGACAATGAAGCATGTAAGAAAACAAAACAAAGGATTAACCATTGCTAATAAAAATGTACGCAAACGACCTGATTTATTCAGTATTAATTAAAATTGTATTCAAAACTGTATAAAGGTTTATTTAAACATTTCTCCATTGTATCACCAACATCCATATTTATCAACATCCCAATTAGGGTGACCAGACGTCCCCTTTTACTGATGACAGCAATGGTTTTTGGTTGTCCCTGTTTTATGGCATTTTAAAAAGTGCTCACAAATACAATGTAAATATAGAGTGTAGGGCTGACATTTGTGCAGTGATGTTACATACTAATTATGCATGTTAAATTATGCATTTTTTTTGTGTATACTACAAGAGGCATAAATGATTGCTTTGCACACAATATTAAATGTTCCTGAAACCTCCGCCGTCCGTAACTCCAATATGAATGATCAAATAAAAAAAAATAAAAAATAACTTATACAATTTGTAACTAAACAGTTACACTTGCAGAATTATATTTGCATTAGACACAAAATAGCCTAAAATGCTAAATAATTAGCCTAAATTAAGGCTAATAAAGATCCATTTCCAAAAGCATAAAGATAAAATAACTATAATTGTATACTTAAGTTTGTGAAAATAAAAATATTAGAAATGTTCTCAGTTAGAAAAGGTACAAATATTTGTAAATCACTGTTTTTTTTACCAAATGTTCTCAATATTATGGTTTTATTTTTGTAGTGTCATAATTTTGTTATAAATATATATGTTTGATTTTTGCAATAGTTACTATATTTTATTATCTGATTTTTTGTGAATTGTAGCAAAAACAGAGTGTCCATCTGATCCTCAAACATCATTATAGTTGTTAATTATAATATTAGTGTATGGAACCCACAGCAATTTAAAAACAAATGTATTGTCCAAGTTTTTTCATTTGTAGATAATCACAAGTAAGATCTCTACAGGTGAAATCACATGCGAGATCCACACACTAGGAAATGACCCCGGTTTTTATTTGATAAAAATCTGGTCACCTTAACCCAATCACATGTTTAAGAACAATTTGTTAATGTCAAACTGCAGAGGAAACTCACTCCAGTCTCCACTTCTTTCCTGCGAGGGTCACACACGACGATGAGAATGGGCGAATAGACTGCCTCGACACTGAAAATGATAAGCGAAACAAAAATGACCCATTAGGAAAAATTTACTGTTCACTTATCAGCTGTTACTTTATGACAGAGTACTAACACCATAGACGTTCATTAGCACGCTGGCTCATGGCTTGCTTTTACTACAAGAATAACGTTTAGACGCATTCCTCATAAACACAATGTATGTATTCCAACAAAGGTTCACAAAAGAAATATTCTGCTAAATATTGACTAATACATCGCCTCACCTGCGGTACAAAACGTCCTCAAGGATGCTGCCATTTTGGACTATAGCAAACTACGGCAAGCACGAGGTACAAAATAGAGCCTCTGCATTGGAGTACGGCGCCGTGACTTATTTCTACCAGTAGATGATGCTGCAGTAACATTAAATACAACACAGACTCACCTGTTGAAAAAACTGCACTTAGTTTATTTTTAGCCTTTCTAATCAAAACTTGATCTGAGGACAAAAGATAACAAACAAAAATAAAACAAAGGCGTTAGAACGTGTAACCTGAGAATTCTTGTGGCGCTTTTATGTAAACAAATGTGTCCTTGTGGTGTTCGAAATAGAACGTTGAATGAACTTTAGAATTTTTGTATTTAAAACCTGACTTGAGTGACTGACTGACGTGTTCTAATTCACTTAGCAGTTTTAAGATTAGAAAAGCTCTTTTAAAAACTCGACACAGAGGCGCCTCAGTCGGAAGACCGACCCTTAAACACCTTCCGCTTCGATAATAAATGGATCCCTTCATTCCTCCTGTGTACGGGCTCGAGCGCTGCTGAGTAAGCGCTGAAACATTCTCGCGTGCGCTCCAGGACAAGTCCCCACTCGCTTGTGCGCGCTCCCACAAAACCGCAGGAGAAGCTGCAGACGAGACCAGAAGGGGAGGAGGGAGCTCCGGGGTAGGGAAAAAAAACAGGTTTTAAACAAAAGAACAGCACTGGTTCTTTTTAGGGTCTCGGTGGGATTGAATACAGTAACCATACGACAGCAGGTCAGTTGTCACCGGAATTTATGCCACTCGGTAACTATGGAGTAGTGAGAGGCATTTTCCGGGAGGGTAGAAAAGAAAAAACTGTTACATTGTTGCGCTCGCGAAAAGCACACACGCAGCCGACTCACGCTGTCCCAGGGAACTTAGTGATATCCCTCCGCACATTCCACAGCCTAAAGGCACGGCACGACCAATTAGGCCTTAGGGTTGGAAAAACGACACAGAAAATATGTAAGGTCTTCGAACCATTTGCATGTTTACAGGTTTCCGTTTTTTAAACGCTTTTTTTAAAAGTCGAATTAAATTGATTTTTCGTCACGTGTTGCCACATTACGTGTAATAAAACACAAGGTGTTATAAACAAAAGAGAGATGGTTTGATTCATGACTGCATTCTACTTTCGTTTGAGTTTATTGTCTTATTTACAGACAGTTGACTCGTATATATTTAAGAATTAAACCACTCATTCTGAGCCATAAAATGCTTATTTGTCTTTTTGTTTTAGTCATTTGATAAATGTGTGCGATTATGTCAAGGTTGTTTGTGTAAGTCCAAACAGTAGGCTGAACCAATGGGCACAGCCTGTTTAAGAAGTTGGGCGCTATTCATGCGCGCTGCCCGGGGGAAAGGTGTTCCGGTCGGGAAAAAAAGCCACAGAGGAAGAAGAAAGGGGGAGGAAGGGAAAAAATTTGGAAAGAAAGAAGCTGTACGTTGAATATTTTAGCGCAGTTTTCCGGCGTGGAGTGCGCAGTCTGTGTTTATCTCTGCGAATATGTTTTGGTGAGCGCTATGAGAACTTCCTCCCTTCGACTCGCTGCAGCTGGTTTTGTATTGTTACACGCCTTTGAAGACTTCCACTTCTGGGGAATAATGGTCATTTTCTTTCAATCTGGACTGGGCAAAGTGGAAATCCTGCGGGACAACAGGAGGCTTTGATCTGCCTTGTACTTTTTTTTTTTTTTTTTTGCTGAGGAATAAACGCTTTTGAGTTCCCGGATACGGACGGCTCATTTATCTGTAACGTACTGAGAAACTTTTTTAAGTTGCTTTTTTGAAAGCCGCTAGTTGAGTCAGAAAGGGGCCGTGGTGTATCCCATAACCTGTGTGTTTTACTCCGACACAATCAAAGGAAACCGCGTTGGAATTTCTTCAGTATTCAGACTCCTTTCTTTTTTTTTTTAAACAACCGGCAGCGACGTTTATATAAATCCACAAAGAACCAAGTAGTAATTATAAGACTTGCAAGTGGTTCCGACAACAGTGGAGCAGTGTTGCGGATGTGACTGCGAGACTCCAGCGTTTGAATGGATCGGTTCTGCGCGAGTCTGGGAGCGGAATTCAAGACCCTTTGAAGCCTGACGGTAGTTTTCACACGTTCATTTACTCACTGCTGAAGACAAGGCCACAAGTAGCTGCAAAAAGGATCGCAAACAAATGGATGAACATGTTCCTGTTCACACGCATGTTGAGCAAATTTATCACAAGCAAACAGTTTGGAGACAAACCGTTTGTTTTCAAGTCTAACTAGTACGTCATGTAGCCTGCGGAAAATGTCAGTGTTTTTATTTATCTTCAAAGTCACATATTTATTTTTGTAGAACATCAGAAAGTATTATTTGTTTTGCTTTTTTATCGTTATTTTGTTATAACCTTTGGATGTCACGTATCATCTGCTGTTGAAACACTTGAATGATGCTTGTGCCCACACTGTATTTCACTGTATTTATGTAGTACACTATTTAAACTGTAGTTGTTTTCAGGTGGCATCTAAGAGGAATTCAATTCGTACTTTATATTTTATATGATAGTTGATCGTACATTTAAAAACACAATGGAACGTTTTGGCAGCAAACTGAAGCAAAAGCTCAAACTGAGTGACTCTGGAAGTGTCAAATTCAGCAAAAAGAAAAATGACTTGGCCAATGCAAATAACAACAGTAACAATGCTAATAATGGGACCTTGGCCCAGATCAGTGCACCCGTGAGCACCTCTCAGTTCCCGCTCTCCTCTTCCTCCTCTGTAGAGGTGTGCGGCCAGTCAGCAGGAAGACCTGGCAAAGTGGCCGCTTCTCAGAGAATCGCACCCTCGAATACCACCTCAGCTACCGTACCTGAGGATTGCGGGCCTGGGATCGAACATCACCCGTCTACTCTCGCCCCTCTGCGGCGTCGGTCGCCCCATCAGCGAGCATCATGCTATTTACCAGAAGTGGAACGGGGAAACTCGCCCAGAGGTGAATGTGACCCACAAGGGGCGTACAGCCCGAATTCTCGTGAAGCCTTGAAGCAGCGGCGTTATTCTCTAGAGCTTCAGCAGCTCGTTCGCCGCCAGCAGCTTCTCGCCCAGCCTCCTCCGCTGTCGTCTGTACCACCTCCGTACCCGACCCACAGCTCGGCTGCCCGTTCATCCACAGTGGAGCCCAGCTTCCTCCACGAATTAGAGCGCCACAAGCGCTTGTCTCTGCAGGAAGCTCTGTTCTACAAGCGTTTGAGCTCGGGTGGTGAACCTTGGGACATCGGGCGACCTGCTTCCCTCTCGCACCCCCCGCAGAGGACCCATGACAGCAGCATAGGAGGGTTCTTTTTCCCCCCTGCACCAGCGTTGAGCCCCTGCTCCTCTTTTAGCTTACAAGAGTCTGTGTTGGCAAGCCCTCGCTCCAGTTTTGCGAGCAGTACTGCTAGCGGAGGAGGCGGAGGCGGTGGGAGTCCCATGGGAAGTCGGTGCAGCAGTAACCGGACCAGTGGCATTAGTTTGGGCTACGACACCCGCCATACACCTGTGCCCACCCAGCAGCTCCAGCTCTCCTCGACCCAAGTCGGTGGTGCCACCTTTGGTCAGGCGTACTCCATACAGGTGTCTGGGAAAACAGGAGCGCCCCCAATGGAGGTTTGGAGGGACTGTCTCGAAGGGGTGTCGGGAGTTGGAGGAAGTGCACAAGACAGCCGACACTCATATCCACCCGCGCTAAGCACAAACACTGTCACCTTCCACCGAGCAGAACCAGAATGGGGTCCCACTGACCAGCGGGGATCAAGAGGCGACGGAGTGGGCGAGAGGGCAAGACACTCTGACTTGCTAGGAACCCGATACCAGCAGGAGCTCACCCGCCTGCTATTGAGAGATGCTGCCCTGGAAGGAGAAGCTTTATTTGGCGGCCTGACTTTAAAAGAACAGCCCTTGTCTGCCACCATCCTATCCAGCTCCCTATCTACTCCAGCCCCAGGAGGAGCTCCAGGGACATCCCTGGAAGATCAGTTGGCCGGAAGGGAGTCAGTATCATCTGTGGATCGACAAGAGTACTTTGGTGAGATCTCAAACTCATCCAATTTGGCTAGCTTGTTTATGACTAATGATGTGTGTCTCTCTGGCAGTAGGTTGTGAATGCGTGTGATGTGGTGAGATGAGGACTGCTTCGGACCTGCTAAAACATGCAGACATTCTTGGAAGCAAAAAGCAAGACATGAAACCCATTCAGTCAGACCTTAAAAATACATACTAGCCCTCCATATTCAGGCTGTGTCTCTAACTGACCATTATAACTAACTCGCGAGTCATCAAGTGAATATATAACCCCTCCACCCAAGGCTACACAGAATTCTGAACCGACTCCAAAGGCAAAAATATCTTCCTAGAGCGAGCATAGTGATTATGTATGACCCCAAATTACAGGCTCTGTGATACATTGGTCATACCAAAGAGCTATGAGTAATACAGTAGGACAGGCTCAGTTGAAAGGAGGGTTCTCTCTGTGTGTGTGTGTGTGTGAGCGCTTTCGGCTTTCAGCCAGCCACAGTTTGAGTGAGGGTGTGTTCATGTGTGTTAGCGTGCACTAGCGTGTGCTGGCGTGTGCTTGTTTAGCTCAGGTATTTGAGTCCTGAGGGAAGGCTCTCTCACACACTCAATTGTGAGGGTTGGGTGTGTGTTTGTGCCTTCTGTGTGTGTAGCGCTTTGTTGCAACAAGGAAACCTCTCTGTTGTCTGAAAAGCACCTGTGTAAAGTTGAAGACATTACCTCATTCCGACACATTACAATGTCTAATTCCTGCATCCAACAGCCTATTAGTCTTTTTTTCGAGTAATGAAGGGGTTGCGGAGTTCAGATGCATTGATGTGTGTACTGTTACTACAAGAAACAAACCCACTGGCTGGAATTATGGGAGAAGAATGCACCAGTCATGCGGCACAGACACGTATTTTTGAGTCCAGACAGCTCTGCCGTCTGCGTTTTATGTAATTGGTATGATTGGATGATGACCTCATTGTCCTAGATAGCCACTGCAGGTGTATGTGTGTGTTGTGAAGCCTCTGATGCATCTGTTTATAGTGTACTCAAACAGTGTTTGTGGTTGTATTCTTGTTTTCAGGTACATGTGTGAAGTGTAGTAAAGGTGTATATGGTGCAGATAATGCTTGCCAGGCTCTGGACAGTCTCTATCACACCCGCTGCTTCACATGCGTTTCCTGCGGTGAGTTATCAGTCTATAATGCAACACATAAGTCATATAACCAAAGCCAGTATTTCAATACCTCTTCATTTGGGTCTGTATCTCTCATGCTGCTCTGAACAGCTGTCTTATCTTGTTTTTACTTGCAGGGCGAACACTCCGCAACAAGGACTTTTACAACGTCAATGGCTCGGTCTACTGTAAGGAGGATTACATGGTAGGGATGACTTCATGTGGTCTATTTCAGTACGTGTTAAGGGGTTGAAGCTACTCTGAAATGCTTATTTTTATATTCATGTATAAAATTAAAATAATATTTATGAGAAAGATATTATCCAAGAGCACATCTGGTATTCCATCGTTTTCCCAATCTGTCTTCATGACAGTTCTCAGGCTTCCAGGAGGCAGCTGAGAAGTGCAGTGTCTGTGGTCACCTCATCCTGGAGCAGGTAGGTGTTCTCTGCATGAGGTCAGTGTCAGTGTTTGAAGCTTGTCTAGGTTGAGTGTTAACTCTCTCTGTTTGTATGTGTAACTCAGATCCTGCAGGCTCTAGGGAACTCCTATCACCCTGGATGTTTCCGCTGTACAGTCTGCTCAAAGGCTTTGGACGGGGTGCCGTTCACAGTAGACTACCTCAACAATGTCTACTGCGTCTCTGACTACAACAGGTCTGTTAGTGAACCGTGTAACAAGTAACATGCCAACAATGCAATTTGTCTAACATTACCAACTGCTCTTATGCTCTTTCTGCTAGATTTGTTGCCATTTAGGTTTAGTTGCGAGCTAAAGAAAGCTGCAATTTTTTTTTCTTAATAAATAGTGTGGCAACAGTGCAACTGATCTCTTGAAAAACACTCATTATCAAAGTGTTAGAGGCTAATGCATTACATAACGTGGATTATTTTTCTATTTACTGATAGAACAATTGAAAATATGACTATTACCTGTAACATAGTCACTAACTGCAGCACAGTGTCTATATAGTGACACACAGTGCAAACAAACTACTGTTCAGAGCAATAATGGGCATGTCGTGCAAGAGGGGATTAAATTGTAAAAACCTCAGTGGGCAACACTGCCACATAGATGAACTTCTACCTACTGTCCAGTAAGAATAAAAAGAGAAATAATGATTTTTTTTTTAAAGGAAATTAATACTTTTAAGAAAGGATTCATTAAAAATATTGAAAGTGACAAAAAAATAGATTTACTGTGTTACAAAAGATTTCCATTTCAAATAAATATTATTTTGAACTTCCTATTCCTCAAAGGTTCCTGTAAAAAGGAAATCACTGTTTCCACAAAAATATTAAGCAGTTGCAACACTGATAATTATTTTTGATCATGAAGTCACATTTTAGAGTGATTTCTAAAAGATCATGTAACACCAAAAATTTGAAGTTTTTAGTGAAATAATTAAAATTCCATCAAATAGTAACCAATTTATTTGAATTTAAATGTTAGCAGCTAATAGTTTTGCCTGTTGATTTGAATAAACTTATTCACAAAATATATTTTCCTCTAGTCAGCCTTTAATTCCCATAATACCACGTGTTTGTTATCTCATTGCTGTTTGAATGCAACATCCACATCGGGCACATCCAAAACTTTTGCATTTACAAGTTTTTTTTTTTTTTTTTCCAGGCAATTTGCTCCCAAATGCGCTGCCTGTTTACAACCCATCTTACCTGCTGAGGTAAAATGATTCCCTAGTAGTCCAGCAGATGCTTTCAGATCAATTCAGGAGAAAGATTTTGATGGCATTTGTGTGTCTTTCAGGGCAGTGAGGAGATCCTCAGGGTGGTGTCGATGAACAAAGATTATCACTTTGAGTGTTATCACTGTGAGGTGGGTATTATGGAGAGTAGTTTGGATAAGAGGATTGTCATCATTTGCTAGCATACCATGTTATGGCACAGGCTTGTAATGACCACAAACCTCTCGTCCTCTTCTTCAGGAGTGTGGGAAGCAGCTCTCCGATGAGCCTGGATCTCAGTGCTTCCCTCTGGATTCCCATCTCCTCTGCCACTCTTGCCACATGAGCAGAGTGGGCGTCACACATAACCTTCCCCCTCACAACACACACTGAAATGAGAACTAATGTCTCTCTCTTCTATGCCAGCTGTATTTTTTTAAGATATTGAGCGGGAAGAAAATGTTTTCTCTTGAGACTTGAGGTCATGATACATTTCAAATGCAAATCCCAGTCCTGATAGACTACATCACCCCTAGTGGCTGGGAAATGCAGCAACTGAATCCTGCTGAACAGAATATTTCTGAGTTTAAGATTATTTTTGCCTGCTAATTTCATTGCTAGAGGGAGTCGAATGATTACAGAACAGTTTTACTCCCATATCTGCTGTTTGCTGTAGAAAAACAAAACAAAACAAAAAACAAACAAGGGATATATTTTTTTGCTTAACATTTTTCTATATTTAATATCACTAGCAAATATTTTGCACTTAAACTTGTTTAACTATTAAGAGATTTGTAAAAGTGATTACAAAAAGATTAAAAACATTCCTGTATCAGTTTTAATAAATCTTTTCATGTATGAAGTTTTGTTTTTTGTATAATTCACACATTCAATTAAGAAATCAAATACCAACGACTTTTGTTTTTATGATAAAGCACCTAAGACTTACACAATATCTCGAACAGACACACTTGTATATAAGCACATGCAGAACATATGTAATCAGTTTAAGCTTGTGAAAACTTTAAAAAAGTGCTGCAGAATCTCTCATGACCTCGCCGTGTCTTAAATACACAATCTTCAGTCTATTTGATGTTACATTCACTCCAAATGCTGCTAGTTACTGCTGCAGCTATTCTTAGCATTTAAAGAAAAACACACACACACACAACAAATTCCTTCAGTTTGTTTTATTATTGTTTGTACATTCTGCACATTCAAAAAAAAAAAAATCCAAAAACAGAATCTTTTGAAATATATCTTCAAAACTACAACATTAAAATAATATTAAAAGGCCTCTTGCTATCTTCTCTATAAAGGTTAAATTTATACCTTGTCTGATTCACAGAGCTGAACAGTAAACAACTTCATAAGACCAGGTTGGGGGCGCAAAAAAAAAAAAATTATGAGAACAGACGAGGGTGGAGATGAAAATCTAGCAAATGAATCTACAGTGTGGTTCATAGCATTGGATTTCAGTAGTCATTGTAATAATTTTACACAAAATAAAAATAAGAAACCCTCAGTGAGATCAGTGTCGACAGCAGGACCGGCTCTTCAACTCAACAATGGCCAAACATCTGGACAGGGGACTTGATTTAACAATTTGGAAAAATATGAATTGAATCTGGATACAGTGAATAAAAAGAAACGTAATATATATATATAAAAAAAAAAGTCAAGCCCCATAATTACACACTTTTATAAACAACCCACTAGGTAACGCACTAGGTAAACTATAGATACAAAGACATGAAGACTATAGGGTGGCGAGAAGGAAAATCTGATTTATATAGTCTCATATAGTTTCTTTTGACTTTGGTGCTTGTGAGCTATAGACAGCACACCAATACACACACATATCCATAAGATTATTTTGAACTTTGAAAAAAAACATTCAACAGCCCTTCATTATGTTTAGTCCAGTTTCATTTGAGATTTAAGGATAGACGTTTTGACCGTGCTGAGTGCCTGAGATGTGTGCAGATGTGCACAGCGGCGAAACACTGGTGACATTATCACTGAGAAGACAAAATGTTAAAGGGACAGTTCACTCAAACCAAAATGGTCATCATTTATTCACCCTCATGTCGTTTCATGCCGTTTTCCTCTATGAAATGCAACGGGTAAATATTTCCTTTGCTTATTTCAGAGAAACATTTTGTATCTTAACTGATACAAATAAAGTCAATGAGATCCAGTTGTTTCAACTTCCTTGTATGGATGAAAAACCTGAAACCTTCTGTTTTCAGTAAAAAAGAAAAGAAAAAAAAAAGTTAGGAATGACATGAGGGTGAACAGATGATAAAACATTCATTTTTTGGGTGATCTATCATCCACGAGGCATTCATCATCCTTGGAGCTGTCATGTTGAGGACTCTGATCTTCCAAACCCTTCTCTCTCTCTGCACTCAGTGTCGTCTGTCTCTGGAGGAGATGCTACGGCTCTGTGAGCTTCTGCTGCCCCCTGCAGTTTTGGAGTCGCTACCACGGCCCCTGTGGACATCTCTCCTCTTTTCTGCCTCTCTGCCCCTCTCTTTCTCTCTTTCCTTACCTCTGTCTCTCTCTCCCTCAGTCGAACGTCTCACAACACCTGCTCCTCCTGTGTTCCCTCCCTCTCTGTCACGGCCTTTTGCACGCTCTCTACGTTCTTCTTGTTTTTTGTCCTCTTCCTCCTGGAGTTCCTTCCTTCTCTTCTCGCGCTCTTTTATGCGCTCCGCACGCTCCAGAGCTCTTTGTGTTGCCTGGGAAAACAGGGAAGACTTGAATAAGGGGGGGCGGGTGATGGGTTAAGTGGTCTACGTGACTTAGGCTAGAGTAGGGCTGGGCGATATGAAGAAATATATCGTCTGGACGACAGAAAATGTCTATCATTTATATAAGGCTCTATCGTTTACGCCACGATAAGGCATTTACGGCAGAATTTTAGGTCAAGATGCACCTCACGCAACAGCATGCCCATGCACGCTGCAATACATAAACAAACATGGAGGAAGATGGTAGTAGACGCGGTTCAGACCAGGGTAATTCTCAACAAAATGACCAGCCAACCCAAACCGAGGAGCTTGTACCTAAAAGAGGGGTGACTTCTGTTGCATGGACGCCTAAGGGGCCGTTCACATATCGCGCCTAAAACACGTGGAAAACACTAGGCGCGCCGCTTTTTCCTATCTTTCCAAAGCGCTAGGGCAGTTGCGCCCCTGAGGCGTCTGCCTTTGCTAAGGAACCATGACGTCCTCTCTCCATGAAGACGCGGAAATTTCAGCAAAGGATAAATGGATTTGCAGCTCTAAAAATCGCTTGCAGTAGCTCTGCTACTAAATTTATTTCAAAATGGCAATCCATATACAGCTATGATCAGCTGTTCCCTCATCTTAGCTGAGCTTTCAACGTTTTTACGGGAAAGGATGAAGCTGATTGGTTAGTTCTTGTCACATGACCCACGGTGCGCTTGCGGCATTCTGAAAAGTTGAAAGGTTTTTAACTTGATGCGGTGCCGGCGCGCCTGGAAAAAACGGGCGCGTCGCACCGCGCTTCCATTATGACCGCGCATACCGCGCGCCTACATTGGAAATAACGAACTTGAGCGCGCAAAGGACGAAATATGTGAACGGCCCCACAGGCTTTTACCTGTGGCACACCATATAGCCATAGCTCCCACAGATGGAAGGAGATCACTTCTGCTGTTGCCAAGCATATCTACACGGTCGATAATAGCGGGTTGAAATATTTTAATGGCAGGTGTTAACATGACCAACAGTCTTGCTTGAAAAAAAGGTTCTAAATAAAATAAATATTTAGTCCATACTACCTTTATTTGTTTTGTATATCATTTCAAACTGCATTTCCACATTGCAATTTTATATAGACTATTCATAAACTGAATTAAAAGAAAAAATGCTATATCGTTATGTTTATCGTTATCGGATTATCAAATGAGCTATATTGGGAAATGAAATTTTGGCCATATCGCCCAGCCCTAGGCTAGAGGAAGTCATACTGACCTGTTCTTCTGTGAGAGGTAACCAGTATATACAGGGAGCTGCTTTAGTTTTGTGGAATAGGTCATCAAGAAGTTTTACAGGAGGCTCTTCTGGTTTATCTGGAGATCAAAGGGGAAGACAATGTCAAATTAAGCCAAAGTAGAAAGAATATGTGATGTCATTAAACATTTCAAAAGATTTCGTTTTTCTCACCTTTCTTCTCTGTTTTCTTCTCTTTGCTCTTGCCTCTCTCTCTGCGTTTTCTGTCCCGTGATCGTGACCTCCTCGTTCTTTCCCGGTCATCCTTCCCGAAGTCTTTGACTTTATCCCGGTCCCACTCCCGTTCAGAACGAGTCCTCTCTCTCCTCTCCATTGCTCTTTCCCTCTCTGCCCACTGGTCTCTCACAGCTGCAGCTCCTCCATCTCGCTCTTTTGCTCGTTCCTTCTCTTTTTCGTGGTTTGCAGGTGGCAGTGGGTGATGGGCAGCAGGGCGGGCTGAGGTTCCTGAGGCGTGAGGGTCATGACCTTCAACTGCACGCTCACTGGACACGATACCTTTATGGAAGTCCACCTGGAGACCGAACAAAATACAACAAAATGAGAATGGTGTGAAGTTTGATTATAATAAGAGAGGATGAGCATGACTACAATAAAGACAGGAGCAGCAAAGAAAACAGTAGAAACAGATATAGGCAGACCTCATCCTGCTCGCAAAAATCCACACGTAGTACTTTGGGATTACTTGTGGGCCATTTCACACCATGCAGTGCTTCTCGAGTGGCCACAGCTTCTTCTACAGTGGAGTACTGAGAGAATATGACAGATTTGAGGTTAAAAAACAAACTAATGGCATCAGGTGGCACAATATAATTTCACTAATGAATGATGAGATATCACAAGGATAAACAATGCAAAATAAATAACACTACTGCTGAATAGTCTGTGGTCAATAAAAATTTTTTAATTCAAGCCTCTTATGCTCACCAAACCTGCATTTAATCACTCATACAGGCCAAAAAAATAAATTGTAATTGTGAAATCACAAAATATCCACTTAAATTTAAAGCAATTTAACTGATTCCTGCATTTTCAGCAGTCTCTATTTAAAAAAAAAAAAAAAAAAAAGGAAATTTCAATCATTTTTGTTCATTTTATTATGTCCTTTAAAAACAAAAAAGTGTTAGTTTCTTTCAAAAAACAAAATCTTACTGATTCCAAACTTTTGAACTTTAGTGCAATGAAAATATAAATAATAATAAAATATAATAACAACAACAACAACTTACTGTGACGTAGCAGTGAGATTTTATCTTATCGATCCAGAAACCCTCCTCCACCAATGTACCAGTCCGGTTTAACAACTCCTTCAGTTGCCCTAAGGTGAAAGGTCGCACCTACAGAGAAACAGTTCAAATCAGGGGTCAGAAGGGCAACTAAACCTCGAAACTCAATCTAAAAACACAACAGGTGAGCGGCAATATTCGTATGGTCAAATTATTTTTGAATCAAATTAACTCCAACTTCAGTGAGTAGTGAAATGACAACGTGATTTAGTGCTTACCAGGTTGCAGACGTGTATGATGTGGGAGGTTTTTCCACGAGGAGGAGAAAGCTGGCGACCCGTCCTTATAGGGTCATCAATAGTTATGGACACACCTGATTTCTGCTGACTGATGGAGCGTCGCACCAAAGAATCATTGGGAGTGACTGAGAGAGAAAAACAACAATGTATAATTACAATTCTACTTACTACTAAAGTATGTTAAGATTACTTAAAAAATGGAACCAGCAAATCATGAATGGTCACCTTTTTTGGACTCAGCCTCCTGTATTTCCATTAAAACATCAGGGGACTTCTCCGGTTTCTTTTGTTTTTCTGTCTCTCCTTTAGTCCACTTCTGCTCTTCTTCATCATCCTCCTCCTCTTCCTTCATTTCTTTCTGCCCATTCTCGTGTCCATCAGATGGGACAATCTGGACCAAAGATACAAAAAAGGTTCACTGAATAGTAGAAGCAAACCATGAACTTTAAAAGACGATGACAAAATGCTTTTTTACAAAAAGATCCATTCCAAAACCAATAAAGCATTTAACTTTTTAAGAATGATTTAAAGCATGTTTAAGTTATTACTGCAGTACTGTGCCCTGGTGTTCATAGTACCAAAGACAAACCTTTAAGGCACAGTTCACCGAAAAATGAAAATCTGTCAATTTATGAAGCCATACATTTTTCTAAACCAGTAAGAGTTTTTTAAACATAAAAGATGATATTTTGAAGAATCTGAATAAGCAAACAGTTGCTGGTCTCCACTGACTTCCATAGTAAGGGAAAAATAAACACTACAAAAGTCAATAAGGATTCTTTGGTCACCAACATTCTTAAAAGCATCTTCTTTTAATTTAAGCAGAGGCTATTAATTTATACAGGTCTGAAATGACTTGAAAGTTTATTACTGTATGAGCTATCCCTTTATTATTTGTTTTGGCAGCTACAAGTGACAAGCCTTTGTCATGCTCACCTGTGTCACTGTGCGTCTGATCTTGAGACCCTGATCCTCTTCCGGTTCCTCTCGCTCACGAGGCCCAGGTGAGTCTTCATCCCCAGAGAGACGCCCCTCATCTGGGTGAAGCTCGACCACTGCTTCCTGTAGGGGCTTGATGTCTGGAATTAATGTCTGTAAAAGAGTTTTGTAGTTAACATGCCAAGTTAGGTAAAATTACTCTTATGCAGTACTAATACACAAAGCTGGACAGCAGTATGTCCAATGTCTATATATTTAATATTTACAACAATTAAACTTGAGAATACTACATCACTGAACCTGTAACACTGAATTTATTCAAGCAGGCAAGCAGGCTGTCAAAAACAGGTAGTGATTCATCATGTATCTGTTAAGGTAATGTGGGAGCGGTCTTGGATAATTTACCTTCAGCGATTCAGTGGTGATGCTGATTGACGGCTTCTTGGCAGTGACCGCTGTACTAGAACCCCACCTTCTTTTTCTGCTGGCTCCACCCACCGGCTCTGCCTCAGATGACGCAATCTCCGTTTTACCTAGTGCCAAGGAAAATTAAACACCAAATTGCACAACCTAGAAACAGATCCAGCTGTAACGGTTAAAAGAACATAGCAAAGCTTATTATTCCTAATTGGCCTTGTAACTTTTTTTTACTGGTACGGTACTGCAAATTAATTCCGCTTCTTTATGCACAGAAGAGCATGCTTTATTGTAATTGGAATGGGGTTTATTTCAACAATATGCACATCACATGACGTTGCAATGCACTGCTTTCTTTGTAGAACCTAAATAATAGGATGGATTGATGTTGGTAAAATTTAATTCATTTTGCACTCAAGCCAGAATTATTGTTTGCACTTGAAAAAAAAAAAACTTTGTAAGGACAACATCCTGCCCCATTAACAGGTTAACTATTCAGATCGACAGGTTTTAATACTATTTCGTTGTTTTGGAGGAAACACGCCGAATGGGCTACCTGCTAGCTACCTGTCAGTGGACAACGGGACAAAAGTAGTAGCATTTTGAAGACACTTACTGCTCAGGGAGATCTTTCGGGCAGCAAACGATTTTACAGCGGAGCTCTGAAATGAAATAGAAAGGAGGAGAAACAAGATCCCAGTGGATGTGTGGAGGAAGAGCCAGACACAACAGACATTGGGAAAAGGAGGGGAATGAGAGAAAGGAGAAGGGGAAGAACAGATGCACAGCTATCAGTTACACCAATAATGTACAGTTGCATTGACAAACTGAGGCTTTGAGAATCCCATCATTATTATAAGCTTTCTGAACTTTAAAAGTCCCTTATTTTTGTTATTGCTTTAGTTTTTACTTTAACATAACTTCTGCTAACACATGCTTGACCAAATTCCCTACTTTCCCATATGTACTCTAAAATACAGGATTACTAACACCCTCTAACCTCATTATTAACAAAGCAAAAAACCTTCTTTCCACTTTAAGTAATTTAAAAACAAATACATCTTGGGAAAAAGGGTTTTCCTGGTACCATTGACACCTGATTCCTCTCTGGCTTGGCTATGGCCCAACCGCACAGCAGTGCGCACTGTATCTAGGCAACAAAGGTCCAATCAGAGGTGGCTGCTGAGTGAGGGCGAGATACGATCACAATTGAGTGTGCTGATTGACCAGCTGACAGGAACTGCACTGTGTCTCAATAGCTGTTTTTGGCTCTTGTGGTGAGAATTTGTTTAAAATGGTCTTTGAAAAAGTCTTTGAAGTTTTTGTTGAATGTTCAGGAAGGAACGTAAGTCTGTGGCAAAAAACTCCCGGTGTCCACGCTAGCCGGGGAGACGGCATCCACACTATGAAACAACAAGATCCATGTGACGTTTGACAAGCCAAAATCCTGGGTATAATCCGTCAAGGCATTTTATCATTGCCATCAAGTCCTTTGTACACACAGCCTGCCACAGCCTGTCTTAGGTTCTCACTCTGGTGCCGTCCACAAGTTCATCTGGGAATTTGGGTGAGTAACGGCAGAAAGAGGAAGGTTTTCTTTTTCTCAAACAGCCAGGTACAAAGTTCTTTGAAATATTCCATAAAGTCCATTTGTATTGCAAGTCCTTTAAAAAAAAAGAAAAGAAAAAAGGCATGGCTGTCGATAAACTGATGAGACAAATATGGCAGGAAAAACTGCTTGTAGTAAATGAGTCCATAAGCCACGCTTCATTGTCTCAGATTGTTCGACTAACTGAGATCAGTCCACAGGCATGTGAGAAATAGCAGATGTCTGCGTAATGAGTCTCTGCAGATATCAGTTCATTCAAGTACTGAAGTGTGTGCAAAAATAGCAGGGGGCGTCAAGACAGCTGTGTTCCCATCATGTTGACAGGAAGAGTCCATCTGATGCTTGTGTTTGGCCAGTGTAAACGCTCTGAAAAATGTCTCTGTTGGTGAGCATCACTCTTTCTTTGGCATACTACGACTGACACCTCCCCCGTCTCACCAGCTATTTTGGCTTCTCTTAAGCAGTCCCATCAGGAGGCCACATCAGTTTTGTATGACGAGGCAGTGGCCAATGATCCAGCAGGTTCCTTCAGGCTAAGTGTGCAGTGGTGACTCTGGGGGCCTAGCTCAGGTACAGCCGAGACGCTTGGGCATAGCGGGGCAGGTGATGGAGGTGGTAGAGGAGAAGAGGTGGTGGCGGTATGCAGGTACCAGTATGAGCAATGGAAGAGGGGAGGGCACCTTCACAACAAAGCAATCAATGGGATTTTAAACCACAAAACAGTCAAACTACCAGATCCAGAGATAAAGACAAAGGGAACAAGAGTGAGAGACAGAGTGGAAGAGAGAGAGAAATAGCTGGAAGAGAGAGGACAGAGAGAGACTAGAACCTACATCTCAAACTACATGTTGCCAGTCTATCATACTGCGCACTACAACTCAAATACACACTGCGCTGTTTAACTAACACTTAGGGCACACTATGACAAGGACTGTTTTATAAAGGGATGATTTTAGATCTCAAAGGAGGGGTATTAGTCTGAAAACTTTCGAAAAGCAGTTGCCTCTCTAAACTTTTCTAAAGCACCATTGCTAAAAATATTTCATAAAATAAAAATCGTTAATCTCATTAATCACCTGACTAGTTTTAGACCATTTTAACTCATCTTGACATCTTTTAAGCAACAAAAGGATTTACATTAAACACAAAAAGGCATAACATCTAAATGTGTTAAACTGCACTTTTAAAATTAGCTCTGATTCATCCACGCTCACACACAATGAACTCAACAGTGTCTAATTTCACACATTATTAGCCATCCACATCCCCCACACACTGCTGCTACATAGTAAAAAGGAAAAACAGAAGAGGATAATGGCAATAATAGTCTAACATCCAGTCCTACATATAATCTAAAGACAGACAACAAATGTGAAATCACTTTGACTCCAAAAGATTCCCCTAGAACAGCCTTACAAACTTCAGTCATGCCTCCCTATATTTCAGGCTTATGGTTTCCACTGGATCTTCATTCTGTGGGCCTTCTTACCTCCTCTGGGCGGGTGTTGCTGGAATCTGCCCCCTGGTGGTCAGACTGTTGCATAGCACTCTCTGAATGAGAGTGGCCCTCCAGTTCCATGGCAACTTGGCCTGCAGGCTCAGAGAGAGCTTCCTGCTTTACATCCCTAGAGAAAGAGTCAGCGAACAAGAGTAAGGGAGATAGAAAGAGAGTGAGGGGTAAGGTGGCTGAGGCTGGTTGATCTGGGTAACTAACTATAAATAACTGCCTGGCTACATTTTTTGCATTATTGACACACTATTTTCTATTTAATACTGTAAAGTTGCTTTGACACAATCTGCATTGTTAAAAGTGCTAAGTAAATATAAGGTGACTTGACTAAACGACTCTCACTGCCAGCATCACACATACATACATGCATAAGATGATATATGCCATGGTAGAAAAACTTGAAAACATTGAGAGGGAAAAACAAATACATGCGTATCTTGCAATTGGCTGACTGTCATCAACACATTCAAAAAGACATGAAAAAATTAGTGGGTAGGAATTGAGACATAACTGAATTGTTGTACAGCTAGAGACGTAAAAAACTGTGAAGATTAAAAACGGGAATATAAATGCAGTGCATTTATTATTCACAATACCACAGATATGTAGAACAATATATACACATCTCAGTAGGTTCATAAAAATGTATCGTCACCACAGTCTATTAATAATTCAAAAGTTACGATAAAAATCAAGCAAATGGCCTCTTGGAATTATAGAGGTTCTGCTTTCTGGCCCTTGAGCATAGCACAGTTTTCAACACTGATAATAAAGGTTTACTCAGCACTAAAACAGCATATCCGAATGATCTCTGAAGGATCATGTGACACTGAAGACTGGAGTCATGGTTGCTGAAAATTCAGCAGTTCAATCATAGGAATAATTGACATGTTAAAATATTTTAACATGATTACCGAAGTTATTTCAACTTCTTTAAAAAAATATATATAATATATATATAATAGAAATAACCTTACTAAGCCCAAAACCTCTGAAAATTTAGTGTACATTTGATGACCTTCATAACAAACCATCAGCTCTCACAATAACATAAGCATTTAAACACATATAACGGACTTGTCTGAATTATATGAAACACTTATGATGTAAAAAAATGTAAACCATGTAAACCATGGCAAACAAAGCACTGACAGGGAAAAAGATTCATTGTCTCCTGACATCGCCATAACATACAGGTAATACAATCAAATTCATTGTTCAATAGATAACCAATCCCTCTCTCTCACACATAAACACACCTATGCACCACACCTTGACACCGTGGTCTCTAGAGATGCAACAGCCCTAATGCCATTTGCTCTGAAAAACTGCCACAGGATTCTCAGAGCACAAGGCTTTCCCTTTGTATAAAAGCAGTCAACACATGCTGAGGGGAAGGGGGACGGGTATCCAGAGCCCCCGTGGACAAAAAAGCCAAGCGCTTAGAATACTTAACATTTACACATGAATGCGAAGAGGAAAACCTGAAAGACGGCCTTAAACTGAACTACACTGGCCTCAGAGTTCATTTTCCATACATTAAGACACTTGCTAACAGTTAATGAGGAATAATTTATTCAGACTGACTGTCAAATAATAATCATATACAGAATGACATTTTTCAAAGTGTGATTTCTTTAGATAAAAACACATATCTGTGATTTTCCATCACTGATGTCATTGCTCACTAGGGAACATCCCCTTTCCCCTTGAGGACTTCCAATGCCTAGTATATGAATACATTTCTTAAGATTTGCTTCCTTTAAAGAAAATAGTTGAAACCTAATACACTTTTCTATATGGACCAAGCAACTATCATTTGAAAAACAAAACTTTTAGCACAAGATCATTCTTAGTGTTTCCTGACCACGCGGTTAATTTCAGCATTAAGTAACAGGTTTACTACGCTTAACTGCTTACATAAATTGTTACACTGTTAAATGGGCTTAGGTGAAATGCAAGCCGAGTTAACATTGTTTTATTCATAAGATGAGATGTTGAAATCCTTTTCATCGTGAACATGGGTATCTCCATGACTAATTTAACACTACACACATCTATCATGATTAAAAATTGCTGACATCCTTAATGAATACAAGAGCCTAAACAAGACCCCCTTCCTCCGATTTCATGACCAAAACTCCTGCGTTTCAATCCTTTTCAATCCAATCTACTGATATACCCATAAACATTCTTTTTTGGGGGAAAATATGCACCGTTTGATTCCATTAAAACGTTATGACGCCAAACATTATATCTTGGTGGGCAGCAAGCAGCTCACTGGGGTTTAAGACACAGCTAAAAGCCCTCGAGATTTCGAGAAGGAATCAAAAATAAAATAAAAATGTTTATTTTCACGTTTAACTGAAGACAATACAGGGTCAACAATACAAACACAATCGCTCGATCGATTGAGCTCATAGTTTAAATGTCCATCACCTAAACGATGCGCCTAAGCAGCGCTGGAGGGCATTTCTAGAAACCACCTCTCCCTCTCAACCCTTACCCGTTTTTGTTGCCGTCCGACAGCATAATGTCAGGCTGTAACCGGGACCGCGACGACCGATTCTTTACCGGTTCTGCCGGTCGCGGATGCGTAGGAAGAAATGTGCGAAGTGGACGCGCTGCAAGGCTGTGCTTTTTTTTTTCTTGTGCAATGCGTCGATATAGTCACGGCGGCGCTCACAGAGCAGCCATATTGAGCAGCGCTGGGGAAGTAGTACGAGCAGGACCCCTCCTCCGAGCCACGCCGGTTGATAGGCTGTCGTATAGAACGCCTGATTAAAAAATACAACCGCCCTCTTATTTCATATTCCAAAGTCAAATGAACTGTTACGTGGACTGGGTTTTAAAAGTTTTCATTTAGATTACCTTATTTTCTGACTGCTGAACGTTTCTTACAATTAAAATAAAGTTTGTGAACCCTTAAAGGCTCAGTTTTTAATCAAAATTATGTCATTATTTATTTTCGTATGCTACATAATTGTAATTTTTTTCCGCCCTCAAGTTGTTCCAATTGCTTATTGTGGGGACAAAAAAATAAATAAATATCTTAATTTTATTTTATTTTTCACAGAAGTAAATAAAGTCATTATTAATTTTTGGGTTAATGTATCCCTTTAAGAATTGTCTTATTTTCTGCATTTACAATAATTGTGATCAGCTCTTTATCAAGTACATAATAGCAATCCAAGTTAAACAAATATTACACAAATGTTTTCATATTCAACTTTTTTATTGACCACAACTGTTGACTGTTTGGCTGGAAAATAAAGTATTTTGTTAACACTTCAGAATAATGTTCTATTAGTTAAAGTATTAATTAACATGAAAAAAACAATTAACCATACATTTATTAATGTATTTATTAACCTTCCTTAATGTTAATGAAAATGCAGTTATTCAATGTTAGTTCATGCTAATTTACAGTGAATTAACTAATGTTAACTTAACAAGCAAAATTTTGATTTGAATAATGCATTAGTAAATGTTGAAATTAACATTAGGATTAATAAATGCTGTAGAATGATTGTTCTTTCCTTAGTTCATGTTAACTAAATTAGTTAACTAACATTAATTAATGGAACCTTATTCTAAAGTGCTACCAGTATTTCTAATAGGTTTGACGTCCAGCATGCTGGGTAAAAATGGAAACCATATAAGTAATCCATGGATGGAAGCACATCACATAGTTAAGTATTATTAAATGGAGTAATTGACCAAATGTCCTGATCCACACTTCCACAAATAGCCAACTGATGATGACTGATCCACACTTACTGAAAACATTGAGTTGATTTCTGCTGCTAAAAGTGGGTTACTCCAGATACGCAAAGCAAAGGTTCAAATACTTTTTCACTCTCAGATCACTTTATAATGCATTATATATTTCCACTTTTTTGTTTTATTAGGACCTCTTTATTTGGCCAAATGACTTTGAGAACTGATCTCAATGTATATCAAATTTACGCAGAACTACAGAAAATTATTTAGCCTTTTGGGTGGTCCTGCATCTAGACAAATTACAGTGTTTCCATGGATGGCAAAGGGGAGACAATAGTTATGAAAATCAATGAGGTGTGAAAGATAGTTTCACTGAAATGTGTGACTTGAATGGCAAGCATCCAACACCTTTTGACCAATGAATTTTTTGCCTTTTCCAGTCATTTGAGCTAAAATGGCAATTAATAAAAAAACATTTAAGTTGAACCATGGTCCTAGTGCCGAACCGCGGTTCAACTTAAATCTGACACATCTGTAATATGGTTTGCTATAAATAACACATAAAACAAACAGGGTTCTGCTAATGCATGTTTCGGTTAATGGATGTGCATTCTGGCTTCCCTATACATTACAACAACAGCAAAAAAAAGAAAAAGAAAAAAAAAAGTTGACAATTTACTCAGTCTTGTTCAATGCAAATGCTGGAACTCATGTAAGCTTTGCCAGTTTAAACATTTAAAAGCCAGAAGACGTGGGTTCGCGCAAATATAAACAAATATAAAATTCTTTCTGAAGTATTGTTTAAATGGACAAATTCGCACAATTTTTTTTTTCAAAATGCCCATCCTGGTAAGTATCCTACAACAGACATAGCCGGTTGAACATACTTACATTGTTCAATTTCTGTACTTAAAAACTAAATGTTAGACTTGCCTAAAAAAAGAAAAAGAAAATCAGTTTTTTTTTGTATCTTTACTCTTCTGTATTTATTTTTGCTGTTGCTTGTAGTTAGATTAGTCTTAAATGTTTGCCTAAAAATAGCACACACCGAACCAAAACTGTGACTCTACAACTAGGGCTGCACGTTTTCAAGTTTTTCATTAACCGTTAACCGAGGCCCTTAGCGGTTAATACTCGGTTAACCATAGTGTGCCATAGTAACCATAACCATAGTAATTTCCGGACATTGGCCGAAAAAAAAAAGAAATGTCCGACAAAATTTAATCTCTCCGGTCAAATTGTCCTATTAAAACTGCCTAATAATACCGCCCATTAACACAATCTGAATTTGAGAATAAGCCTAAAATGTATAATGCAAAAGGTAACAAGCAGACTCCGCGGCCGCCTCGCTAAGGCTATGACTATGTTTGACACGTACAATATTTGAAAATCGATAATTATTTATTTATTTATTTTAATTACATTTATATCTGAATTTATGTCAACCTATAGACTTTCAAATATCAAAATGTCATGAATTAATATGTATTTGTGTACAAAATGACATATAAACATATTTTCCTATTATACTTTGCCTGGAAACGCTTCCAACAAGGCGTCGGTTCTATTTCTAGCATGCACGCGTCGAGCCGCGCCTGAGCCGCGCGTCTCACGCAGGCAGTCGGCAAGCTCTAACCTGTTAACATGGGAGCCGAATTAAAAACAGACACGCCACGCAGCTGAGATGCTTTCGCCACGCATCCAGTGTGTCCTGACTGGCCTAATGATGCCCGGGTGTTGGCTGTTGAGATTACAACAACGAGATTGTACTTGAAGTATATCTAAGCACTGTATTGCAATACTTGCATTTTGCCCCGTCACTCTCAATTTTAAAGTGCTCCAACGCTGTACTTTTTTTTGCCCGCTTCATATTAGAAAAATGACTACTTCTTGTGGACATTAAAAATGTCTGGGAGCGCTCTGGCGGTCTCTGGTGGTGCAAAAATGTATTACAACTAAATTCAATGCACGCCATTGACGTCACTTAACCGAGCAAAATGTTTCACTCGGTTACGCAATTTTTTACGGTTAATCGGTTAACCGGTTAACCATGGACACCCCTATCTACAACAGTGATACATACTGAACCACTAGTAAGTTGAACCTTTCCAACCCTATTTTGTAGCATACAGTCACAAACAGAATGAGAGCATCCACTAAAAAAAAAAAAGTCAAAGATATGCAGACTGTTGTTTATTTGAATTCTGTCTCTCTTGAGACAGCTTGTGCTGTGACACACCGGTCATCTGATCGCAACTTGGCGATAGACTTTTTGCACAAATAATTATTTTGTGTGTGTTTTGTGGGGAATGTGGCTGTATCTGTATGATTAGCATCTTTATGAGAGGACATTAGCATGTGAAAACTGACTGAATGACCTATCAGTGTGAATGCTGTCTATGAACTATCATAAGAGTGTGACTATTACTGACTATATGGCAGGCCATCTGTATTATTACCATCTGTATGACCGGCCATCTGCATGTGATTACTGATGACATACCCAGCAATCAGTGTGAATGCTGTATGTCTGGCAAACAGAGTATGTACTAGACATACAAAGCTTCTTTTTTTTTTTTCATTTTTACTCAAATTATTCTTATTGCATTTTTCTAGTGCTCAAATAAATCACTTGTACGAAGTCTAATTTATTTTTAATCCAAAAAGTATGTAGTGATATGTATAATGACTCAAGTAGTTTGTAGAACCCTTACATTTGTAAGTGTTACATTTTGTGGCTATTTTTCCTCAAACAGGGGGTGGGGGAGACTAGACATAGTCTCACAAAAATGGCTGCAGGAATTTAATTTTTTTATGGTATCTTCAAATTTGAAATATAAACTCATGAGAAATATAAAAAAAATTAATTAATAGGCCTATAATAAAAGTGACAAATTGTTTTCATAAAAAAAAAAATATGCGTAACATAGCCATTCGATCGTACTGGTGCCTTTATCAAAATAAAATAGTCAACCCAACATACAAAAGGTTACTGATCTAAAGGATCTAATCTAAAAAGGCCTACCGGAACACAAAAATCTGACATTTTCTGGAACAGGATCCAGCAGGATCAAACTAAGTACTGGTCATAATACTCACACAAAAATGTCTGATGTGAGCAACATTGTTTTTTGCTTCATCAGCTCCGGTGGAAGTTCTCTGACTGCGCAGTACAACCACACGCGCCAAAGTTACGTTTGGGATAATTTTATTTTAAATGCCATTATGTCAGCTGAAAACACTGCAATTTTGTTTTAAAATACAACAGCAAGCACAACAAAATTTCAAGAGGCACGTTCAGCAGTCTCCAATTCCAGAAAACAGTCAAAATCATCTCAAACATACAGCGCGCTCTCTTCATTTTACCAAATGATCATAAAAACATCTATTAATTTTATAATCCTGCTACTAGCATTTTATTTAAACTAAACCCCCTTTAATTCGGGTGAGAAAAGGTTTGTTTTTTTTGAGTGGGTTTTGTGCATCCTGTCATACCGGTGACTGCGTGTCGCTGCAATGGATGCAATTTTGCAGCATTAAGGTTAACGATTAATCGATGAATTGATCGATAATTTCAATGACGATCGATCATGGAAAAGATAGAAAATTGACATCATTATTTTTGAACATTATCGACTCCTAAAATGTCTTCTTTCCTAATTTACCTACCGCATTTTCCGGACTATAAGACACACTTTGTTTTCATAATTTGGCTGGTACTGCGACTTATAGTCAGGTGCGACTTATTTATAAAAATTAATTAAACATGAACCGAGAGAAATGAACCAAGAGAAAACATTACCGTCTCCAGCCGCGAGAGGGCGCTTTATGCTGCTCAGTGCTCCTGTAGCCTACACTGAGCAGCACAGAGCCCCCTCTCACGGCTGGAGACAGTAATGTTATCTCTTGGTTCTAAATAAATGCGACTTATATATGTTTTTTTCCTCATCCTGACGTATTTTTGGACTGATGCAACTTATACTCAGGTGCAACTTGTAGTCCGAAAAATATGGTAAATTGAATGTGTAGCACACTGTTGTCAGGAACTGTTACCATTCTTTTTTTTTTTTTTTTTTTTTCAGGTGTGAATGGGGGTGCAGATTAGCAGACTAATAAGCAAATTGAATTATACACTGAAATAATTGTTTTTTTTGTACCTGTACAATACAATGTAACTGTGTTTATGAAAGACTTTACTGACCTTGAAGATTGAGCCTTTTTTTCATCATCTTTTCTGTTTTCTTCCTCACCCTGGTTGAAATGAAGAAAGACAATTTTATCAAAATTCCAATTAACAGTAAATTCATTGCATTATGTACTTTTTATTGTTTCTAGAACTCTCTGTGTTTGTCCTCAGATCACACTAGCAGTGTGAGAAGTTGAGCTGAACTCATGTACACCCAGTCTGATTGGTGCATCAGTATTAGCATGGCAGAATCATCATCAGAACACAGTAAAGGCAGAAGTAACCAGCAAAATTAAAATGCATAGGTCTGATATGTGGATAAGCCAATTACGCACCTTCTTTTGGGTGGTTGGGCTGGATTTATCCTGTGAAGGAGAGCTTGAAGAGTGAGAAGATGAGGATTCTGAATCGGTGTCAGATGATGATGACTGACGTCGTTTATGACCTTTCTCTCTCCGTGAATGGTCTCTTGTTGTATACATTTTTCCTTCTTCAGATGTAGAGTGTGCAGATTTTAAAAACTTTTCACTCTCTTCTGCTGGTTTAGGTGACTGCTTCGGTGGCCCTTGGTCTAAAACTTTCACTTCTTTCTCTTCCTCGTGTTTTGATTCAGGTGTTGTTGTAGAGGCTTCTGGCTCCATAGCAACAACTTCAGAGCACTTCGGCGCTGATGTGAGCACTGACACCTGCTCAGGCTTGGAGGATGATGTAAGTGAATCAGGTGGTGGGACCTCTGAGAAAATGTGCGGCCTTCTAGTTGGGAAAGTGGTGGGTGATGTCAAATGTAATGGTGCAGAAGTCTCATCCACGTTCTCATATTCTTTTTCCTCACTTCTTTTTTGCTCATCTCTCTCCTCCTTCAACTCAGATTCTTGAATATCTTGTTGAGCAGTGGATACTGACACTGACACCTCTGACCCGAGAACCTTCTGAGCTGAGTCTTGCACTTCTGCTTCACCATCCTCCTGCTCTTCAACTTCCATCCCTCCTTCGCCTTCCATCCCTGCCTTCTGTGCACCACCAAACACGCCCTCCGATTCCATTTTGCGGACCAGCAGGCTAAGTGGACCAGGTCTGCGTGTGGATGGGGGTTCTGGGCTACTGGATCTAGAACTGGAGCTGGACTCCTGTCTTTTGAGGGATGGAGGAGAGACCATGCCTGCCCCTGGAGCAGCACCTTCTGCTAGGCCTGCTGCCTCATCTTGGTCATGTGGGCTCTGTTTGGGAGTGTCAGGTAGCGGGAAAGACAGCTCTGGAGGTGGAGATGGGGGAGGAGTAGGTTGACGGAGCTGCAGAGGTGGCTGGAGGACTGGTTGAGGCTGGGGAGGGATGTGCTGCGGTGGTTGAAGCTTTCTGCGGGATCGTTGGGGGACTGCAGCTGGTGGAGTGTGTACAGGAGGAGCCCGGACGTTCTTTTTCCCATGTGAGGTAGGACCCCATTCATCGTCTTCATCACTGTCGTCGTCGTCATCATCCTCATCATTGTCATCGCTATCCACTTCAGCACAAGCTGCAGCCCTCGCGGAACGGCTAAGCTGCAACACTGAATGGGCAGGACCTGCTTCGACCGGGGCCGTTCCCTCTCTTTCCTGGGCACGGGGCATCATGAGAGGCAAGCCTTGACGCTCAGGTTGTCCAACGACACGCACAGACAAGGAGGCAACTGCACGTGGAGGAGAGGGTGTTGCAACCTCCTCATGGCCCGGAGGGAAAGAAGGATGCCAGATCCTCCCAGCTTTAGTGTCGGGTGACTCTTGAGACACTGGAACAGGGCCTGTATCCAACCTTTGTGATCCCAATAACCCAGGGTCCTGTGGCAACCCTCCTCCTCCACCTGCCTGGGTTGCAGGCAGATGAGAGTGTAAGATGTGATGCTGGAAAACAATGAAAGATCAAACACATCCATGAAAACTGTGGAGATGTTCCCAGATACACACTTTTTAATTAATTATTTAGTAGTGATAATGTAATGCAATCTAATAAGTAGGGCTGGTAAGCGATTAAAATCTAATTTTTATCTAATTCACGATGTGGTGATTAATCTAATTAATTGGACATCAAATTTGGAGAACTTACTCTGAAAAAAATCATTTAAAGTCATTGTTGTGTAAAGCATCAAAAAGGTAGGTTCAGCAAGAAATATTTTGTTTTATAAAGTATATTACATTTATTTATGATGAAAGAATTTGAATTTTTGGTTGGGTGAACTATAACTTCAATAATTTATTTTCTCAATTTTATTATTTTTTACTATGAAAATGTTAAATTTAATTGAATTAAAAAATAATAAACTAAAACTACCAGCGGCATTACAAGATGGAAATATAGACTAGAAAATATATTTACACTTGCTCTATACCCTACTTTCATGACACTGACTCACTGTGGAGTTGACCGTTTTTATCTTAACAGCTCTTAACTCCGAAAGTGCACCTGGATGGTTAGATGCATGATGGGCTAGTATACATTTATTTATGCATTTAGCAGGCACTTTTTTTCCAAAGCGACTTACAGTGCATTTAGGCTAACATTTTTTACCTAACATGCTCCATGGGAATCGAAGCCACAACCTTTTGTGCTGCTAACGCAATGCTTTACCAATGAGCCACAAGAACACAGCAGCGCAAAATATAAGGTAATACTGTTTTTTTTTCTAATCATCTTGTCTCAGTTACAAATTTGACTGATAAATGATAAAGAGTGATAGCCCCTTTTGTATTGCATTGCATATGAGGGATGACAGATTGATAAAAAAGACATGCTATTTGTGACTAGATATTTGATACTTTGCGGTAAAAGTGTCTCTCTGATCTACTTTGCCCTATCAGAGCGGCTCCCTTTAATTTTTTTGTAAATTGTGAAGACCTCTGACAGTCTTACAAACTGTATCCAGTATCATAAGAATGATGGGTTACATTTTGTTTTATGTAACCTTTTCACAGTTTACACAGGGCCTGCTGTCTTGTCTTTTTGCCTTGTTGTTTCTGATTGCACTTTAACCTCAAGGGGGAAATCCATATCAAATCTCAGAAGGTAAAATCAAAACAAAAAGTTACAACTTGTTCTTTGTCATCTGAGTAATGATTTTAAGTAGGGGGAAAGAAAATTTGGGGATTTTTTTTTTTTGCCATATCATCCAGTCCTAAATTTTAGGGACCTTTTCTAGGCTCCATCACGCAGTAAGTTGTTACCCTGCCTTATATTAGTCATCAATCGACTGTATGAAATGGCAGATGATCCACTTAGGTCTGGGGCGAGGCAAGTGTGTTAATTGCGTTATTTTTATCCTTAATTAATCAAATTAATGTGTTACTTACCAGCCCTACTAATAAGCAATAATAAGAGCAAACTTCTTAGTATTTCCTCAGAGCACACTGCAAGTGTGAGGAGTTTAGTTGAACTCACTTACACCCAGAGTGACACATTCAAACTCTGGTGCATCAGTATTAGCATGGCAAGCTCATCATAGGAAACTCTCTACTGAGTCTACATGATTGCATATATGTGGTGTAAATTCTAACTGCTTGAATAGAAAACCAATGCTGTCAAAGCAGGCAATGATTTTTCTGGACAGTTCCCTAATCAATACATCTCTAGTATATTACAAGCCACAAATCAAATCACCTTGTGTATTTTCTGATCAAATAATTCTGATAAATAAATCGAAGGCACAACTACATCAAATAAAACTTTACTTTGTGCAAACATTTAAGTCAGTTTTATACAAAGACTAAGTGTGCTTACTCTCTCTGGTAGAAAGGAAGAGCTATCTTTGGTTGGTGTGGGTTCATCCTCCTCAGGACCAGCAGGACTCTGGGTCTCTGAAAGCAGCATATTGCAAAGGTCATGTATAATTTATATAGTAAATATATATAGTTAACATATATAGTTATGTACTAAGGTTTTTTTGAATTTGAAAAAAAAATGTAAACACCCTCAAGTGGCTGAAGTTGAAAGCATAAAGAGGAGTAAGTCAATGCCCCTATGAAATCTTTAATGCAGAGGTTAAAAATGTAATCTAATGAGCAAACAAAGAATACCACTGTTGGATAGCCATTAACAACCACCTAGAATTTCCTCAGAGCACACTGCAAGTGTGAGAAGATAAGTTAACTCACTTGCACCCAGACAGACTGGTGCATCGGTATTAGCATGGCTGGCTCATCACTGGAAACACTAAATTAGTGTATGAGACTTCAAACATTATGCATCACTGTATGTTATTACACCAGGCACAGATGGTGTAGTCGAGTCAGTGTTATAACCTGCGTGTATATGTTCATGTGAGTCTGCTTACCATCTGCCTCAGTGGCCTCCCGGGCTTCTCTCTCCAGTCTCTGTCGGAGGAGCTCCTGCTGTTTGGCCAGGTACTGCTTTATAAAGCTGTTCTGACTCATCTCCTCTCCAATCTGATACATACACAGAGAGCACACTCCAGTCAAGGTCATCCCATTTACAATTCTTGGAGCCAACAAGCATGACAAACTTGCGGTAGTCGTGTTTTTATTATTTAGAAAAGTTGTATGGATTGTCAAGTAAACCGAAGTTGAATACAGGTAAATGTGTTCCTTTATTTAAAAACATACTAAAATGCCTATTATTTAATAAAAAGTAACGACTATCAGTCAAAGTGCATGTTGTATGCAACAAGTTTAAAACCATGTTGAAAATGTAAAAGAATTAGAAAAGAATACATCAATACAGTAAGCTTTATAGAATGCCATTTTAAACACAGAAAACTATAATTTTATAATCTATAAATGACGGAAATTAAATTAAAATGTCTTCCTTACCTGCGAATTGGGCTGAAGACCAGTTTGATGGGTAGATGTTCGTTGGAGATTCTCCAACATAAGAGCCTTTAAAAACATAGCAGATGATGCACATTTAAATACAGATGTAGTCATGCACATTAAACCCAGTAAACGAATGAACAGTATTTTTTTATAAACACTGTCTGTTCCTAAATCCGATCAAGCATGTTTCTTGCGATACAAACCTATGCAATACATTCTTAATATAAAGAAAAGGTCCGAGAACTTCGAAAATATCTCACTTACCCGAGCAGCACACCATGACCGCTTTCGGTTTGGATACACGAGAGAGACTGAAGAAGCGTCGCTGAATTAAGTGTTTATATTAGCGGTGACAGTGGCATTAGCCTTTCACATTATTCGCTACATTAGCACATACTTAGCAGATGACTCCGTTAATCTGACAGTTTACCGGTCGTCATGCTAACCGTCGATGGAAAATAGGCACTGAAAGAAAAAGTCTCTCACGTGAATACGATTTTGATCAACTGAAAGTGTGAAATACTCCGACCCCCTAAAACGCGGCATTTATAACCAAATTAGTTTTAGTGATTTACATATAATAGCCCACAAGAAATGCCCAAACTTGATTAACGAGCGTTTGTATAATTGTAATTCCAATAAATGTAATTCCAGTTTACATATGTAGAAACTATAAACTACTGGTTATTTCTACCATGTTTATAAATGTGCAAGTGTCAAACGCGAATCCAATAACACCACACTGACAAGCGCGCGACCCACTGCAAACATACGACGCGCGGGCACGACGTCAACTCCGAGACCTCGGCTTGTCATGACCCACAGACTGTTTATAAAGCACCCTTTCTGCTGTATTATCTCAATTACGTGATATAACTGCACAAATAATGGAAAGCAATTGCCGTGCGGCGCGGTAAACGATTCAAACTATCCACATGCACGCGACGAGCATTCCCGCTCTCGAAGCAGCGATACTTGGCCTGTCTGTCGCTCTCGTCTCCTGCTCAACTTGACAGCAAGCGTAAGGTTTAAGCCTGCAATTTGACCAGACTCACCCCTTTCAGCCGTTTAATGAGTGCATTTTTCTGTCCACTTTTGGCGAGCCCTCTTTGCTCCAGGGCGGTTTTTAAATCCGCCACACGAAGCGAATGAAGCGGTTTGCCGTCTAACGTAACATCCTCGAGTTCCGCCATTTTGCTTCACGAACTTCTGGGGCCGTTCACGAGCGCACTATGCGCGCGTGACCGAGCACTGATCTCCGGAAGAGAGGGCCAGATAGACATGAAAACAGAAACAAGTGGCTGCGCTTGCAAAAACGGGCATGAACAAAGCTTTCAGCTCTGCTCCACGCGATTTGTAGTCTGCATCCAGGATATTTAATTTACAACAACAGTTTAGAATTGCACTCATTGTGACCCCTGTGTCCTTCAAAACACAACACAAGCAGAAGCGCATGGCTTAATTCAGTTTCTAAAACCATCCTAGAATCTGTCAGTTTGCTAGTCTATCAGGATGCTCAATTGCTGGATTAGGTGGGTTTTCAGTATTGTTCACCTGGTAAAGGTTGGAAACCAGTCTGTTCACAAGATAAACCTCGACTGTTGGACTAGTTAGACCAGCAAAGGCTAATTATCACTGCAACATAATCAAGGAAACACATTTGGGACCCTTGACCACAAAACCAGCCATAAGAACCTCAAGTATATTTGTAGCAATAGCCAACAATACATTGTATGGGTCAACATTATAGATTTTTATTGTAATCATAAAAATCACTAGGATGATCATGTTCAATGAAGATATTTTGTAAAGTTTCTACCATAAATATATCCAAACGTAATTGTTGATTAGTAATATGCATTGCTAAGAATTTCATTTGGACAACATTAAAGGCAATTTTCTCAATATTTAGAATTTTTTGTTTGTTTTTTGTTGCTCCCTTTTAAAAAAAAGAGAGCGAGAAATTTGACCCTTAAGACTGGTTTGGTGGTCCATGGTCTAATTTTAAACAAGAAAAATACGACACAGGACAAAAAAACTGAAATAACCACAACTTTGTTCAGTAACAAAAATGTATTTTGAAGAATCTCAACATTTGACAAGTACCAAAGACTCCCTAAATGCAAAGTACCTGTGGAGTGTGTCTTACAAACAAAACGTCAAAATGAACATCGACATAATGTGAAGAAGCACAAAATATGCATGTCAAAAATACATTCTGGTACCAAATGAAAAGAAACATCACATTCTTAAAGCAAACTTTGAATTATTAATGCAAAGTCGCGTGAAACATCCCTGGTTATGTGTGCATATATTTCTTTAATAAGCAACTTAAAGCCATGCAGACATTTAACAAAATCAAATAAATATAACTATATAGGGCCATCAAATCTAAGCATTACTATAAGCACTTAATTTAAGAACTTAAGATAAATGAGTCTTTTGAGAGGAACGCTAGCTTGAGGACTTCTATAATTGAAATGTTTACATATACATAGTTATTTTTTTTTACAGAGGGACATGATAGCTCATTCAAAAGCATAAAATATGATGCCTGTCTGTATACCTAGATGTATACTCTGAAGTACCTGTTGAGGTGTTGTATTTGTTTCTTTACTTATCCAAGTGGTTTGTGTAGTAATACTGAAAAAGTCCACCTGATGGCACTTCGAGTCAACTAACACACCAACACCAGAGGAAAGCGTCTACATCAGCTCAGAATTCAATTCACTTGACTGGACTTTTCAGCACTTTTGAACCACTTTATAATCCACTTTATCTATTGTGATAGGACTGACAAAATAGGTAAAAACTAAAAAGGCCACTTTTTTTTTTTTTCAAAAAGGCAGTAATAAAGGGAAGGCTCCTTGAGATTTAAACTGACATTTTTCTATGGCTGAATTATTCAATCGCAAGAGCCAGTGAGTGTAAAGATGTAAACCGAACCAAAGTCGAACAGCAAGAATAACACTGATAGCATCGTACCGGTGGCCAACATGTAAATCCTGTATATAAAAAGTGGAGATGTGGGTATTTACAGAAAAAGATGGCGGAAGGAGTCATAAAAAGTGAGCTGATGCTGGAATTAACAGATGGAGGAGTGGGCCAAGATACAGAATATGAGGGTGTCTTGTAAACATTACGATACATTTATGACACCGCTATGATTTTCCAAGACAGGAGGGAAACAGGTGCATGTTTTAACATGTCTGAGCACTGTTCAATGGGTAAGATACACAAACTCAGTCTGATTAGACCCAAGCCTGTTTGAGTACAAGATACTGTAAGCACCAGCATTTCGACTGCCACTATGGAAGCTACTAGATATATATTGCCGTTTTCAGAAATGCTGCATAGCCTGTTTAAAAACAAAAACCCTGTATGATATTTATTGTGCAAGAGTTGTTGCCCAGACTGCTTCACCGTTAAGATGCCTTTGTGAGCATGTGAAAAAACCGACTGTGGGAGTGTGAGAAATATGGGAAGAAAAGATAAATGAGTGAAACAAAGAGTGTGAAGAAAGACGCTGAATGAACCTGACAGACAGGTTTATCTCTGAATCAGCATTGTGGGAAATTCTCTCCCAAAATTCAATAAATTGTTGTCTTACTCATTCAAAAAGTACCGTTTTCTTCATGTCTGTTTAAATAATCGAGCATTCCTTCTTGTTTATAGCATTTGAAACTAGGTTAGCTTTATCTGTTTTGGTTACATGTGCAGCACATCTGAAACCTCGTGGGCTGTCAAATTACTCACTTCAATCTCTATAACACCAAGGCCACTTCACATTTACAAACCAACTGAATAATTAGACCAGGTTACAAGAGCAGCCTTAAATACAGAGGATCACTTTAACCTCATGGACGTCAATATGGTTAAGGGGACAAAATAAAGCTATTAAAATGTGCCTGAGGTTACAAACATCTTCAAACAAAACATCCATCAATAAGTTATTAAAACCTGTAAGTGTGCTTGGCACCACAAAAAAGGGGGAAAAAGATATAGAGACCAGTATAAAGTGTAAAAACCAACACAGGCAAGCAGATACACTCCAACATATACTCACCAACTGTTTGATCATTTTATCACTGTTGAACTAACACAAGCAGTGACACACTTCTGATGAATCTTCAAAAAATGGTAATAATAAGGCATTCCACTGAGAAAACAAGGTTAAACCGCCCACAAATAACATCAAGATATCTCAGCTAATCGCTGCAAAAGCCCAGAGAAGCCAGCTGCATGCTGGGATAGATCAGCTACTCTGTCCACCATTTCTTGCGTAGCAGGGACCGAAGGATAATTCTGGGCTGCACCCTTAGTTGCCACAACAACAGCCTTCAGAGCTTGGCAGAGGCGTCCACTGGAGGTGGTGACCTGAGGAGACAAACAGTGTCTGTGTGTGAATGCATTTAAATAATGTCACCTGCTTATAACATCATCGCTGGAAACTGAGCCGTCAACATGTTTACCAAACGCTTGTCCACTTCATGCTGACTATTGCCCATGGGTTAGCAACCGTGAATCAAAATTTGATTTGTTGTGGCATGAATCATTAAGTTCATTCACTGGTAATCAAGAATTTGTGAAATAACATTTCTAACCAGAGTATCTATGTTCTAACCTTTGCTCTGAGGTCTGAAGAGCTGAGTAGCCGTGCAAGTGTATCCCCAATAAAGACAAGTTTGTGTGCGGTTACAATGAGACTTTTCCCCCTGGAAACGAAGACTCGGGGTGGTTGGTTCCCTTGGACACTTGTGAACAGAGAATCCATTGCATCGGCCAGGCAAGAGAGATGAGAGAGACTTTGGGAGGAGTAGAAAGAGAGTAGCTCTGAATCCTCTAGAGACAGAGAGACTTGAGGTGATGGACTCATCTGGAAAGAAACATAAGTAGAAGTTATTCCTACTAATGCACAAATGACATAGACCCTAGCCTCCTTGATGCCTAAAATAGCGTAATTAGAAGCCTACATCTGGCATTTCAGTGTGTTATACTTAAAGTTTAATTACGCTGAGTTTGTCATTTGGAGTAGTTTAACTATGACTTAATGAATGAGCTCTGTTTCGAGTTGAATTCCTGCAAAATGTAGAAAATATGTCTTGAATGTACATGTTTATAGTTCAAATATTGTCATTTTTATATCACTGAACTTGTTAAGAAAAACTGTGAGTACAGATCAAAGATATATACATTTATGCATGTACAAATTCAAATAAAAATGTTTTTAAGTAGTTTTTTGCTCCGGAAGTCTGGATTTATTTGATTAAAAATCCAGTCAATCATTAAAGTAATACAATTTAAAACAACTCTTTCCTATTTTAATATATTTTAAAATTTAGTTTTTTCCTGTGATTGCAAAGCTGAATCTATAACAGCCATTACTCCAGTGTCACATGACCCTTCAGAAATCATTCTGATATGCTGATCTGGCGCTCTTTAGTATCACTTCTTATTATAATCAATGTTAAAACAGCAGTCCTTCTTGTTATTTTTTGTGTAAATTGAGATAAATGTATTTCTGGATCCTTTGATGTATAGAAAGTTCAAAAGAACAGAATTTACACGTAAATATTAACTGTCACTTTTTATTAATATAGTGTATCCTCGCTGAATTAAATTATTTATTCTTTTTTTTTATCTCAATGAAACCAAACTTTTAAATGGTAGTGAACTGAGTAGATTGCAAAGTTTGATCCAAATCAGTCAGCAATGGTGTCTGATTAAGGTACTATTTAAGTGTTACTATCTTTCTGCAAAGGCTTTTCTAGTGTTTAAAAGACTTACTTTATTATCAGTTGTGGTGATAAGCTGTGAAGAACTGTGCTCTGTATGGGTGTCTGGGGGAGGCTCTGGCTTCCCCTAAAACAGAGCAACAAAAATCTAAACGTCCACAAAAAGAGAACTGCAGACCAGAGAAAAGTTTCAACAAAGACCAATACAGGCACCAAAACACGAACAGACAGTAAAAAGAGAAGTATTCAACACATAAATACCAAGTTGGCGTGAAAGTTACTTTGTTACGGTAACTGATGTTTTTGTTTGATAAGTACAATGCTTCAAGCTTCTGCCTGATAAACACTTTTGTTCATCCTTAAATAAAAACTGACACAATAATATTAGAGTGTAATGAACATTTTCTCTTTTTATGTTTGTATGCTCTAGTTTACGGCATTATATCCATCCACACTCCACAATCTTTTTATAAAACAGGTGTCTAACCTGCAGTTTGACGTATCCCACACTATCACCTACAGGATATGATGGCGGTGGTGTAGGAGTCAGGCCGATTCCTGCATACTCATTCCCTTGGTCCTCATCCTCCATTCTTCCCACAGTCGGGGCTAAAGAAACAGGTGCCGGGGCCATAGGGAAGGCAGGGGCTGGCGGAGGAGGCAGCGGTCGTTCCTGGATCCAGCTGCCCTTCCGTGATCCCATGTCCCCTGTGATTGGTTTGACCTCTGCCACCGGCAAAGCAGGAAGAGGTCTCCGGGACAGAGACTCCTGGGAAGGTAAACGAGGCCGTGCTTGACTCTGTAAAAGAGAGATGGAGTCTTCAAGGGCACAGCGGACCATCGTGAGCAGACCGTCGGCTGGAGGGGCAGTGCCACACACCGAAAGGGCAGGAAGGAGGTCAGAGAGACGGGACCAAGCCTGCTGGAGAACAGGAGGAATATCACCAACATGCCCAGCCTTCCAGACAGAAAGGATCTCAGCCAATGCAGAGGCTAGGTCTCGGGATGGGGTGGTGGCGACAGAGGCGGCGGTCAGAGCAGACTGGACTAGAGCCGAAAGAGATGCTTTCCACTGGATGTCCCCGGAGCCGGTGCTTGACACAGATAAACGGCATGTTGGGATTTCCAGAGTGAGGGCAGGCATGTCATAGATGCCTCCATCAGGTTCAGACACATCTTCGGAGGTTAAGTCTTGCTTTCTAGGACTGGAAATCGAATAGGTACGTCCATTTCCCACAGTCTCTGCAGTTAATCCCGGCATTTCGCTTGCCTCCAAGGGTAAACCAGGAAGACTGGGAACACTGTACACATCCTCATCCCCTGCATCTCCAGCCGCAGCAGCTGATCCTGGAATGTTGTAGGTTTGCTGCTGATGGTCAGAGGAGGAATTCAGGGCCAGAGTGGGAACATCATAAATCTGAAAGATATGAAAGTGTTACTCACTGTTTACTAATTCATAAAGCGTTACAAAAGATTTTGGAACCATGACTCCATTCAGCTGTGCAAATTGTGCCATAAAGCATGAATCAAGCTTTTTTATGACTGTTATGTGGGAGTCTCCGCTACTGTTCAATTTAAGACTGAAAAAATAGTGCATCATACACTAAACAACTGAGGATCACACACTACTTAACTGTCAAGTAATTCTGAACAGACTCATTCCTAAATGTGACTTGTTGCTAGGAGATGCATGACAAATAAAAACAACATGTGTTTCATAATCAATTAAAAATATTAAACAAGCTTGATACAGTCTGAAGCTAAAAAGTCTGTGCTTTTCATACACTACAGGATTTTGGATGAAATATGTAAACTCTGCCGGAATCAGTAAGACTAATTTGCCATGTGACTGGTTCCACTTTGACACTGAGTAATAGTAATAATAATAGTAATATATATGGATTAAGAGCAAAAATCCCCTAGAAAACATGATTATACATCCGCTACATTTATTTACAGTTGATTCTCTTTCCACAAGCACCAAAATCCATTGCTGAGGATTCAGTGAGGATTAATAAGAAAAATGAGAGAGGGAAAGGGGAGAGAAAGATTGTGGGTGGAGGGCTTGAATAGAGCCACACGGGTCTGGCTGATCTGCCCAACCCGACAGACTGCTGTGACTTGTGTGAACAAGAGAAAAGTGTTACATGCCATTAGCTCATAGAAGAAAAAAGGTGTGGTTTAAAAAAGCAAAGGAATAGGAGAGGAGTGTGAGAATGAGACACAGAGAACAAGAAAAACAACAAGAGGAAAAACAAAGGAGAGATCATGTGAAAATTAGGAGATTGTATGTAAATGTATAAAACCTCTGATATTTAAAAGTAGATGATCTTTTTAGCAATTTAATTTCAAAAACACATTCTTTTGAACTTTCGATTCATCGAAGAATTCTGAACAGTGAAATTAAGAACTTTTCTTTAGCATCAAAAAAGCTTATTGAAATGATTTCTGAAGGATCATGCGACATTGAAGACTGTCTGCTGAAAATTCAGCTTTGTGTCATAGGAATAAATTATATTTTAAAATACATTAAAAAGGAAGACAACTAATTAAAACTTTAATGATATTCGACAATGTTAATGTTTTGATTATGTATTTTTTTATCAAATAAATGCAGCCTTGCCTAACATAAGATACTCCAAACTGTTGGAAACAGTAGTGAAGACACATTGCATTAGTATTTGATACCAATCAAACTAATGAGCATTGGTAACACAGTGGCTCATGATCAACCTCAATGTACTACTTTAAATGTGTGGTAGTCCAAAAGAAATACGAGAGCTATGAAAGGAGGCATGATTTTCAGCGAATAAAAACGTAGGTTCTGGTCTGTTCCTCACACAGATCTATCATATGCCTTCCTAAGACATTGCATGGATAATTCTATTGTGCTTTTCGCCTAATTTTTTTTTTCAGGTAGACAACCTCTGAGAGCAAGATCAACATTCTGCCTTGCATTTGCTTTTGTGTTTGATTTCTTACCTCTGAGCCGTGGTCGGTGTGTAGTGGTACAGCGCGAGGGGTGTTATAGATCCCATCATCCTCCTCAGACGGCACTGCAGGAATTGGACGCTGCCACCTATTTGTAGGAGGTGTATCATACACCTGAGGAACACAGGGATAAGCATTAAACATTGCATACTCTCCATTATTTCCTCAGAGAAATAACCTCCGTCTTCTGCAGAACTGGAACCTATTACTTTTTTCCAATCAAGTTCTCATTTATCTCACCTCCTCATCCTGAGAACTTGCACTCTCTCTCTTGGTCACTGTTTCACTGTTCTTCTTCATCTCATCCACTTGCATGTGTCCAGTTTTACTTCCCTGTCTCTCTTCCTCCAGCATGTTTGTCTGCGAGGGTACAGGGTTGGCCTGGAGAACAGGGTGGGTGATTGGAACCGAGTTAGACTGAGGTAAATCCTTCCTGGTCACACTTCTAACAGGGGGTGCTGGAGGAGGTGGTTTGCGACCAAAATTTGGGGACCCCGGTACTCCTGACTTTCCTGCCCTGGCGAGTAGAGGGGATTCTCTCAGGCCACCCTGGGCCAGTTTTCCTCGACCAACTGGAGGAGTTGAAGTACCACCCTTTAGGGGTCCTCGGGCCGGGGGAGGTGTCTGCTTCAGATTCTGGCCTGGGGTTGAGGCTCCAGACACTCCTACAGTTCCAGCGGGGTGTTTGCGGTCAGATTGAGGGGTCCTGGATATGGCACCTCCAGGTGGGGTTGGGGTTTGGTACATCCCTGGGGCATCCTGGCCAGTCTTACTCTGAGAAGGACTAATTATAGAAGATGGGCTGCTTTTAGGTATCATCCCATCTGTAAGTCTTGAAGTCATTCCCGATACACACTGTCCTGCCACTGGGGCACCACTTGTCGGAGTCTGATATAAATTCTCACTGGTCAACGCAGCGACAGCTGGTCTAGGCACCAAGTAGCATCCATCAGAATTACCAGCCCCTGCATCCCGTGGACTTAAATACTTAGCCTCCCCTGCTGTTTCAGCTGCAGACCTGGGAACAGCACTTGGAGTCAGGTACACTGAATCGGATGTCAGTGCACCTTGTGATCTGTGCTGTGCTGCCACTGGCGCAGGTGAGGTGGGAGTCTGGTAGAGGGTCCCTGACTCGTCACCCCGTCCTCTAAGTGAGGGTGAGCGGGGTCGTGCCGCCACAGCCACATCCCCCCAGTCCGGACGAGGCCTGGTTCCAGAACTAGAATGTGATCGTGGTCTTCCTCCATCAGAGTGACGCAGCTCTCCAGACCTGGCTGGGACAGGAGCAGTCCCAGGGCTCTGGTACACCCCTTCAGCTACGCTGGGTGGTGAGAGATACACCCCATCTGGATCGTCAGTGCTCAGTCCATTCACCCTGCTCTGCTGGCTAGTCGATAGACGGACCGAGTCCACACTAGGAGCTCGTCGGGGATCTGTACCTGTGCTTGTAGCCGGAGTCTGAGCAGTTTTGAGGAGGCGTAAACGGTTGGCGGGGGCAATTCCTTGGCGGCCATGTAGGGAGCAAAGCCACCATCCTGGTCCGCCATCCTGCTCCTGGTCCAGAACCATCAGGATATCACCTTTGCGAAACGCTAACTCCTCTGGGCTTTCAGCAGCATTGTCAAAAAGTGCCTTTGCAAGCACCGTCTACAAGACAGTAAAAAACTACTTATCAGGAAAAGGAGAAGAAACTAAACAAAGTTTTAAATAAAACCGATAAAGACATAAATCACCTCTGGACTAGCTTATTTTTTAGTCTAGCTTTCTAGTAAACCTAGCACTTTACTATTTGACTACTGCTGGATCTGTGATGAATTGCTCAGGTTCTTCTACTGTAATTTGCTTCGGATTAAAGCATCTGTTAAATGCATGAATGTAAATGTAAATGCGACAAAGGCAGCAAAACATAATAAATTCCTGCAATGTCCTTCAATGGGAATAGGCAAGGACAGCAATATATTTCACTGGACTGCTAGCAACAATGTAATTCAATTGTTGTTTAAAGACAATGTACTCAGTTAAACTGAATTAATTTGAGCCTTCAACTAACATTCAGCTGCATTGTCTTAGTAAGGGAAATCAAAAAAGGAAATAAATAGAGGATCTAACCTGGCCACTTCAACCAGGTTCATCAACCTGTGTGACCAAAACAGTTTGTTTCCCCATTTACTTAACAAACAGAACTACCACATCATCACAACAACACAAGGACGATGAAGGCTATGGCCAACGCCAAAAAACCCTAAGTCTCATAGCTTTAGCATTTAAAGAACACACAAATATGGCTTAGATTAAGAAGCTTAAAAGATGGTCAGTGCATAGCAATTTAATTGCTGACCTAAATTCTTGTCATACATAGAGCCTACAAAAGAACTGCTCATTTAAATGCCTCTGAAAAGGGCAGTGCTTATGAGCTGTACAGTTAGGAGTGAGTGACGTTATGAATTTAATGGGTTGCCTCAAGGTCTTCTGTATTCAGGACACCACACTTCTGCCTTCATGGGTAAATCAATATTGATAGAGAGAATGCATAAGTAAGGGCAGAGGTCTGTGATTAAGGGAGAGAGAGAATTAGTGATTAAGGGAAAGAGGCGCTGAGTTGATGATAATGAGGAAGACTAGTGGGGGTGGGGCTCAACATCTGTCCCCCAGTTTTAGGGCCTTTTGTCATCTCCTTTTCTACCTCTAAATTTCCCTTTCATTCTCTCATTCCCCCGAGGGGATGTGGTGCTCTGAGGCAAGCTGAGCCCCGGCTCCCCCTCCTCCATATTAGCAGTGGATATGAATATTAAGGACTGGACAGCAGAGAGTGTTTTACAGTGCTGACTTGCACACACTTACCGAGAGGGACATGATTGAAGCTGGTTCTCCGCAGTTTTTGGATGTGTTAATTCCACATGGGCTCACCACACAAACTGTATCCTGTTCACATGTGCACTGTGTGACTCATCTGCATGTTTTGCAGATCTGGTTTTCCATTAACCTGAACTGTGCAGTGGCGGTAAATACGATGATCCAAAAAAGATTAATTTCTCAAAACCATGATTGTCGTCCTTTGCATTCTGTGATTTTCATCACATCTGTCAGTTGCCGCACATATTGAACCTAGAGGATCAAAATAAAGGCATTTTAGATTAATCTTAATAGTATAGTAGTAGTGTGTTAGTAATACAGAGTTCATTCTCAGTCAGTTGCAGCAGCTAAACTTGTCAGACCAGCTGTGGGGCTCCACCAAAAAAGATCTTATTTCATGGGAATTTGGCTGTTAACTTTTAATTACAGCTATAATGTGGTATTTAAATCTGCCCACCCTTACTGGACAGAGGATTTTTATAACTTAGTAATTATGAGTTAACATAAGTGAAGACGTTTTTTATGTTTATTTCTTGTTTATAAAGTTTTTTTTTTTTTTCAGTTTAAAGGAATGAAACATAAAATCATTTCAGTAGCTGTGGCACAGCCGCCTGCTAAAGGCTAGGACACTGGCCCTTTGATAATATGGTTATATTTATTTTTATTTATTAAAAAGATGGCAAATTATAATCATATCTACCTAGCGTATTTCAAGAAATTTTGCTAAATTAAACCACACCAGGCTGCAACAGAAAAAAAAATCACAGTCCTAAGCCACGTTTCGTTTTCCATCCAATACATCTCAAGGTTTCTTTTATGCAGTAGAACCCCAATGAGACAAACAGAGGAATAAATAAATGAATAAATAAAATAAAGAAAACAAGAAAAACCCGAATTCTCCGGATAAACCAGTGCAAAAGGCATTAGGCATATAAATAACGTTCTTTCAAAAAACGGGTTGCATTTTAATTCAGTCACAAAGACGCAAACAAGCGGCGATCAGCCAGTGTAACAGCCTACGTTAACTAAATATGAAATGCTCGTCTTACCGTTCACATGTCTAGAAAAATCATCTGGAAAAACAAAAGTAGGAGTCAAACGTCGCAAATCATATATTCTCAAAAGACTGCAATGCACGGCTGTTGTTTTTCTTCTCTTTCTTTGGGGATACACGTCTCGCTCCGCCAGGCTTCGCCCTGCCCTGGCCTTCTTGGTTTTGAATTACAGTTGAGCGCATATGGTCGCTCCCCCTCATTGTGCCCAACACAGCACGATTCCTACAGCGCTTCACGCCCTCTAGTGGAGGACTCACTCTATCTATCTATCTATCTATCTATCTATCTATCTATCTATCTATCTATCTATCTATCTATCTATCTATCTATCTATCTATCTATCTATCTATCTATCTATCTATCTATCTATCTATCTATCTATCTATCATTTGTTTTTAGATACATTTTCAAATGCTGCTTGTGGTTACAGCTGCCTCTAATGTAAACTTCTGACCAATTTCACATTAAAAAAACTACACAGACTAGGAATTTACTCTTGTAAATTTCTTAGGATGTTTCTGTCAGATCAGAGAAAAGACAAAAAAAAAATTGCAAATGCAAAAAATAATAATAATAATAATGATTTATTGAATTTACTAATCGTTTTAAGGTAAGAGGTTGCGATTAATTTATTTTAGCCACATTTAAATAAACTAATTTATTTGACTAACTTTCAACTAAGTTTATTTAAATGTAGCTAAAATAAATAGTTTGCAACCACTTACAAAAAAAAAAAAAAAAAAAATATATATATATATATATATATATATATATATATACATATACATATACATATATATATATATATATATATATATATATATATATATATACATATATATATATATATACATATATATATATATATATATATATATATATATATATATATATATATATATATATATATATATATATATATATATATATATATATATATATATCTAGACTGAAAATGTTTAGCATAATAAATGTCATATTATCTGAGATAGACACCTTGAACAACAGGAACTGCACTGAACAAACACAAAGCTTTGTTACAGAACAAAAGGACAGGGTCGATGCCAAGGTTTCTGATAGTGCTGTTTAAATATTTGTTGACCTCACAAAGTGCAAGTGATCAGGAAAGCACTTTTCTGTTCAGCTCCAACCATATCCTATTTTTACTAAAAGCACCACTGCAATAATCAAATTAAATGCAAAACCAGCAAAATAAAATACTTAACTAATATATTAGGTGGATTTTTAAGAATGAGTGGTTGATTAATTTTAATAAATAAATTAATTAATATTCCTTGAGACTAGCATCTTCCTCCAGAGGGCGCGTGAGGGCTCAGATGGATCAGAGAGTTGATTCCTCCACTGAACGATATTACATTTTTGGGGGGTATATTTGTACACTAAAATGTAAAACATTAAATCATTTAATTCAAAATCTTAATACCCGACATAAAAAAAGAAAAATATGGCCCATAAATTTATACGAAATCATATTTAAAAATATCCAGTCAAGCTTCCGGTAATCGCACTGATCTGTGATTGGTCAGTTCTCACAAGCGCTGTAGAAAGTTACAGGAACCACGCAAAATTCGCATCTACTCTCTACTTGCTTCTTGGCGGTGTGTGCAATAGTTTACACCTGATAAATGACACCAGAAAAACATTAGTATCCATCAAATTGCACATAAAATCAAGAATGACCTGCAATAGGATAAGAAATACAGAAGTGTATTTCCAGTCCAATAAGAGACAACTTCCGGACCGTTTATCACCGCCCTTTCTCAGACCCATAAAACACAATCTACCAGTTTATAATATTTCTACGGTAATGACGTCTGAGAGACGTTGAACTTTATTACTTGCAAAGTGCCACCAGAACAGCAGGCCTTCTCTGCTCGTAGGTAAAGCTGTAGTTCTTCTTAAGATATATTTAACAATTCTATGAATATCATCAGTTTATCCAGGTTTAAAATAACACGATTCGCTCTTGGCTCACTTCAATAATAAATGCGTTGTTGTGCAGTTAACGTTAGTTCTGTTTAAGTAACATTTAAGCAGGATAACTTGATGGTTTTTGAAGTACCTCACATGAACTCTTTTTCACTTGAAATGCTTGTCAAGAAATGTAATTAATGTTAACGGTAAAACTATCCTGTGTTACTGTAACTGTGTACACAAGATGACCTTTAACCCACTTAGAAATTATGCAGACTCTCCTTTTGTTTTTCTCAAGACAATGTTGAAGGCTGTAACCAGGTGCCTTTGGTCAAATCCTGTTGCTGGCAGAAGAATGATGTCCCATCACATACCACAGAATTTGTCAGGAAAAGTTGCTATAGTAACTGCATCCACAGATGGGTATGATGCTTTATTTACATTCTTGTCCAACTGTTCTTTAGTTGCACATCTTTGATATATAAGGGTGTGTAGCTGTCAATACTAAAACATATGTAAATATGTCAACATGCATCCTAAATATAATGCTGACACACCCTTGTACTCACTGATCTTCTCAGGATTGGGCTCGCGGCTGCGGAGGCTTTGGGTCAGAGGGGGGCACATGTGGTTGTGAGCAGTCGACGTCAGGCCAACGTTGACAAGGCTGTGTCCCTCTTGCGCAGCAAAAATATCAAAGTAATAGGCACCACATGCAATGTAGGGAAAACAGAAGATAGAGACAAACTCGTTAACATGGTGAGGAGTTTCTTTATCACTCTTTTTAGTAAATATTTTGTAAACATTTTGAGAATCATACTGGGGAATATACGCAAATGTTATGAGGAGCCCAAAAGTCTGTGCAAACTTGCCAACGTATCATATATTTTGTGTAGAAATTTGATGTTAAAATGCTGTTATGTACTTTGTTGTTGCAGACAATTGAACAGTGTGGCGGTGTGGACATACTGGTGTCCAATGCAGCGGTGAACCCGTTTTTTGGGAACATATTAGATTCCACAGAGGAAGTCTGGGACAAAGTATGAAAAAGTTAATAGCCTTAATTAGCTTTTTTCTATGGGTGAATGTCTATCAGTATTGACTTTCGCTTTATGTCTATCACAGATACTTGGAGTGAATGTGAAGGCTTCTTTCCTTCTAACCAAACTGGTTGTGCCTCACATGGAGAAAAGAGGGTGAGAATTCAAGGGTGGGGGTTGGGTCTATATATATATTTATTTTTTATAAATAACCTTCATATCTGAGCCTAACTAAGGATCTTTTCATTTCCAGGGGTGGGTCAGTTGTGATTGTGTCTTCAGTCGCAGGGTACCAGCCAATGCAAGTATGGTGTTTACTTGCTCTCATGTAAAATTTAATCATGCAACAAACCTTGTCAAAATGAAGTGATAGCACTGAAGTGGTTTCTTTAATTGGGTTTAACGTTATCGGCTGTTTTTCATTCAGCAATAGTTAATAGATCACCTTGCTATCACTCTTTGACTCCTAGGGTCTGGGCCCCTATAGTGTGAGTAAAACGGCCCTGCTGGGTTTAACTCGAGCGCTGGCTCCTGATCTCGCCCAAAGTAACATCCGGATCAACTGTGTCGCCCCTGGCATCATCAAGACACGCTTTAGTGCTGCTGTAAGGATTTCCTACACATTTTTGACGGCTTTCATTTTCAGAGCTTCTTGGAAACTCGTCTTCATTTAATTTTAATTTATAACACAAATTATGGTCTTTACAAAGTTTGACTGTATGACCCTTTGCTTTTGTTCTTTTGTAGCTATGGGAAAATGAGGGTGTGCTAGAAGAGTTCTTGAAACAGACAAGCATAAAAAGGTTTGTACAGTTGCGGTAAGGACAATGAATGAAATAGCTTTTAAACTAATAGTAGAGGAGCTTCATATCTAGAATTGCATGAGCACGATAAATTGTGCCAATAGCATTATGCATCACAAAAAATATTACATATTATGCTTTTTTTTTTAATAGGTAAAGTGTATGATTTTATTATTAAATGTCATTCCCATTACCTGTAAGGTAGCATTGCAGTAATTGTCCACAAGCTATTCCTTCCTTTTCATAAGCTTTCATTTGTTGCTTTTTGGTGAGGGAAACCTGATTCTTATGTAAAGTCTTGATCTCTTAGACTCGGACAGCCAGAGGATATAGGTGGTGTGATTGCCTTCCTGTGCTCAGAGGAAGCCTCATACATCACCGGAGAGACCATCACTGTAACCGGAGGCATGAACTGCAGACTGTAAGAGGAGCGGAATGGAGGCAGTAACAGTAATCATGTACTTGTACATCAGACAGAAACCTTCTGATTCAGTGACCTAACGCAGCTGTAACAGCTGGTGTAGAAATTCTTAACACATTTACAAACGTTTAAATGTAATAAAATGATTTTTTCAGATTTTTATCGCATTCATTTAATCTTTTGATGTATACTTTGCCACACATTTCAACCAGTAAATTGGCTTTTCCAGTCATTTTGGAATACTGTCATTACTATTTTTAGATTTGAATGATACAAATGTTTACACTAATTTTAGCATTTCATATAACAGAAATAGAAACTTACATGACTTAAGATGTTTCCAAGTTTTCTCTGATGGAGGGCACATTATTCAGAATGATACATTTCCAAAAAAGAAAAAAAAGAAAGAAAAATAGAGCAAATACATATTGCAGTAAGCACAATTCTTTATTTAAAATATGACATGTAACAACAACATAATACAACATGATACAGATAAATAAAATGAATATAAGTGATTATAATTATTAATGCGCACTTCGTAAAAGCAGGTAGTTTTCCTTGGTTGCAAATGTACTACATGGCAGAGACCTTGTTTTTTATTATATATATGTATAAAATCTAAGACGTCTGACTAATACATGCATTATCTATAACAGCAAACACTGCAGCATCAAAGTTTTTAAGCAAGAATGATGTTCCAAAAGTGCATCAATGTCTGCTTCCAGGAGACATATTGGAACAAAACACAGGATTCCAGAACTCCCGAAGTGTGGGCACATACGTACCATTCTTTGTTTTGCAATACTGCTGACTGAACACCTGACAGGACATTTCAAGAAAAAGTCAGATTCACAGTTCAGCCACATATTATAAACCTAACCCTAGAATCAAGAATTTGGAAAATGTATATATCTTAAAAGGCCATTTTGGTAAATTATCATTTACATATTGTTCAGCAATCAATTAATGCAATAAACTTGTGCAATGTCAATTTTATGGAATATGGATTATGCTGTTCTAATAGAACATACATGATTGGTTTAAACACTAAATAGGGCCACATACACAAAGCAAAATTTTCAAGCTGTTGCCCAGTAAATCAATTCCTTGGAACCGTTTGCTTGCCTGATTAACAATTCCACTTGTCGGTTCTCCTCGTTGCAAATGTGTGATGACATCACACACGCGCTGCATTGTTTCGGTTAAAAACGGAGAAAACATGGCATTGAGGCAGAAGCACTCTAAAGTCTGGATATATTTCACGCGAAAAGATGACAATTCAGTCACTTGCAACAGTTGTAAAAGTTCCATTTCGCCGTGTGGGGGGTGGGGGGGGGACTACCTTAAATATGCAGAAACATTTGGCCACACAGCATGCAATTCATTTGCAGGACTGTCACGTGTTTGATACACTACTACTTAAAGAGACAACAAGCGAGTCAAGCAGCAGCGGAGCTAACGGGACGACATCTGTTATTAATGCCGAAGGTAACTTGTCTCCAGGCAACTTGTAAGCATTTCATTGTGTCAACATTTACTATACGGATAATCTCCATTTTCATTGTCCATCAAATTTAGATGATGATGATAACGTACAGTGTCTTGCTGGCTCGGAGGCTGCAGCAAGTATCTGTCGTGCACCTCTAGCTACTTTGTGTATGTGCTTTGTTTTGTGTCTTCTGATCCGATATTAAAGCGGGTTAATACAAAAAAACAAATTTTTACTTATTCCCTCACCAAATGAGAACTGATTAGAGAAACGATAAGGAATCGGACCGATGAGCAATATCGATAATGGAATCGGAATTGTTAAATTCTTATCAATTCCCATCTCTAGTCATAAAGTTTAGTTCATAGTACATAAACAGTTCTCTGTAATCTACCGCAGGGCTGGTAAAAACAACTAAGGTGCAGAGACAGATTTGTAAAAAGAAAGACACGTACCTCCTTCTCTGTGATTTGCTAACACCACTCCTGGAGAACAGAGACACACATTGTAGACTCGCTTTCAGTGGGAGCGAAGTCACTGCATTAATAACTACTTGCTGAGTTTGGACCTGAGTGACACTAACATGGACTTAAGCATAACTACCAAAGTCCTCTGTGAGTAGATGACACAAGTAGAGTAACAACTATATTTAGCTAGTGTGTATGTGGCCACAAGAACCTGCTGTAAATCCTGTGCAAATAATCGAGAAGCTCTACAGGCTGAATTAGATTAAATCTACACTCTAGTTGCTGGTTCTACGTGGCGGAACACTTTTGTTTGGTTGTCTGAATCATGTAGATGCAGTTACAAACCTTTCTCTTGACACTGTCTGTTCTCTCATCATCAGAATCACCAATGATGTCATCTGATGACTTAACTGAGGGAGACAGGGAATCTAAAATGAACGCAAAACTAAGTTACACCTCTGGCATATAAAAGCCCCCCCCCCCCCCCCAATTTTAATTTTTTATTTATTTTATGTACTTACCTGAACTACCGACTGGAAGATGCAGAACAAGGGGAATACACGGAGAGCAAGTAGAAGTTCTTAAGGAATAAGAAATTCAGATAAAGCTTAACAAAATCTTAATGGTTTCAAGTTATTATAATATTAAAATAAATTGAAATAATGTTCTTACGGTCTATTGAAAGATAAAGTCGTGTGTTTCTCCGGTGTTGGCGTTGAACCCATATCAATAAATTTCCTCTTGCGAGTCACAGAGTTGCTGTTTCCCACACGGTCTTTTGAAGCAGTCTTGCTTGGAGACTTCGTGTTTTCCTTCTCATCAGAAGATAAATGATTCGGACAGACAGGAAGATCGTTGTAGTTTAATCTGGGAATGACAACTCTCAGCTGGCGCTTCATGCAGGAAATGAGGAGAGCACTCATTTCTGCTTCTTGCTGTGACTCGATGTCCTCAGTGCTTCTCCTAGTGGAATATTTCCTCGTATCATCTTGCCCTCTTTTTCCATTTCGGTTCTTATTTTCAATCTTTTTGGGTGGGTGGGTTGCTTTCTCACTACTCCCCTTCTTACTGTTTATTTCTTCTTTGCTGCCCTCCTCCTCTTCTTCATCTACTTCGCTGCTAGATGACTGAGTGATCACTGTGACCGACATATTTCCCACAAAATACTCCTTTTCTGGATCCTTCTCCAAAATCTCTTTATTAGAACAAGATCTGATTATTTGTTTGCTTCTGGTAGTTCTGGATATCTCAGTAATGGTTTCAACTTCTTGTCCTGAACTTGCCACCTTCTCATTGTTTTTTTGGAGAGCATCATTGGAAATGGACCCAATAACAGGTGCAACCTGTGACTGGGTTTCCTTCGCTGTTCTGCGAGTGGTTCTGGGCGTTGACGGGGAGGGATTTGTGATCATGCTGGATAAGCGAGTGGATTCTGACTGGATGGTTTGCAGCACTCTCCCCGAAAGAGGAAGGGAAAGGGAAGAGAGGATCGCATCACCAGTAGACGAATGAAGAGATGCTGAAACAGAGAGAAGTAAAGAAAACAGAGGACAAAACAAATGCTTAGTGGCATAATAGGAAAGAATTTAGTCTTGTGCTTCCAGCAAATACTTGATTATTCAATCTCCATGACTCACCTGTGCCGAGGTGTCCGAGACATCTTTCATGTTGCAGCAGAGTCCTGAGGAGCTGGGGCTGTGATGCAGAGCGCGCACATTCCTCCAGAACAGCAGGGGCACCACTGAGCCATGAGACTGTCTGAATAATACATCACAATACAAAATGGTAAGCATAAACAAAACCGTGTTCCTGTCCCAAATGGGAGTATTAGCCCTTGCATATATATGTATAAGTATATATATATTCATACAAACTAAAAATGATTTTGTTCTGAACTTATTATGAATTTTACCTGAGCAAGATCTGGAACTGGTAATAGTTTATCCAGTCGAATTAGAAACTCCCACAACAGCTTTTCTAAACTGGCCACATAGTTTCCTCCATAGTGAAGATGGAATTCTTCCTGAACTCAAAGATAAAACCATATCAGTTGGCGTCAATACAATTTTGCATTGGAAGATTTTTAGGCATGTGCCAAATTTAGTCAAACAGTGGCAGATAATTTAGAAGTGCCTTCTGTCATTACCTTCATATCTAAGATGTTTATAGAAAGTAAAAAAAAAAAAAAAATTAACCTTGAAGAACTGTTTTCTGGCTGTTGCATTCTTCAGGAGAGAGTTCACCAGGGTCTGGAAGTTGCGTTTAGCTTCTTCCACCTTTTGATCCTTCCTCTGAGGATAAAAGAAGGTACAATCCTTGTTGGTGCATGTAACTCTTGTGAAATTATATGCAAGAACCACTATTTTAACTTCTAAAGAAGCTAGGTGAGAATAGAACTATCAAAATATTATGAGACAAACAAGACTCTACACCAGTGTCAGGGCCATACTCACCGTTCCGATGGGAATGGAGGAATCCTGCAGCTTGTGCAGCTCCTGGAGGATAAGTTGAGCATCAGGAGGATCTGACTGACGAAGCTCTTCCAAAATCATCTTAGGTTAGCAGGATAAAAACCAAAGAAATATTTTTACTATTTACAGACTATAAAAATAAAAAAGTCAAATAAATCTTTGAAAACAACAATAAAGTTTCAATATGTGACCAAAGAATACTTAAAGTATGGCAGCACAAAAGAAGATCGCTGGAAGTTTTATTTTTTATGTGACGTAGTACTTTTCAGCAATCTCACCAGTGCCCGCAAACCCATTGTCAGCCTGGCCTGATGTCTGTAATGAAGCAACCCAGGTACAGTCTCACAGAGTGATGTTATGGTCTCCTCCAGCTTTCCATAATGCACTGCATCCCTCTGCAGCATCACCTTCCACATGGCTGCAGACATCAGGCGTAAAGGTGGAGCAATAAGTTGCAGAGCTGACAGGGATAGAGGTACATCTGTTGGAAAAAAAGAAGAAAAGAAAATATCTTAAGCAATTATAACAAGCAAAATTTACTGAAACTCATTATTATCATTATCATCAAATTAACTATATATACAGAGAGAGAGAGAGAGAGAGAGCAAAAATTTACATTAAAATAATGTCGTTTTTAATATTGATTTATATTTCGGCATTTCAGTGCTGAAAATATCAAATTAACTACCCATACATACATTCAAACACTGACTCTGTATATTTAAAGCTCTGGTTATCACATCTTTAGTTAGACGTGCGTTCCGAAGTAAACACATGAACTGGAATAAATCTGCACAGAAAGCCCCTCACGTCTAAAGACCATAGACAGTAAAATAAAGACAGCATATGGAAGTTACCACAATGAAGCAGATCAGGTAACTCTCGTTTTAATATTAGTTTATTACAAGCTACACTGCGCAGACCCACCTTCATTCATATTGTTATTCGCTGTTTTCATTGTCCTGTCCGTCCGGAAAATAAACAACTCTGCGGATTTGGAGATGGCTTTCTTGATTCCTGAACTTAATAAAATCTCTTACACAGATCAAACAAGCAGTCATCAACAACATTCAATTGAACAACACAACGTGATAACGCTTAAGCCTTCTGTTTCTTGATCTATATTTACAACAAACACGCTACGTTTATAAAAACAACGGATGATTAATAACAACGTAATGAAAGTCGCGGTGGGAAAACACTTCTCGCGCCAAAATGACGAAATACTGTTTCCGGTGTGAAGTGTACAAAGACGATTTATTTATTTTTTTTTTTACTTAGTGGGCACAAACGTTTGTAAAAACTGTCTTTTAATTGAATGCTGCTACTGATCTTGAAAATATGCCATGCTTTATTTGTTTTAAACTAAAGTTATACACTTTTTTCTTTGCTTTTTTGATATGACGTTTATATGAGGAAGTTGTTTTGAGTTTCAAAATAAAAGTCTTCTAATTTAAAGTACTGCAGAATCCAGATGAAAATGAAGCAGATGCTTCCAACGCATTCCATAATAATTTCAACTGACAAATAAAATATCTATCTATCTATCTATCTATCTATCTAAATGTGTCTGTCTGTGTATCTATCTGTCTCTGTAATTTCAGTCTTAATTTATATTTTTTGTAAAGTAAAAAAATAGGATGCACAGACACATTAAAGCAATGGTTTCAACACTATCAGGTCTCACTGCTTATTACATCATTCAAACCTTGGCTCTGCCTGTAGTATACAATCAGAGAGGAGACCTTGCCCAATGACACAAGCTTTCAGAGTAGATCATCCTGCAAAGTCAAAGTCCATTTGGCTAGCAGCACAACACATTATTGTCAAAAAATATATTCTCCAGTAGCTGTGACTCAGTATCACCAGTTTACTTCAAACAGTCAAACAGAGTCAGAAAAGACTGTAAACAACTGGCACTGAGGTGACAGGCAGAAGACCTCAACCACCAATCATAATGGAAACAACAGCCTCCCTGTTCAAGTAAGTAGCACTCATTTGTTGTTATTCAGTACTGCTATTTACAATAGATATATTCATCTTTAGAAACATATTTTGAGTAAGAAGCTGCCACATACATTTGATTAAAGTTATCAGTAAATATATACATATTGACATATTTAGTTTCAATGGTTTTGTCGGAGTTTGTCCTTGGCTTTAATACTGGACTTTAACGGTTGGTCTTTCACAATACATTTGTTTCACTCTATTATCAGCTCTTTGGATAAGACAGAGTCTGATTACAGCCATGCACTGTCTGTGCTTCTCTCACTTTAAAGCAGTCATTGATTATTATAGGAAAAGTGTTTTTTTGTCATTATTTTGTCATTATGAACTCTCTTTCTAACATGAAACAAAAAAAACAGGATTATGAAGAATCACGTTGGTTGGTCTTATCCATGCAGTTCTAAAAAATGAGTAGGCCTAATGTTGATTTCAGACTTCAAACGAGACACAAAAACACCAAAGTGTTATAAAAGATATTGGATAGCTTTGTGTTATTACCAGATCGTAATGTACGTTATAACCCAATGATCTTTAAGAGATAATCTTTGCTTTTAGTGAGCTGTGATCAGATCAGTAAGTTACTCAAACTTGAAAATCAAGTAGTCTGATTTATCGGCAAATTATACAGACAAACTTTGTGAACTGGACAATTGAATGATAAAATAAAAAGAAACATTTGTTTACAAATGAGGCATACCACATGACAGTGTGTAAATAATGAAGCATTTGAGCATTATCGTGCTAACTGTTCCTTTAAGTGAAGTTCTTTTTCTACACCGACTCTTGATAAACCCATTTATGTACTCTTATTCTATTTCCTTTGGCGTTTTGCCTCCTCCTCATTCCCTATCGCTCTTTCTCTCAGGTCAGTGTCTCGGCGGGTTTGGTCGCCCCCTCAGCGTCCATTCAGAGTGTGTTCCTGGGACAGAGAGGTCAAAAAAGGGGTCACTGCTGGAACTTTAGAGGAGCTCAAAGAGAAGGTACAAAGCGAAACATCGTTCAACTGGAAGTTTTGCTACTTACCTTAAAGGGTCTTTTAGATTTAGAGACACTGCTTAATAATCTCACTTCTTGGGGCTTGCAGTGGTTTAATCTTTGTGAAGCACCCCCTACCCTGTGTTAAAGCTCATCCAGTTTTCTGGACATCCTATAATGACCAGTCACTTATCATAAACGCTGTTGTGCATTTGAAGATTTGGGGGCATTTTATACTGTGATTCTTACCTCAGGCAGCCCAGGCTCTCTTGATATCTACTGTGCTGACTTTGGCGTGTGAAGAGGATGGGACAGAGGTCGACTCAGAAGAGTTCCTCTTAGCTCTGCCAGACAACACTGTTTTCATGGCCCTGACACCCGGAGAGACCTGGAAACCTCATCCTGTATGTATTTTTGTTTATTTCAAATTTTCATCTGGAATCATTAGTTGCTTTTGCTTTTTCATTCACTTATGAATATTGTGTCATTTGTATCGTACCTTATCTTAACTTTACCAATCCCTCCTAGTTACGCCAAAGAGGTGGAAACAAACCAGGTGAGAGTAAACCAAGTACAGGGAAAGATATTGCTCAGATCACCTTTGACCTTTACCGTACGCACCCCAAAGACGTATTCGGCTCACTAAATGTTAAAGCCACATTCCAAGGGCTCTACTCTGTCAGTGCAGATTTTCAATGCTTGGGGCCAAAGAAAGTCCTGAGGTAAACAGACTACAGGAAAAAACTTAAGCATTGTTATGGTTTGTTTTACTATTTATTTGTTTTTCAAGCCACTGAATTGTATCATGCACTTTTGCTGTCTTTCAGGGAGGCCCTCAGAGTCATGTCCACTCTACTCCATGCTGCTGGACAATTATTGATCTCATCTGCTGCTGTAATTCGCCGTATTATCCATGGGGCAGATCTTCTTCAAGCCCAGCATGGCAAACCTATAGAGTATTGAGAATAACTGGAGTATAAGGAATAACCAGAGAAGTAGGACATCAATCCGAGATCACAAAAAATGTAAAGAGGGATGTTTTTTCTAAAATATTTCCTAGATAGGTTTATATGGTAACACCACTAAGGTTCATTTTAACATGAATGAATTAGGTATAATAAACAAACAACAGTTAATCTAGGCAAATGTTCATGTACACACCACACTTCAAATGTTTGGGTTCAATGTAATTTATTCCACTGATGATAAAGATTAATTTTTAGCCATTTTTAACATCCATACTCCAGTCTCGAACATTACAAATCATTTTTAGAAATCATTCTAATATGCTGATTTGGTGCTCAAGAAATATTTCTTGTCATTATCAATGGTAAAACTTCTGTGGGAATCATGAAGAGACAAAAGAACAGCATTTATTTGTTAGTGGATGCATTAAATCTAATGCATTAAATTATGTTAATGGACTTTATTGTAAATTGTGAAGTTATACTTTGCTTGTTTAATGGAATATTGCTCCAGTTGTTTCTATGAAAACTGCCCTTAATGAGTTTTTTATTATTATTATTCTAGGACTACCCAGTGTTACTTATTCTATGTGTTTGACCTTTATAAATGTTTATTTTAACTTTACCAATACTTTATTCATTATGTTTACGTGATAGATTGCTGTATAATTTTATCTTTCTCATTCTGTAAGTCGCTTTGGAAAAAGCATCAGCTAAATTAATATATGTAAATGTACATATGAAATTGTCATAACAGTGAATGTTTGGAAAAAGAAAAATGTTTTAAGATCAATTTATTAAGTAAAACCAAACTGGTACAAAAAGCTTCAGCACAAAAAAGGACAGTCTCTCTATAGTCAGCTTACTCAATGCATAGACTAATAAACTCCATATTAACACTACTTAAGATTATAATTAGTCTTCAAATAATAATAATAAATCACAAACATTTTGATTGGAAAAAAACAAAAAACAAATCAAGCACATAAATTGTGTAGTATTATGTCAGCATAGTGTTTCCATCAAAGAAACATATCGGTGTAGCACACTGTGAATCTAAAAGATAGCAGTTATGCTTATAACTTTAAATACAATTGACCTTTGTAAAAGCAAACATCTACATATCTAAGCTCAAAGTACAACTTAAACATGAAAATGGCAACACACATGCATTCGCTCTTGTTTAGTCACACCGAGAACCACAATGAATAGAACTCTGATAAAACAGGCCACAAAACAAAATACATTGTGCAGTCATTCAGTGCCTTGCCATACACAGTTTTGTGTCAGTTACTTTAAGGTACATATTCTAATACTAAATATTTTTGATTCAAGTAAGATGCTTAGTTTTGGAGATATATATTGCATAACAATGTTGTGAGAGGTTCTACCAGGCCCTGGATCATAGCATTAAACTGGGATGGAAATATCCAGACAGGTTAAAGGAGAGAGAAAAAAGGTTTTGTGTAACATCTTTGGCAGTGACGTGGAATTCATTTTCCACCTTTCTGCACAGCTACAAATGCCATTGCAAACTGACTTTGCTTCAAAGGTCAGAGTTCACCCTCAGGCACAATTGGGATACTTCCCCTCATAAGTTCATTCCATCTTGCTGCTTCACCCAGTCCACCTCCGTTAATTAACGCAGAATCGCCCAAACTCAACCCAGAGCCCATGTTTTCAAATGAAAATCTCCCCCGTGAATATTTCCCGCCCCTTTTCTGTTGTTGCGTTATAACATTGATGATGCGTTCCCTCTCCTCTGAGGTCATCCAGCGCATCTGATTGTGCTTGACATGATAACGCGTGTCTCCATACCACTGGATGATTTCTGTCCGCGTCAGACCCGTCTTCTGCTGGAGTATTAGGTAGTCATCGCTTGTGGGCCACTGGCAGTCCAGGAAGCTTTGCCGCAAAATTTCTAACTGTTCCCTCGTCTTCTTCCGAAGTCGCACATTCGGTTCTACCCGACCGCGAATGAATGACGGAGAAGGAGAGGGAGACGGAGAGATGTCTGCAGAATGTTGTTGAACAGAAGCACTGCCATCATCAAACTCGCCTTCATCGCTTGCTACCTCCTTGGTCTCATTCGATTGGTTGACAGGTCCCTCATCATCAGCCAAGTCCACATCGACCTCAAGCCCCACCTCAGTGTCATCAACCTCATAATTGTTGTAAAAATCAGCACTCGGTAGATCATCGTTCTCCGGCTCGTTCTGAGAGTTCTGCTGCCTTAGCTGGAGTGACCGATTGTGCTTTACGAGCTTAGCTAGCCAAGCCCTGCCGTTCCTGCGAAGCTGATAGCGGCTGTCAGCGAACCATTTGCGAATTTCTCGCCGATTAAGTCCAGTCATTCTCTGGAGCCGCTGAACTTCGCCGTCAGATGGCCAAGACTTCTGTACAAAACTACGGCGCAGGGCCATCAGCTGTGCTTTCGATTTTTTCCCTGGTAAGCAGGGTACAGACTGTGAAAGCTCAGGGAGTTCGGGGTATGACATTGCGGCGTGTTGGTTGTACGATGAACGTCCAAATGAATCTAGCAGCTGAACTTCAGTATTGCGAGGTGCTGGTAGGTTTCTACTGTCACTTTGGAATTGGGGATTCACTTGAGGAACTTGTGATGTAGGTGCAATGTTTTTGTATACAACATTATTGCAGAGCAACTGCTGTATGTCATTATTGGATTGGGAAGCATTATTCTGGCTAAAATGCAAGCGGTTTTGGTTGCTGATGATGTGCTGAGGAACAGTCCGGCTGGGTTTAGGCGTCTGGTCTCTCTGCTCTACATGGGCAACTGCTGCAGGTGGCAGTTTAAAAACATGCTGAGGATCCTCACGTCCTAAACATTCCTCCTCGTCATTTATTTCCACACACTCCTCAGCTACTGCTCTTTTCTGAATGTGCCACAGCTTGCGTCGCGTCTCTTGGATGTCGTCGTCAGCCCAGCTGATCCCGTAACGTACCCGCTGCATCATGAACCACGCTTTAACTCGGTCTGGCGGTAACGCACACTTTCGAGCTAGAGCGCTCGCCTCCTGCGACGTGGGGTATGGGAATGCATTAAATGCTTCTACGAGTTCTGACACGGCATCCAGCTCTTGGACCTGCTCTGAGCGGACCCAGATAAGCTTTAACCCCTCGGATACCAGTGGAAGACAAACCAGGTTAGTCTGGTTGTGGGTCGATGTGCCAGAGGAGACTGTTTGCCTATTTTGGCAGGACTTCTTGGTCCCTGAAAAGCAGGGTGACTTCTCCTGAGGTAACTTGGGGGATGAGCTTTGCGATTTTTCAAAAGCAGGTGAGTCATCCATCTTTTCTTCCTGTTCCTTGGGATCCACCGAGGATGAGGTCTCATTTGAGTCTTCGGGTGTCTGAAAGGCAGGAGATTCTGTTCCCTCAGTGGTGACTGGCTGAAAAGGGTGAGATCAAGACATATGAATATAAAATGCATCACATAAGAAATTCTCTCTTATTGGCTTACAGTTACAATGGCACAAATGGTCATCTGTTCTTACTTTTCACTAGGGATGCGCCGATCCGATAATCATATCGGTATGGGCACCGATACTGCTATTTTTTTGTCGAATTGGGTATAGATCACGGCCGCGTTCGGTTACGACAGTTAGCTTGGTAAAGTTCACTACAAGATAATTTTGTTTTCCCAGTATTATAATTGATTTGTAAATAAATATCTATGATTTTTTATAAACAACTTTATCTTCTTGCTGGCGTTTAATGTTGTTTTGTTACTTGCTACTGGGTGTCTGTGAGAACAAAACACAGGCGTAGAAAATACTATAAATAGTTTTTAACGTGCACAGTAACTGAAATTTAAAACTGTTAAAAGAAAAACTCAATAACTGTTGCACAGATGTATCACACTATGCATCAATTTATATTCCCTTTGTGCCTAGCACTTTTTAATGCAAAGCGATGAGTGCCAGGCAACCCTGGTCATCAAAACAAAACCTGTCCAATTGTGTTTTGAGGGGAGTTCCCGAAAATAAAATAATAATCATTTTTCGCCAGTGATCCTCCAGTAAAATTCTCATTCTAGGGGCTAAATATCACGTTATTGGGATCACTTCAAACCACGAACATGAAAAGCAACCCGCGGCAACAGTGTTAAAATAACCCAATTCCATGGGAAAACCATGAACTTGGTAACATTGGCTGTGACTCCATGTTGCTTCAAGCACTTCAGTCTGCACACCGGATGCACATATTGTAAGTGTATTTGTTTTGTCATATTGTATCTTTCATGTTTTACTGCCTTATTAAAAAATATGCTATACATTTAAAAGAAATCATATTTAGTGCAACACTTTTATTTGTTCCCCACAAAATAGTTTTTTTCACTAAATATTTGGATTTCTAAAATTATAGTGCACTGATTCTTCTAGAATAAACTTTGCTGCCAAAGGTAAACATTGAAAATAACATGAAATTCTCTTTAAGTAATGCAATTCTACATAAACTGCCATTCTAAAAACCTAATTGATATTTCTGAGAGAACACATGGCTTTAAACTTCAAATTTTATATATATATATATATATATATATATATATATATATATATATATATATATGGCCTTGGACCACAAAACCTGTCTTGTGTGTACATTTTTCGAAATTGAGACTTCTACATCATCTGAAAGGTGAATAAATAAGCTTTCCAACGATATATGGTTTGTTTGGATAGGATGATGTTTGGCTGAGATACAACTATTTGAATATCTGGAATCTGAGGGGGAAAATCGCCTTTAAAGTTGTACAGATGAAGCTCTTAGCAATGCATATTACTATACAAAAATGAGGTTTTGATATATTTATGGTACGAAAATCTACAAAATATCTTAATGGAACATGATATTTACTTAATAGCCTAATGATTTTTGGCATAAAAGAAAAATCTATAATTTTAACCCATTCAATTTATTTTTGGCTATTGCTACAGATATACCCCAGTGACTTAAAAGACTAGTTTTGCGGTCCAGGGTCACACATATATAATTAATTTAGATTAAACACTCTAATATTCCATATAAAATTAAGAATTGTTGGCATTTGTGATTGTTTTCAAACAGGTTTCCCTGCTCACTCCCCCTCTGCCATTGGTCAGTCAAACAGATAGCACCTACACAAATGCACACCACTGATTGAGCAAATGACATTTTACCACAGTGTTTACACTTTTCAGGTAAAAACAAAAGTCTTTGTCTAGTAAATCAGAAGGAATTTACATTTAAACACATATGCCTGAACTCCATTCAAAGCATCTCTTGGTGTTCACACAACTAACACAAACTCATGCACATCGATACATGACAAAAGACAAAACTTTACTTACTTTATCGTTAGCAACGCTCTTTTCCAGGTCACCATTTAAGCAGGGTGTCTCCACATCTCCCACCCGCTCGTCCTCTTGGGTTTCACATCCCTCGCCCCTCACCGAGTCCGAGAGACTGGTGACAGGGTGAGCGGTGTGCAGGTGCTGGCTGAGGCATTTAACGTCTTGCGCTTTATAACCACAAATCCGGCACTCGTAAGCGTCCTTAACATCTCCTCCAGACTTTACCGCTGGATCTGGAGGTGAAGAGTGCGTCCTTGTGCTCTCGGACTGCGGAGCTGCGCACTGCTCCATAGCAACCTATGCACAACCGAGCCAAGACGCAATTCATACAAGCGAACACAGAGGATAGGCAGTTAATTTTCTCCCGAAAAGTCGGTATGCAATAGCCTCAAGTATGCAACGAGTTTCATTGGAATAAAATAGTTGTATTCGGAGTCAACATGCAATGTTAAAGGCTGATTCCTAATTTATGGCCACACTGGTCTGAATATGGAACAAAGGCGTGCTAGCCAACGTGCTAACACAAAATCTTGTCGTGCTGGCTTCGCACAGATGCATAAAAAGTAAAAATTGACAGTACAGACGCAACCCGGTTTATTTATTGGTTTTCTGATGTAGTTACTTGAGAAATAAGGCAATTAAAAGCGTCATTCCCTGCTGATCGCACTCGCCTTCGGGTCGCACACTAGCCCAGAAAACTGTCACAGGTTTGGTTTGTCGCATCCTAGGAATGTGAAGCTAGAGCAGCTTCAAAATAAAAGTTCATTGACAACCGCTCTCTTTTTTGTTTCAAGAAGTTTTTTTGCGATGGTAAAATAGCTTTTCTTTAACAAAAGACCAGTAACTGTATGTGCATACACATTTTGCGCACATACAGACAGATACTGAAGATGAATTAAGAACTGGCTACATAACAGGCTTATAAAATCACCACTTTCAGGGATGTCCTCATTTACACTGAATAAAATATATATAAACGCAAAACTTTTGTTTTTGCCCTCTTTTTCACGAGCTCAGCTCAGAGATCTAAGACGTTTTCTATATACACAAAATACCTATTTATCTCAAATATTCTTCACAAATCTGTCTAAATCTGTGTTAGTGAGCAAATCTCCTCTGCGAGATAATCCATCCACTTCACAGGTGTGGCATATCAAGATGCTGATTAGACAGCATGGTTATTGCACAGGTGTGACTTAGGCTGGCCACAATAAAAGACCCACCTTCTCTAGTGCTTCTGACTAATCCTGTAAAATCAGGTTCCTCTTGTCAAAAGGCCAGCAAATGCTCAGCTCATGGCAAGCTTGTGGAATACTACTGCCTGGATGATCGCGTGCTGGTGTGCATGTCTAGTGCCATCTAGGAAGGACATTGGCTGCATAACATGAAGACGCTTCAGACTGCCCATGTGGAGCTGGCGGGTCAACTGAAAGAACACTTAAAAGCCATGGCTCAGAGGCAGAACCAGGCTAAACAGCTGGAAAAGTGGCACAAAGACCAAATGCAGGCTCTGTAGAACTGTGTTGGTCAGCTGATGGAGACTGGATCAACCATGAAGGATCCGGTCTTCACATGTTTACAGACTTCAGTATCAGCCAGACTGGGTGCACTTCAGACTAAACAGTGAGCTTTCAATTTGGCTCTAGAGGAAGATGATGATTTCAGCTTCTTGCAGAAATTTGCCAGTGTACATGAAGCTATGATGGAGGCTCGCACAGTGGATCTGAAACAGGGTTTGGAGTCTGATCGCACTAAATTAATTAAGATGATCAGAAAGGATGGAGAAATTATTGTGGAGCAGGTGCACAAACTCCAGAGAAGGTTTTTTGCTTTTGCTGATCCTAAATTCCACTCAGTTATTCGGGATGATCAAAATACAGTCTCAGAACTGACCTTTGACCCTAGGGCCTGAGATGACACTATCTAAAAACCTTGAAATGGTATTCTTCAGCTTCTCTGCCAGAAACCCCTTAGTCAAACTACAACCAGTGTTGGCCCGAATCTGACCCACATCTGGCCTGCATGGATTTGACACAGGTCAGATGTGGGCCGGATCGGGGTAACCCTACGTTGCTGTCTGGGCAGACCAAAGCCCAGGCCCGTACAGGAAACAGACTCTTTGTTGCCTGCAAACTAAAGAAGGTGTCAGTCTGCACTGGTTCCTTAAAGGGGGGGTGAAATGCTCATTTTCACTCAATATCCTGTTAATCTTGAGTACCTATAGAGTAGTACTGCATCCTTCATAACTCCAAAAAGTCTTTAGTTTTATTATATTTATAAGAGAAAGATAGTCTGTACCGATTTTTCCCGGAAAAAAAATGAGCGGCTGGAGGGGTGACGTGTGGGCGGAGCTAAAGAATCACGGAGCTAAAGAATCACCGAGTAAGCTTTTGCGTTGAGAGCGTTTGGAAGCTGTGACATTACCGTGAGGAAAAAAACATCATCCAAAACAAACCTTGGCTAACAGTCAGATTCAACGTATATTTATGATCCAGAATCAGATCCAGAGGCTGAAATTTAACAAGAGCAGCATCAGCAGCAATGACTACAGCAGGACATCTCTATGTGGTATGTACTGAAACTGTATATATTTGCTTAGCGGTTTTGGAAAATGACTAAGTTCCACTTTATGTCGTCTTTTTTTTTTCTTTTCTTTTTTTTAAGCTGTACATGTGGTCAAAGGTCTTTTACAGAGTAAACTAAGAATAGAAATACAGACACATACTTTGTCCCTTTATTACTTTTGAAAACATTACCACAACTCTACAAAACACACACAAAGAGCTCCATTGGATTGCTCAAACCCATCCCAGGATGTCTGAGGGCCAAGGCAGTTTTTATACAGAAATACTTTGTGTGCTCAAACAATAATCAGGTAGGTAATAATCAGAAAATAAAATGTCAAAAGTGTTATTAGTTTATTTTGTTTTTCAGTTGTTTTATTTATTTTGAAGAATATTTTTTGCTTTAAATTTTTTATTATTTGTTAATGTTTTCTTGCAGTAACCCATTTCTTGATTTGTGTTAAAATAATTTAATATATATATATATATATTTTTTTTTTTTTGAAAAGTCATCATGTAGGTTAGGTTGAGTTCATTTAGAATAATCATATATCAAAAACATAATTATATTATTGTGAAAATGCATACTAAATCCTAGTTTTCTATTTTGTCTTAAAGTGTATCCAGTTGCTTAAATGATAAAGGAGGTGAGGAGTTAATTATTACAACTGAAATATGCAATTATGAGCTCATTTATTGCCTATATTTTTATTAGTCTAAACTTCTTGTCATCCACTTTCTGGACGAAGAATCTCTTGATATACGATATATTCTTATATATGCAATGTATTTCCATCTTATTTCCAACATATAAATTTATCAGTAGACAATATGTAGTACTCTAGGAAGATGTGTAAAGAGTCGCTTGAAAAATCCTCATATTCATAGTGGATGAGATTTCTTATATTTGTTGTGTCAAACTTTACACCAGTATGTCACTTTTGCTAAAAGTATATTACCAGTGGTGCGATAATTCTTAAAATCAATGATCATGTTTAGAATAAAATATTTTTTAAAAGTAAAGGGCAGTTACTCTTTCAGTCCACACACCACACATCAGTAAAACAAATTCTCAATCATTCAAAAATTGTGTGATGTTAGCAGGTTGTATGTGGGAACTTTGTCTTCCACCTATAAAAAATAAAGTCCAGATACAAATAAGCTCGTTTTGACACTCTGTGACCTGAGCAGATTTAAAAATTCACTGTTTTAATCATGGCTTGTTTATTAGGTTATACATTTTCACAACAGATTATACTTATGACTTGTTAAGGGACTAAAAACATCACATTGAAATGCACTTTACAAAGAGTTACATAATTTAAGAGGCAGTGTTGAAAACAAGATGTCAGCAGTGGTTGAAATTTTTCTTTTAAATTAAAACTGATTTATCATACTAGACAATGCATGTACGTACTTATCTTTTCTTTGCAAAGGCTGTAGTAAATTCACATGGATTTAATTCCCAGTGAACCCAAGACCAGAAAAAAATTATACCTTGAATGCAATGTTTTTGATACATTTTATATAATATATATTTAAATAATTTTATTTTTATTTTACATTTATAAGTCAGTTTATTCACTCTTTGAAATCTACAGATGAGATGATCAGTGGGGCAGAGTATTTGTTTTTAATGTTTGTACATGGGTTTAAGATCGGATAGAGATCCTCAGTGAACCACTGATCAGAAAAAGAGTAGATATGAGTCCTGGACTCCACATCATAAAAAGAGACTAAGCCTTCCTCATAATCCACAAACACACCCAGCTTCTGAGGCTTAACTTTCAGGGAGAGAGAGACAGTGGGTCCTGCACAGGCACTATACTGGTTCCCATTTCTCAAGCGCACTGTCCAGTAACCATTCTGAGGACTCAGTGTGATCTTCCCCTTTCTGGTAATGGATTTTCTGGCCACTCCTATATCCCAATCAGTCTTCCCCTTCACCTGCACCTCAAAATAAAACCTTCCAGATGAGAATCCCTGCTTTCCCAAGACATTCCCACATTTATTAAACCTCTCAGGGTTGTCTGGGACATTCTGTTTTTTTTCTCCACGTCGCACTTGTTTCCCATCTTCAGACAAGATGAGACAATTATGAGCTGTATCTGGATCTAGTGTCACATCCGCTAATGAAAATGAGAAAATAATTATATTTACATTATGTGCATATTTTGATAGCTGATACAAGACTACAGATGCCAATGGATTAAAAACAAATATTCCTTTCTTACTAACCTGCATATTTCCTTCTCTTTGCGAACTCTAAAGAGACATGTTTAATTTTTATTTTAAATGTGTTTAAAATAAATCTGGTCCACACAAAAATTCCACAAATCACCTTAAGATTACGATGCATTTAACAAAAAAAATTATCATGAAATTAACCATTTTAGTCACAATGTCTGGTGCAATTGATGTAACATAAGCAACAGTAAATTCAAAGAATAAACCACACATTTAGATATTATATTGAATTGATTTGTTTTTGGAATAATGATGACCTATTAAAAACATAAGCTCACCTTTTTGGATCCTCCTCAAATAGCGTACTTAAAAAATGTAAAGATATGAATAAGATAAATAAACATTATAATTGTGCAACTATTTCTCAATGGTCAGATGCAACTACAAAATTAAGAGGTTTTAAAAGCTAGTTATTTTTTGAGTGAAAAAATGGACATCACCTCTTCTTTTGTAAACAAAGGTAGCAACTGCAACTGCAGTAATGATGCTGAGAACAACTGTAATTGATATCCAAATGACCGATGTTCTCCAAATGTGAAACATCTGACCTGTACAACAAATGTGCATATCTGTGAATAAACTGTAATGAATTCTGAATCATTATGACTGCGTGACATTACCTTGGAAATTTGAGAAAGACCCAATTCATACTTACTTGAGACAATAATGTCAGTTTGCACCATATGATGTCTCAGTTTGATTCTACACTGATACTTGGTTTCACTGTCATGTACAGTGATCCTGCGTTTCACGTTGTAGCCCTTCGCATCTTTTTGTGTCTCTTCAGTATCAGAAGCCAAATTCTCTCCTTTACTGTCCAGCCACTGAAGCTCAGGTTTAGGGTTCCAACCTTCACATTCACACAGCAGACGAAGCCCTCCTAAATGATCGAAATCCTCTACAATGATCAGTGGAGGAGTCCCTACAGCTGCAGAAATTTAGCAGAAGAATAATTCATTAATTGTACTTGTAGGGTATATCGCCTGCACTTTTGATTTCAAAAGCACTGTAGATCAGAGAGAATATTTCTGAGACTTGTAGTCTTAGTTATTGGTTTTCTCACCTCCAACATCAACACTAACAGTGATGTCATCATACCAGGAGTTGGACTCAATAAAACACTTGTAAACTCCTTCATCAGAGACTTGGACAGATGAGAGTTTGAGTGATGCGTTTCCATTCTGCAGTTCTGCTTGGAACAGTTCTGTTCTTCCTCTGAAGTATTGGTTCTGCTTCGTGATTTTGTTTTCACCATTTTCATAGAGATACACTATTGAGTCTTGTAGGTCAAGTCTAAACCATTCCACTCTCATGTTTACAGCACTGGTGTTGGGCTTGATGGAGCAGGGCAGGATCACATCTTCACCAGTGAGAGTAAAAAGAGGTTCTGCAGGTCCCACAACATTATACACCTCTAAGACAGAGAAAGCCATGTCTGAATTCGACGTAAAAGGACACCAGTTCATTTTTGGATGTATAAAGGGTTGAAGTAAAGTAACCCATCTATTTCCTCGTAATGCTATATCTTCTGCATTTTACATGACTATAGCAAATACACAAATACATGCACACATAAATCACTCTGATCACAGAACAGCTCTGCTGTGGTTTTATTTGCAACATTAAATCTTGAAATGCACAATACTGTCTGCTTTTTCTTTAAGGTGAGAATGATTACCTGATCTTAAATCTGTAACTGCACAAAACATCAGCGCCACACCAACCAGCTTCATCCCTGCAAAGAAACAACTGCTCTACTATACATAAAAGAAACAGAATGCCTTTTATTACAAATAGTTTGGTACATGTTAAATAAAATAAACACAAATGATTATATTTAGTAAAATACTCACCTGATTTGTCTCTTGTAAATAGTTTTTAAAACACTTGCTATCACTTTCTCTTAGAGAAAAACCAGTCAAACCAGAAATCACACACTCAAATGCTTAAAGACACACACACATTCAACATTCAGCGCATGCACTCTAGATGCCTATACTTGTCGGTTTCAGTGACCTTTTTGTTAACAAACTAAAACTATAAAAAATTTGTTAAATGAAATAAGAAATGATCAGAAATGTAAACTAAAAAAACGTGAACAAAATGGAAAATAAACTGAAATAAAAACAAAAAACAAAGCTAAAAAATGTTTTTTTTTTATTTATTTTTTTTACAAAAAGCACAAAACTAAATGACTAAAACATAAGCTAATGTTAAAACAGATAATCTAAAACTAAAAGCTTATTCAAAATATTAATGAATATTATCACAGTACATAATATTAAAATGTCACTTGGTTTGTGCAATAAATCTTTGTTAATGCAAATAGATCAGTAATGCTTTGCTACTACTTTATGACTGATAAATCTATATGCTACTTATATTTTCAGTTTCGGAGCACTTATATTCATCTTTAGGTGAGGTTTATTCAAGCCAGCAAATAGAAAATGTACCAATAAAATACAATTCTGCAATAATTTATTCAACCTCTCTTGATCCAAACCTGTATGACTTTCTTTAGCATAACAGAAAAAAAAGAAAATTAGAAAAATGCTTGAACTGTTTTAGTTACTATGTAATAAATCGTATGGTATACAATTTGAGGAATTTAACAAGATTTGAGAAAAAAGCACCAACAGAACTGTTGCCTATTGAAACACCTTTTTCTATATGAATTTCTGACATATTCATTTTCAAAATATTGGACCAGTCTTTGCTTTTTCAGTATTTTGACCTGCTGAGATAGTAAAGAGGTCAATAAGCAAAGTTTTTTCTCACTTCAGCAAATACTTCTCTTGAGTCATACAGTAATCTTCATATGTTTATTGAAAGCAACTGTTGTAACTGAACTGTCTCCAGTTCTTACTGATGGTCCCTCTAGGGGTGTTCAGTATTGTTTGCACCGGCTGGTGTTGCGTATTTTGAATGTAGGGAAATACGCTGGGCATGAATCTTCTGCATACACTTTTGCTCCAGCAGCAGTTGCTGTCGATGAGTCTGCAGAGCGTCCTGCTGTTTTTGTAGAGCTAGAGCTCTCTGGAAAAGGAATTTATACTCCTCATGCAGGCTTTTTTTCTCCTGAAACACTTTATTTATATAGGACATCAGGGAGTGAGATGCCTCCTGGGAAAAAGAGAAAGAAAATATCCTGACCTGGTAACTTATGGTGATGTAACTGTACAATTATACTGACTGAATTCACAACAGGAATCACTCACCTTACTGGCTGATATAGTGAGAGCATGCACAGTGTCTTCTGCCTGTTGCTCACAGCTCTTCTTCTTTTTAATGAAGTCCGCCTTGAGAGCCACCAGAGACTCTGAATGATGACACTGCATGGTAGACAACTCCCGCTCCAGCTCAGTGATACGACATGACTGCTGCTCTTTTAGAGTCTACAACACATATAATACATAAATACATATGGAAAAAACAATTATTCCACATCAGTGCAGTATGAAAAATTATAACAATTTGAAAATGATGACACAAGTTTCAATTTATTTTTTTAGAAACTATTCAGTTCAATACGCTTTGAAGAAATTTTATAACTGATACCACTAGTTCATATAAAATGAAAATGCTATAAAAGTCAGGGGTCTTTGAAAGGGGGCCTGTGACTCAAATGAGGACCACAGTGTTAATGCAGGGGTCTGTCAATTGATCTCTCATATGAAAATGTGTGTTATAAAAAATTATGATGATTATTCAAATCGATATACAATACAATATATGTAAATACACAAATATATTACTTAGTCTGTGTTATACAATGCATTATTATATTTTATAGATATAATTTGTTCCATTTGTCTATTCATCAAATGATGCTTAGTTAAAAAAAGGTAGAAGATCCTACATATATAAAAATGGATGTGAAAATCCAAATTACATTAAATTTTAACCCCAGTTCAAATGCACACAAAAAAATCCTGCTACCTTAACCTCTTTCATGTCTGCAATTTCACTATTTAGCAGAGCCAGCTGATTTTCCATCTGCAGGATTTCCATCTGCAGCTCTGAAAACACAACCAACACACATCTGAAGTGCAACATTTGATGTTTTATTAGCATCTAGCGAAGTACTGATTGCACCCATTTGTGAACTGATATGTAACCAAGAAAGCATGTGACAAATTGCGTCTTGAGACATTTACAGCACATTGTAATCACACATTTATTCTTCATATTAATTTCCTGCACAGATGAATTAACACTTGTCTTACCACTGCTCTGCTCCTCATGTTTGTCCTGCATGTTCTGTCTCTGTCTCTGGAGCTCCTCAAGTTCCTTGTGACTCTGATCATTTAAATTCAATATTGCATTCTGCCTCTTCTCTGCTCTTTTAGACATATATGACATGTACTCTTTCTGCACAGTACAGAGAACAAGAATGATCTGCATATATCTGCAAACATGATATATATAAGCAATTATGTTGATCCGTGTTACTTTTGAGAACTTACACTTTCAATGCGGCTCTGAGCTATCTCAATCTGAAGAAATTCATTTTCTTTTCGTCTGGAGTTGATTGTGTGTTAAACTAAATAAACTTAGATGTAAATGAACACCTTTTATATCCGGTCAGTTAGAGTTACTAGGCTGGACTGTATTAGGATTTAATCATTCCAGTTTCAAAATAATTGTGATGGTACACTGACTTCTAAAAATGGCTTCTGTTTCTTCCCCACAAGACTATATACAATTGCTTTAATAGTATAAAATGGTTAGCTTGTCTTAGCTGGTTTAAGCTGGTCTAGATGGTTTTGCAGCCTGGGTCAAGATGGTTGGCCATCCCCAACCAGATGCAAGTGAACTCCTCTAAAACCAACAAACCAGACTTGTCTGGAGACAAGCTAACCACGTTAATGTCGTTTCAGTGAAGAAATATGTTTCTGTTTGTGTAAAAGGATACTTTTGTTCAACTCTCCTCTTCAGCGTGCATAGGTTTTCAGTTAGGGTCTCATATCTGTGGGTTACAAAGCAATATTAACTAGACTGATGTACTGTCTACATCAAAAGTGATTCACCATGTTCTTTACATCTCTACAGAGATAACTCACTCTCTGTGTAACAGCCTCTGTCTCTCATCCTGTCCATCGCTCTCCGCCGAGACATCTGCGTCCTGCTGGCTCTTTGACTCGCTTCTCTTCTTTGACGACATCCTGAAAACACCTAGACAAAATGTTTACTCGCATACAGCACGACAAAAGGACTTCTAATGTATTAAACGTTACTATCCCAACGAAGCTTACCGAGTCAGTCTAACGTCAGTTCTTCATTCTTTTCCGCTCCCGAAGTCGGTTGCACCGTGTAACCAAGACAACCATAAATAACATTCGCCGAAGGAGCCAGATTCATAGCATACATGTATACACGTTTGTTTTGATGATTTTTAATTAAATAAAATCGTACGCGATTCATAATCAAGCATAATTAAATGTTATTTCAGAAAATCAAATGCGAAGAGCATTGTTTGAAATGTGTTATGTTGATGTGACACAGACACACGCTGGCCACTAGATGGCACGATATGCTCTACTGGAGTCTGGGTTGCCATGCCCGTATATTATAAGCTAATATGTATTTTTTTCCATAAAGTATTTTATTATAATGGGCTAATGCAAGTTTTTATCAGATTTACTGGACTCATAATTACTGAAATAATGTGCTTTGAATTACTTTCAGAAGTCGTTTTCGACGCTTTTTGATAAACTCGATCACTTTAAGTAGCAGATTACATAACTGCAACTCTTATAACATAACAGAATGATTTCATCCTTTGATGCGGATGCTAATAAAGTTTTCGTTTTTGTTATAGTTATCCTCAAAGTTATTGTTTTTGGTGTGAATGGATAAAAAAACATTGCCAATTTGATAAACTCGATCACTTTAAGTAGCAGATTACATAACTGCAACTCTTAGTCTTATAACATAACAGAATGATTTCATCCTTTGTTACGGATGCTAATAAAGTTTTCGTTTTTGTTATAGTTATCCTCAAAGTTATTGTTTTTGGTGTGAATGGATAAAAAAACATTGATAATTTAAAATGCCTTTGCTATCAGCCTCTGTTGCTGTTTAAGCCTGGCTCTACAACGTCGGAGATTGACTGAGGGTCAGATGTGAAATATTTTTATTTTATCTGTATATAGCTAAGATATAGCTACTCATTGAAAATTCGTCATTTTAACATTTTTGCCAATTATATTTCACTTAACCAGTGATTCAGTGATTTTGTATGATTATTTTAAGCTAAATTAAGTAGCTCTTGCTTATTTTAGACTTTTTACTTTTTTTTTTTTTTATCGACTCCAAGGTTGCTTGTTTGTTCTTGTGTGATCTGGCAACATCGCGTAGAGTGCTTTGAGCGAATAGACGGGAGGAGGCAGAACCGAGCTGACAGAGACGAGAAACGTCCACGTTTGTCAGTTTGCCAATGTTTGATTACTAGAAAACAACGCATAACAGCAATAATAAACGCATTTCTTCTCTATCTTCATGCCTTGCCGCTTTAGCTCGCATGCTCAGTGTGTGGCGGAGGAGAGGATGCGCGGCTGAAGACTTCAGTCCGGATGACAAGGCGCGGAGAGACTGAAGAATCCGCATCCTGAGCATCCCGACAGACAATCACAGCGATGATGGAGGGGCCACACGAGTTTTTATGCGGTGTTGTTGAGGGTAAGTTAAAGAAACATCATTTATCTTGGTGCTTGGGTGGGAGCCATAGATACGACCAAAGAGATACATGAGATTTATCCGTTAAATGTCACGTCTAACGTGATTTAGTGCGGTAATGTATTGTCAAACCGTTATTTACTCAAATTATTTACGGGAAAAAAAAACAAGCGCCAAGCTTTAAAGACACATATACTTAGCCTCTAAAATAGCCCATTTTCTAATTTATGGGCTAGTAGGGCAATTCATCTTATTAAGGCGCCGTGGAGCATCCTGGGTATTTATTTCCATATTTATACTGGACTGTGATAGGAAGCAGCTGGCCAGAGACCATAACACACACACGCGCACACACACACTTTCAGTTACACAAACATTTCCGTCCCCTGTGCACACACAGGTATGTTGTGCATATCTCCTAATTGGTCCCTTACTCTTGTTTGCAGCTCAGTGTCACATTATTGGCTCAGTGGGTGATTTGTCTTTTTTTCTCCTGTGGAAATGTCACCCTGCTGGATTCCAGTAGCTTTTTCTTACTGACCCACATCTGTTCCACAGCTGCAAACTTTAGGACCACACTGGCATGAATATCTAGAATATGTGGGAAAGAAGAGAGGAGACACACTTTGTGATCTAAAAAATAAAGGGATATATACTATGTAACAAATCTATGTCGTCATTTATATCATTGCAAATTGTGAACAATAGTATCACCCAGCTTTCTATATAAAGTTAGATATCTAAGTATATCCAGCTATATCTGCATACATACATAAATACATCAAGTGATATATACTATACAGCAAATCTGGACTGTTGCAGAATGTAAACTTTATTATTACCCAACTGTAATTTGCTAAGTACAACTATAAAGTATGATGATATTAAGATATCATTAACATTAAGGTCATGTTTTTTTTTCTGTGCACTTGCCTTGACAAGTCACTGCCAGAGGTGGGTAGATTAATGACAAATTGTAATCCATTACTGATATAACTATAACTGCATGGCAAAAATTGTAGTTAGTAACAGTGAAGAGCTGCAACAGATGCTGGTTTGTCATGTTACAGTGAAAAGATGATGAATGTAGAACATCCAATTTCAGCCGTACTCCCCAGTTGTGAAGTTTAAGTTTCAGACGTCATGAGACAATATGAGATTTCAACTGCATCTTATTTATATACTGAAAAGCACTATACAAATAAAATAGATTTGTCTTGACTTGAATAATCATGTTAATAAAGCCAGACTGCTGTAAAATAAAAGATACACTGAGTTTCTAAATAGAATTTTTCATTCTGATGGCCAGAGCCATACATTCCATACAACATCTTTCTATATAAATGTATTCTATACAAATTATTGGTTTGTTGTTGTTCACATACCAGTAACCAGTCATGCTATATTCATAATTACTGAAGCAAATCAAGCATGAATATATTCATGGTTTGTTTTTCCATCAGAATGGCTGGCAGCATGAATAATAAATAATAACCAACCGCTGTATTTCCTAATGCAGCAAAATCTAATCCTAGAATGCTAGAGCAGCGTAATGATGTGCGGTCCCAAACACTTGTCAGTGCCAAATTTTATAATTGCTACAATAATTTAATAAATATTAAATATATATTCATTTACACATAAATATTTAACTTCATGAATTACATGAATTCTGTGTATCTAAATATTTTACTAATTATTTTAAATGTTTTCTGCACAAGCAACCATCAAACAGTGCACAATGTTGCAGCAAAAAGTCTGTGCTTGCTTCAAAAATCTGTTTCTCATTTAAGCTTATTCTGGCCAAGTATTAGACGGAAAGAGTCCACGTGACCAACTTGTGAAATGACCAGCCATAAAGTATTCAGAGTGAATTCAAGTAGTGCCATGGCAGTCTTCATATTTAGTTTATTTGTTACAGAGTGCCTCAAACAAAGCTTTGCTTGGCTACATATAATCCTGCGGTGCTTCCCAGTGTCCACCCCTAGTGATGGCCCTGACTGTTATTACATAACTGGTCCAGTATAGCATGAAAGCTCCAAGCCCATAATAACAGTCTGCCCAAAATCCGTCTGTTTTGAGTGGGTTGCAGTGAAGAGGAGGCAGAAAAGAACCGAAATATTGAAGCTTTGTGTGATGGTTATGAAATTCTGCCTTGTATAAATGGAGAACAAATCACGTGTGTGTCTGCATGTGTTAAAGGTGTGCTTTATCTGTATATTGTACTCTTTAGGTTTCTATGGGAGACCCTGGTCAATGGAACAAAGGAAGGTGCTATTTCAGTGGTAAGTATGGGATGGGATGACGGGATTTAACTTTATATGCATTTGTATATCAGGGACACCAAATATTATATATTATATATCTGCATTTGTGTAATGTAAAATGGGATATTTATTTGGATCAACATGGTGGCATCATAGCAGTATGGGGGGCAGCACAGAGCAGCTGGTGCGTTGCAGAGGTGTAAAGTCGTGTAGGCAGAGAGACAAATGGCTTTTTATGACTAATGACTGGACACTGGAGCCAGCATGACTCCACTGAGCCAGTTTCACACTTCTTCATACATTAGCCATGGTGAAGTCAGTGGCAAGTCCATTTCGAATCAGAGCATGGGTGAAGTAGAAGAAAAGAGAGAATGTATTATTATTATTTGCTATATTCTTAAAGGAATAGTTCATCCTAAAATGACATTTTGCTGAAAATGTGCTCACCCTCAATATATCTGAATGAGTTTGTTTCTTTATTGGAAAAGATTTAGAGAAATTTACCATTATAGTGAATGTGTGCCATAAGAATAAGAGTCCAAAAGCTGATAAAAGCATCACATTGGTAATCCACACAGCTCCATATTTGTAATACATAAATCAATCATTAGGGTGTTTTAGATGTTAATTGATGGATGGAATGTTGTTTTTATTATCTGTTTGTACTTTCATTCTCATGGCACCCATTCACTACAAAGGATCCACTTGTGAGCAAGTGATGTAGTGTTAAATTTCTCCAAATCTGTTTCGATGAACAAACATCTTGGATGGATGGTGAGTAAACGGGAAGTCGTGGCCTAGTGGTTAGACAACTCCTAACACTAAGGTTGTGGGTTCGAGTCTTGGGCCGGCGACTTTACCACGACTTAGGTGCCCTTGAGCAAGGCACTAAACCCCTAACTGCTCCCTGGGTGCCGCAGCATAAATGGCTGCCCACTGCTCCAGGTGTGTGTTCACAGTGTGTGTGTGTTCACTGCTGTGTGTGCACTTTGGATGGGTTAAATGCAGAGCACGAATTCTGAGTATGGGTCACCATACTTGGCTGAATTTCACTTCACTTTAAATATCCTGAAAATGTTCGTCTTGGGGTTAACTTTTTGAGGTATCTCTGCTGAAAACACCATCTTTTCATGATGGTTCAGACTGATTTAGTGCTGGTCTAGCTGGTTGCCAATATGGTTTCCAACAAAAATGAAGCTGTTGGCCAAGCTGATTAACCTAGGAAGTCTTCCTGTAGGGGACAGCAACACATCAACACTTAAAACAAGTATTAGCTGCTGTCCCGTATAGAGTTCTTGCTCCCATTCTGTCAGAAAGCAGTTTTTCTCTCTCTTGCTGCAGCACTAATGAACAAGCTCACACTTTACTCAGTGAGCTGGCATTAACTATTTTCCTTCCTTTAAGTTTGGTAAAGCAGATTTTCTTAAAGGGGGGCTGAAATGCTATTTCATGCATACTGAGTTTTTTACACTGTTAAAGAGTTGGATTCCCATGCTAAACATGGACAAAGTTTCAAAAATTAAGTTGTACGTTTGAAGGAGTATTTTTGTTCCAAAAATACTCCTTCCGGTTTGTCACAAGTTTCGGAAAGTTTTTTTCGAGTATGGCTCTGTGTGACGTTAGATGGAGCGGAATTTCCTTGTATGGGTCCTAAGGCACTTCTGCCGGAAGAGCGCACGCTCCCGTATAGCACAGCACTGAGAGCACAGGAATTCACTGATCAGAGCGAGAGCGTCGCGAAATGTCACAGAAGAAGTGTGTTTTTGGTTGCCAGGGCAAGACAACCCTGCACAGATTACCAAAGAAAAAACAGCATTAAGGGACCAGTGGATGGAGTTTATTTTTACAGAGCATCAACGGAGTTGTGCAAGTGTTTTTGTTTGTTCCCTGCATTTCGAAGATGCTTGTTTTACAAACAAGGCCCAGTTTGACGCCGGATTTGCGTATCGTTTATTTCTTAAGGATAATGCAATCCCAACAAAAAAGGGTCATGATCGTGAGTTGGAACCGCAGGCGGTGAGTAAAACGGCTTCAAATATCACTGTGTTGTTAACTTAGCTATCGGCGCGTAAGCACATCAAGTAAACAACATGTGATGTTGTCATCAAACTACACTTTCCACATGCACACCTTAAAAAAAAAAAAAAAAAAGACGACATAAAGTGGAACTTAGTCATTTTCCAAAACCGCTAAGCAAATATATACAGTTTCAGTACATACCACATAGAGACGTCATTGCAGATGCTGCTCTTGTTAAATTTCAGCATCTGGATCTGATTCTGGATCATAAATATATGCTGAATCTGACTGTTAGCCATGTTTTTTTTTGGATGTTTTTTTCCTCACGGTAATGTCACAGCTTCCAAACGCTCTCAACGCAAAAGCTTACTGGCGCTCGTGATTCTTTAGCTCTGCACACACGTCACGCCTCCAGCTGGTCGTGTTTTTCCGGGAAAAATCGGTACAGACTATCTTTCTCTTATAAATATAATAAAACTAAAGACTTTTTGGAGTTATGAAGGATGCAGTACTACTCTATAGGTACTCAAGATTAACAGGATATTGAGTGAAAACGAGCATTTCACCCCCCCTTTAAACTTGAAAAAAAGATTGCGATTGATATATTCGTTCCCATTCATTAAACACATGGTATATGGCATACCCACTATGTGAAATATTACTGATTTATATATATATATAGCCTGTTCTGATTGATGCCTTTGGTTGTGATGTCCAAATCAGTAGAATTTACATTAATGTACAATGGCTTGGACATGACAGAAATTAAAGTGTGTGGGAATCCATCTGCACAGGAAGAAAGGAGAGAAGCGAGAGAGTATCCCACCCACACACACAAGTGAAAGAGGCACTGGTCCAAACTCAACCCTGGACGAAAAGATTAATAGTGCAGGCGAAAGAAAGAGAATGAGAACTTTTACACGCTCGAGTGAGAGTGAAGCGATTGTGCTGATGCAGTAGATGAAGGGAGAGAAGGAGGAGAAAAAGGAAGTGGGTGAGAAAGAGTGAATGATAAATTCTGTCTGTGCATTAGCATTTTAAATAGGTTGGAGAGGGAGCGACCCAAAATTAGCTTTGTGTATGTGTGTGTGTGAGTGAGTTTGCACAGGCTTGCTTGAGGTTAACCTTTGGGGAGGTTCTTTAATATTTTAGACAAGCACTAGCCTCAATCTATTTAGAGAGTCTGCTTTTCTCCTGAGACACACACAGACACACTCATTCTGTGGTAGGCAAAGATGTAATATTTCATCTATAGTTACCTCGTTTTTACTCTGAAATCTTGATTAAGATGCTAATCTGGAAGAAACCCATCCTCTGAAACAGTCATTTTACAGATCAGAGTACTTGTCTTTTTGAGTTTTAGAAAATAACACTTTCATCACTAGTTTATTTAATGTCCACTAGCAATGTCCAACAGTATATAGGCTAAACATCATGTGCCAGTTTGCAAAGTAGAATGAAATAATATTTTTTACAATAATTTCGGCAAATGTACAACTTGATTCTACATTATGCACTGAACATGTTGAATAATATCACTGACATGTTGGTTACCAGATATAATAACTTTTGATATATTTAAAGGGACAATTGCAAAATTATTACTTCACTCATTATGTAAATTGTAAAAATTTAATATTTTATTTATGATTTGGCATTTTAAGATTTGGGTTTAAAGAATTAAATAATCTGGGGCATGGATGAAGCAATAAAATCTTAAAGCCATTTTTTATTTTAATTGCAAAAGCATGGCAAGAAGTTCTTAAGATTTCTTAATGTTTTATTGTGACCTTTACATCACAGAAGTTCCCATGGGACTTGAAAGTTCAAGTTAAATCTCTATATTGGTAATAGTGCACATTTTATTCAGAAATCATGATCTTCATTTAATATTTATTTAGAGGCTATTGCCATTGCCACCAAAATTATATACTATATTAATATACATTATATTAAGAACAACACTCAAATATCACACTGCAGATAAACCTGTTCTGTTCATAAATAGGTTGAATTCATAGATGGGCAGACCATTCACTTTTTTCCTCTGCAGAGGAATCGACCCTTTGCTGTTGTTAAACTCACACTCCTTCCCTGCAGGAAATGCGACCCCTTATATTATTAATGATGCAAGATCAATAAATGTCTCTATTTTCTTCCTCTCTTTCTCCCTGCTGTGCCTTGTGCTCTTCTTACACAATATTCTCAAAACATGATTGAAAATCTATTTGAAATTCTGAAATGATTTGTCTCTTAATGCACCCTTTCAGGATGCAGATGTGGAGTTTGAACACATATCTGTATGGTCCTAAAGATGATCTGAAACACAGGTTACTGTGGAGGGAGGTTTATTCAGCAGACGAAGAGGGTAAGTGTATTTATTTATACACAATATTCATATATATTTCAGATTACAGTATATAGAAACACTGGGTTAAGGTGTTTATTTAATCTGTCTATTTTAATTTCATCCTTTTTTTTTCCAGCTAAAGGCTTTCATTATTTTTTATTATTACTGCCCCCAAAATATTCATATCTAGAAAACATAATCTGAGCAATCAGAATATAAATGGTTGGTCGTCTTAGAAGAGATTGTTAATGTATTTCTAAGAATAAGATTCCTAAATTGCAACAAAATCACATTATTATACAAACATAATGGTATTAAATTGTATTTTGCCATTATATGCCCTTACAGTTATTGATGTGAGCTGCAGCTGTGTTAGATTTTCCTATCTTAACCCAAATGCCTTTTTCAGATAATTACCTATATAAAAAGATACATTTTTGCCTGCATTCAGTATAACAGAAAGTAGTGTGATTCTAGTATGGTATTTGTGGCACCATTGTGGCCGTATCACACCTGAAAACCTTTCACGTTTTCATTCTCTCCCCATCTTTCTGTCACGGTCTCCAGCTCAGTTGAAAGCTTTGGTGTGTGAGGCAGAGTCGAGGGGTTTGACATTTGTATACGCTCTTTCTCCGGGTCAGGACATTGTCTTCTCCAGCTCTTGTGACCTCACACTGCTTAAACGTAAACTCAGACAAGTAAGCAAAATCGCTTCATCTCCCTCTCAATTTTATCATGCTTTCTTGTGATGAAAGACACATTTACACTGTTGTTCTATTTGACTAATATGTGTTAGTTCATCATTGCCACTATTTCTCCACTAGGTGTCAGACCTGGGCTGTCAGGCTTTTGCCCTCCTGTTTGATGACATTGATCACTCCATGTGCCAGTCAGATACAGAGGCCTTTTCCTCATTTGCTCACGCCCAGGTTACCGTGGCCAATGAGATCTTCCGTTTCCTGGGGGAACCACCTGTCTTCCTATTCTGTCCCACTGGCAAGCTAATACATACATATGTCAAGCTTAGTTCATTACAGAGCAAAATTCAGTTTAATAAGGTGGCGCATTTACTTAATGTTACCTTGAAGGAGTATAGTTCAAGCTAATATTAAAAGTTGCTTAAGATGTATTAACCCTCAGGCTATCCAAGATGTACAAGAGTTAGTTTTTTCATAAGATTTGGAGACGTTTAGCATTACATCAGTTGAGTCCAATCCATCAATTAACATCTTGTAAAGTAAAACCTGTGTGTTTGTAAGAAACAAATAATTCATTGAGGCATTTAACTTTAACCTATAGCTTTTGGCCAAAATATCCGTAATCTATACTTTGTCCTCTTACATCAAAATTCACTAACATATATGCTAAGAACAGTTTTGTACTGTTTTTGTTTCAGAGCAGTTCTTGATCTGTGAATATTTCTCTCCAATTTTCAGACTAGACTCGAGAAAGCAATGATTTAAAGTTAAAAATGCCTTATTGAAGGATTTATTTAATTAAAACACACAGCTTTTACTTTAAAAGACATTATTTGATGGACTGGAGTTAGGCAGATTACTTGTGTATTATTGTGATGCTTTTATCAGCTGTTTGGACTCTCATTCTGACGGCACCCATTCACTCCATAGCATCCATTGGTGAGCAAGTGACGTAATGCTATAATGGTAAAGTTCTCTAAATCTGTTTAAATGAATTCACATTTTGAATGATCTGACACCGCTCTTCCCATCTTAAAACCTCATCCTCTGTGCCTTTTTCTTACATTGTTCACTCCTTCTTTCCCTGAAACAGTACTGTGTTTTCTCTCTAGAGTACTGTAGTTCTCTGTGCACTCCTAGTGTGTCAAAGTCTCTCTACCTTCTGAAAGTTGGGGAGGATCTTCTCCCTGGCATCTCTGTCATCTGGACCGGTGAGAGACGTTCTCAGTGTGATGATGCATACTCACTGAGTGTCAGTTTGTAACAGAAACCACACTTCTAACATTCACATATTTGATCACATCATTCTCCTACAGGAAATAAGGTGATATCACGGGAACTGAGTCCTGAATCACTAGCTGAGGTCCAGTCGGTGCTTCGAAGGCCACCCCTTATTTGGGACAACCTTCATGCTAATGATTATGACTCCCGACGTGTCTTCCTTGGGCCTTTTAAGGGCCGCCCCCCTGGACTCAAGGCCCATCTGAGAGGTCTGCTGCTAAATCCAAACTGCGAATTTGAAGCCAATTTCATCCCTCTGCATACCCTGGGAAGCTGGTATAAAGAAGGAAAGGAGGAGGGGAAAGGTGAGAGCAGAATGGAGGATAGAGAGGCTTATATGTTGTAGTATGGCTGTAGTTATGTTAAGATTATGAGATTGATTCCCAGGGCATGCAAAATCTGATAAAATGCGGATCTTAAATGGAATGTTAAGTTGTTTTGTATAAAAGCATCTGCTGCTGTAAATTAATGAATGTAAAAACGCAGAGCGTTTAAACATTGAATGAACAAACATACAGTAGCACTCAATAGGAGTATTAAATATTCTGCCCCTTGCTGACCTAGTGTAACCTCTGTAGGTGATGAAGAGGCCTATAGTGTGGATAGAGCGTTGTCATCGGCCTTGCAAGACTGGATGAAGGAGCTCAGCCTTCCTCTGCAGCCTGGTAAAGCATCCCGAAACATCTATTTTAAAAAAAACAAAAAACTCTATTTATTTGTAAATTTGATTTATGTACATTAAATATATTTTCATTTTTATTTGTTATGTCATAAAATTGAATGACTGAAAACATTTTTATTAACATTTTATTCTTTTATTAACATTTTAGTGCTATTTATAGTAATTAGTCATATTTGTAACTAGAATTTATTTTTTTTATATTTTAAAATTTCAGTTTTACTATTGTTATGTGATTTTGTATTTTATTAGTTGTATTAAAAAAAAAAATATATATATATATATATATATGTATGTATTTCTTTTAAGCTTTAATTTCTGTTTTATTTTCGCTTATTATGGTACTTAAACTTATTTTATTTCAGCTAGTTTCTATTGATTATTAATTGATTATTGTCACAAAGATCTGTAAGTGCTGACATTACTCACTGTTTCTTTTAGGTCGTCAAGTGAGGCCAACAGACCTCAAGCCCTTAACGCTCTCTGTTAAATCAAAGTCCTCCGATAGCTCAGACAATCAACGTGGAGCCCAGCCTAAATGTCCCATAACCTCTTCCCGGAGCACAGGGGCACTCGCTAGCGATGAAATCCCAGCAGATCCTCTTATGAGCCAGGATCTGAAAGCTGGGGAGAACCAGGTCTCCAGGAGCTTCAGCCATGAAAAGATCTCTAGAAGGGGATTGTGTTCTGGGAAGGTTCCTCTCAGCGAGGCCCAGGTCCAGTTGCTTGTAGGCCTGTACTACCTGCCTCATGAACATGGACCACCTGCTCAGAAACTGCTGCAGGACCTTACCTGGCTCAAAGCCAACTGTCACTGCGTCAGTGTCAATGGCAATGGCAAGAAGGCCTCACCACAGAAGGTGAAAAGATCCTTTTTATTAAAAATATTCACTATTAATTAACTTGTCATTTGATATGTTTATAATAAAGTTGATGATATTGAGATTTTAGAAATGATTCATCATGAAAGTGGAATTTGGTTGAGGTTTTTGTTCATTATTTGTGCTCTCTCAGGTAGAGGAATGGCGTGACCGTGCGGGCCGTTTCCTGGCTGCGTGTGATGATGTGGCTTTACTTCACGGTGCTGTTGTGAACAGCATCAATAGGGCTGTTCTCTACGACCTTTACCCTTACATCTGGGACTTGAGAAACACCCTGCTGGTGGCCAAGGCTTTCATCTGCTGGCTAGGTGAAAGAGACAGTAGGGATGATTTGATCTTGATGATATTTTCCCGTCATGTAGGCCTTTTCCCCTCATGTGATAAATAAAAAGTGAGAAACCCATCTCCCATCTTCTCACAAGCATATTTCCTTTTCACAGAGGGACGTATACTGAGTGAAGGTTCTCCACTAGGCTCCTGGAAGAACTGCTTCCACTGTGAGTGTCAAACATGCATACATCCTATACACTGTAGCATATTCATTTCTGCATATTTAGTTTTCTAAAGTCTATACTAGCTTTGTGTGAAGAAAAGAGAGAAATGTAGAAATGTTCAGAAATGAACCATGTTCTGGTTTCATGTTAGTGTACACTTCTTTTCAAATGACTGGTTTAAGTAAGTAAAAAAAAAAAATAGATACATTTAGCAAAATTGTTGCAAAACATTATTTCTATTCAACATTATATTCAATTAAGAGTTTTGGAAAACAAATATTACAGTTTCCACAAAGTGCTTAAGCAGCATAACTGAGCATAAATGAGCATATCATAGCTTTGCAATCACAGGGATAAATTAGATTTAAAGATTTAAAAAAAAATACATTTTTGTAATAATGTTTCACAATATTGCTGTTTTTATTTTATATCAAATAAATGCAGCCTTAGTGACCAATTCAGAAATAATGAAAAAAATTACCAACTCCAAGCTTTTGAACAGTAGTGCATTCAAACAGTAGTATGTTCAAATATCGTTCATCAAATATATGGTGCATCTAAAAATCAACACATTACACGTCTTGTAACCACCTGAAATATGACACATTTGAATGTGTTCACAGTTAAGCAACACAAAATGATTTGTTTAAACCTACTGGTTCCTGCAGTGGATTGATGTTTGGAATTGTTCACAGGGTGTGGGGCTTCTTCGGGGGCGGAGCTCCATGGTGTGGAGGCGGAGCCATGGGTGTTTAAAGGAGGACTATCTGGAGAGGTGCAGGTAAGAATAATATAATTAATGCTTCAGTTACAAATTAGATTAGATTAGGTTAAAGGATCAGACTGATTTTTTTGCAGTTTTTCACAGTCTTCCTTGATCTTTTCCTGTCTTGCTCTTGTTTTGTCTGTGTCTGGTGTTTGTGTGAATCAGATGCTTCTGCCTGTGGGGACTAGCAGTGAGTTGTTCAGTCATCCTCCCCCTCTGTTCCCCACCTCTCGACTTTATAATATACGGCCATTCCAGCAAAAAGACAAGGTGACTCGAGCACACTTGGTAACCACTTGACTCAATCTCATTACACATTTCTGACTATTCTCTTTGTTTTTTTCCCCACAACTCTAGGTGGAGCTGTACCGAATGGTGCGTCAGTTGCATCAGAGGGGTAAAGGGAGCCAGGAAGCTGCCATCTCCCATCCAGATTTCATTGGGGACAGGCAAGAATAGCTCTCAAGCATATTATATGCATTTCCTTGTTTTGCAGTCATGAGGTATATGAGAAATATCAGCCTCATTCTGGTGTGTGTTTGTGTTTCAGGTGTCTGGGTGCGTCTCTGGCCTTGTGCCCAGAGTACAGCTTGGTTCTGGAGGATGAACTGGGTGTATGTGGGTGCGCTGTGGGTATTCTGGATGTCCGCTCCTTTGCCAAAAGATGTCAGGCCTCCTGGCTACCTGCTATGAGGGACAAATATCCTTCACGCCCCCATGGAGCGAATGGACATACTGCAACAAAGGTAAGAGTTAAAGCTAAACACACAAGCACACTTATTATACAGTAATTTTAAATATAGTAACATCTAATCCTGGCACTTTCTCCTCCAAACCTCTAGGAGATGCTGTTGTATTTCCACGAAGAACAGGACTATCCAGACTCCCTGCTGTATCATTTCCCATCTCAGCTTAGGCTCGAGGCTCTTCCTGAGCTGGTGGATTGTAGCGTCAGTCGTAGCCTCCTCACAGCCCTGCTAACAGCCCTTAAAGCTAACGGTGAACTAACGCTGATTTTTCAGCATGTTTCCAGACTGGCTGATAGTGTCATCAAGATTAGCCTTGAGTATTTCATTTCTCTTTCTTCCTCAGGTTCACAGGGTGTATTTTGCGAGGTCCAGCCTACAGATGGATTACGGATGGAATTTCTGACAAAGCTGGGATTTCTGGAAATCCTCCGCGGAGAAGCACGGCCTAGAGAAGGTGTCGTTTTGGGGAGGCTGTTATAAGCAGATATCTAAAACACACATGATCCAGCTGAAAGGAAATCAGATTTCAAATGAACATGTTGCCATGTTTGAAGCTGGAGCTGGGGTTATAGTTGTGCTTAGAAAAATGGTTGGGCTTAGAAAGTCCTCTGGTGAAGCTTTAAGGTCTATTCCCCAAAACAATCAAATAAAAAAATAAACTAAATGCATTTTGCATGCCAAAATCAAATCCCAGGTCAGATGTAAAAACCATATTATACTATGATGATCTGTTATTTTTGAATGCTTTTTAAGCATTGCATTTCAGAGAATAACACAAATTTGGCATCAGACTGATTCGTTTGGTTTGTTAAAATATTTGGTTTGTGAATATTTTATTTATAATAGTACAAGCCACAATAAAAATGTACAAACACATTTAACAAAACAACCCATGACGCTGGACAGTAGGTCTGGGCTTTAGAGAAATGTAGGTATATGGTATACGTTTACACTGAGTAGCTGTGGGACTATCAGAGATTGTCTATAGGCAGTTTTTGTGATTATTTGAACATTTCTTGACATGTATTCACATTGGTCTTAGTGTGAACAGGCCTTTAGGCTTTATGGTCGAAGCTGGGAGCTTTGTGAAAAAAACATTAGGGACAAAATGAGAACGTAATAGTGATCACTTGTTTACAGCTTCATCTTCGTTAATCAGCATTCAGTGTGCTTTCTCGCTGAACCATGCATTTGGAGCTCTTATTGGTTCACATAAACTTTTGGGTCTGCATTTGGGGATGATAAAACTTGCTGTTTCTTATTGCGTGTGTCTGTGTTGCAGCTATCGATGGATGTAGGAGCAAAAAGCACAATTTTCCTCTTTTATATTCAGCACACACACACACACACACACACACACACACACACACACACACACACAAACTTCACCTAGCCAGTCATGGTCAGGCTCACAAAGCAGACTCCTGAATATTGTCATGAAATAGACATGAAATAGCTCCTGGAGTGTGCTGAAGGGACCCTGACCTCCCAAGATCGATGAATCATGATGCATCTCACAGGGCTTTTTATAGATCTTTCTTTGAATGAACTCTCTTTTTCTCTCACACATACTCACTAATCTTCTGAGAGGCTAAATTATTGTTATCTCTAGCTACCTATCTTCTGTCTTTGTCCCTTCACACACACACACACACACACACACACACACACACTGTATGCAGGTCTGTCCACACATTCAATAATATGCCTTTTGATCTTTAACCAATAGCCTTTTTTAATCGCCATGGCAATCATAAAAAAACATAATAAATTAAATCTGCTTTTTGAACCATTGATTTGATATCGTTTGATATAATCTCACTGATTTGAGATTATTTGCTAGTTTTTGTACATTTATGGTTAAAGACATTTGATTTTGCATGCTAACTTTACTCTCCACCCATTTTAGAGCACTTTCACTATTTCTGCAGGTTTTAATGTTGGAATTGTGATTTGTACACTGAAAGGTTTCAGCTTAGATAGTAATATTTAATGTTAAATTGTTTGCATTTAATGTTTTTAAGGATTATGGTACAGTACAACTGCAGTTTTTGTAATAATGGAATAAAATGTGTTTACAGCATCATTAAAACCTTTCCTTTCTCGCAAAAGGTCTCCTTTTTTTTCCCCTTTTTCCTTTATGTGTATATTTGGTCCATTAGTATTTACAATATATTCATTTCATGACCTTAGTTAATTCAAAAAGTCTGTGGTGGGTAAGTTTTTTTTTTTATGTTTTGGCTGCATTTGTTTGATAAAAACCAAGAGTATTGTTAAATATTAATTCAATTATATATATTTTTTCTATTTTAATGTATTAAAAATACAAATTATAAATTTTGCTATCAGTAGAATTTTCAATCCAGTACTGCAGACTTTAATGTCACATGGTCCTTCAGAAATCATTGTAAAGGCTGATTTGGTGCTTAAGAAACTTGTGTATTATCAATGTTGAGAACAGTTAATATTTTTGTGGAAGTTGGTTTTCATGATTCTTTGATGAGCATTTATTTGAAATATAAATATTTTGTAACATTCTAAAAAATATTTTACTCTTTCACTTTTGATCCATTTAATGCACCCTTGCTGAAAAAAAGTCATTTCTTTACAAATGTCATGTGCTGTCACAGTTGGATATTTGTGTATTTATGTAAACACTATACATCAGTGGCATTCGTATTGGCCGCAGACCATTGCTTGTGTGAGTGCAAGTTCTGTTCTGGTGAGGCTACTTTTCCAGTAGGAATTCTGTATTCTTTGAGGTTTTTTCCTGTCAGCAACAGCATCAAAGTTCCTGTCAGAGTTGCAGCCCAACTGCTTGCTGGGAGACCCAACTGCACAGGTGAGAGGGAAACAAACAAAAACTGTCTGAATACAGAGATGAAACCCAGAGGGTGTGTTGGACAGAGAGTGCATATGTGTGTGTGTCCACTCACAACTCCTAGCAGGTTGCTCAAGGCGATGTCTGTGTAAGCTGAAAGCAAGGCTGAAGAGAGAATAAATAATTTAGCTGTAGAAAAATGAAACAACACTACAAAGAATGTTTCTGTGCATTTCTCACCATTTGCAATAGATAAGAGATGTGTTCTCCAGTTTAGTATGTAAAACACTCCTACAACCATGCAACCCAGAGCACCATTAAACCCTGAGAGACCAGAGTACAGAAAGCTGTGCTGCACTGACATAGACAGACCTGCAGAAGACAACAGAAAGAACTTGAGTCCATCCAGTTATTGACCTTGGCTTAGGGGGTCAGAGCTTTGCTAGTGTTAGACTAATGGCTGGTCAAACCTGCAGCTTATTCTGGGCAAGAACGACACACTTTGACAGGTTTGTTTTCTTTCATGTGCAATTTAGGGGCTGGAATATTACTACAATAACAGACTGGGATGTTAAAAATAATTTAGACCGAATTTGCGATAGGCTGCAGCAGGGATGACATATTTTTTGTAGCCCAAACCCATAAACAAGTTAGCATTAGAACTTCTGGTTCCATTATCCTGAAATCAATGGTTTTTAGGTTAAATGCCTGGTTATCATGATGAACAAAATGTGTAAGAACTTCACAGAGCTTATTTTCTACAATAGAAAAAGTCCTTTTGGGTTTTTGTTGAGGGAAACAAGGGTGATGCTAACTTCCAGGTTAGCCTACAGAAATATTTAGCAGCTGGTGGTAGAGCTGTAGCCTATATCATGCAAGCAAAATGCCATCAATGGCTCTGGTGATTGGCTAAAACTAGTTTGTGTCTGGAACAGAGTGGCCTGTGAGTGAATACGACAGCATCACATTCTCTGGGACTGCATGTAATAGACCTATTTGAGCAGCTTCCATTGAGGCAAATATGAATAGGATCCTACTCCTAAGAAACTCTATTCAGGTATTTTGACTTCCTTACCATGGTTGTATACTTCTAGCTGTATACTGCATAGTATTGACTGAATTGCCTACTATGCGAACCCGTAAACAATGTGCAACAATAAAGTTTTCTAAATGTATTATGCTTCATTGCCTAAAGAAGGTATTATGTATCTTATATGACATACTTGGTCTTTCTTATGGGTCAGTTATTGAATTTCTTTGGGTATTTTATAAAATAATATTTGATATCTGGTGTGCACAAATGTATTCCGAGGTTTTGGGTCCTTGATTGTAGTTCTGATTGTGAACTGAAGGTGGCGATGTATATTCATTACAGAATCTAGTTTCCATTCTTTAGTTGCTGCCCATGTTCCTGTCCAAGCCTTCAGACTTCACTCACCGCCCACCATTCCCTAGAGCTTTCTTGTGTTTTAGCACATCATCTCAATCTCTCTCTCTCTCTTTCTGCATTTTTCCACAGTATGAATCCATTCATTAAAACTCAAGAACATGCCTCTTACGGTAACTGATACATATATTTCCTTGGCTGCATGCTCATATTTGATAACTTCTTTGCCTAACTACACCATTAAGTCACCATTTGTTTTTCCTGACCATGGTACAGCTATACAAAACTTGCCTTTCCATGAATTGGGTATAGACTGGATCATTTTTTGTGAATAATTCTGTTAAATGCAACCATCCATTTGTCTAACAAATCATTTGATCATTTAATTAAATGGTGTTTATTGTTATAATCATGGATTTTAATAGACATATTCAGCATATCAAATATACACTATTGTACTAACAGCAGGTTTTTCATTAAGGACACATTAAATTGAAAAGTGACAGGAGAGACATTTATAATGTTGAAGCAAATACTGTTCACTTGACCTTATTAGTCATCAAAGAATGCTGCAAAAACAGTATTACAGTAAAGTTTACACTAAAATATTAGGCAGCACAACAGTTTCAACGTTGATAATAATAAGAAATGATCTTTGAGCAGCAAATCAGCATATTATAATGATTTCTGAAGGGTCATGTGACACCGGAGACTGTGATAGATTCATAGCTTCGTCACACTGATAAATTACATTTTAAAATATATTCAGATAGAAAACTGATCAATTGTAATAATATTTCACAATATTACTGTGAATATTACAAATAAATGCAGCATTGGTGAGCATAAGAGACTTCTTTCAAAAACGTACAAAAATCTTACATCCCCAAATCTTACATTTGTTAAAAAAAAAGAAAAGAAAAGAAAAAGAAAAATAGCTTAATATAAAAAAGTCCCTGTTTCGTAATCTGTTCATGGAAAATGGCAACTTGTGAATGCAGGGAAAATGAGCTCCAGTGCGAAACATTTGAGTGCACCCTTCTGACTGCACTTTTGGGACTCTTTATGTTTCATTGTTTTATAGCGAAGGACTCCTAATAAAGAGCTCTGAGATGAAATCAGCAGCAGCAGGAAGAACACACCCAGAATTCTCTTCCCCATCTGAACAGAAAGGCCATGTCAACCTGAAGGCTTGTAGCATCTGTTCACTCTCTTTTTTTAATCAGATATTTGTTTCCTTATTATAAACAATTATATTTATATTTATATATATATATATATATATATATATATATACACTGGTAAACATCCGTAGACAACATTCTAATAAAACATATTGTGTTGTGTTGAAAATTTATATTTCTACTGTGGGGTTTCATGATTAATGTGTCACTTAAATAGTCTGAGATTTGAAGAATAGATATAAAAGATTCCTTCTCCAGCACACACACACACACACACACACACACATAATCTTTAGTGCAGAAGGGAATCGGGTCTTCATTTCCAATGCAAATGCTCTGAATCACAAGGCATGCAATATTTTTTTTGGTGTTTCCATAACTCATCTCTGATCCGGTTATATAACGCTTACAATACACTATGCTGCAATTCTATAAACTAAATTTAACATCTGTGACCCAGAATGGATTCATTATATTCCTAGTTTCAATATCACCATGGTTACGGGCTCCTCTTGTGCATCCGTGTGCGGGATCATCAGTTGTGAACCCGTGTTAACTTCAGTGGGTTTATACTGTGAGTCATGTAGAGAGGACAGCATGAACAGCCTGTTGTCTAAACACCGGATCTCATTATCAGTGGACCACACTTCATGCTGCGGGACAGGATTACTAGTCCCCATTCAGTCTTGATTTAGTGAAATCTTTGGACAAACATATAAACCCCTTTTAGTTCGATTGCGTTTCTTATGTCTCTTCTTCTCTACAACTAAACCAAACCTCTGAACTTAATATCTTTGGTGTAGAGGGTCCTGAGAATTAATTGTAGACTTATTTTGTTGTGGATTAGACTTAGATGAGATGAGATGAGATGAGATGAGATTGTCTTGATCTAATTGTGAAAGATTCATCAGGGCTCTTTATTCCATTTAAACTCCTCAACTACCTGTCATACAGAAACTATTTTCTACATTTCAGTCAATTTCCAAAGATTTACGAGCTCATTATGGGTATAATGAGGAAAACTGTTTTGGCTTGTCCCAGAAATCAAGGCTTTAATTATGTTTATTACTTGAAAATATTATGGAAATCTAAATTTAAGCTTTATTTAGAGCCAAATTCAAAGAAGGTTTACAAAATTACATACCTCATTTAAATGAATAGGAAATAAACTGTTTGTTTCAGCTCATGAGGTTGACCATCAACATTATTTAGGATATCAGATCAGAAAACAGTACCTGTACAATAGCTTGATCGTAATTGGGAAGAACTCTAAAAGAACACTCTTAAGAAGAGTGTCTGTTTCTCTGTAAGCTACTTTCTGGTAAAATACAGATGTAATTTCATACTGTGTAAGAGGAGTTCTACACCAGGGAGAGAGGAGTGAACCATTAATCGATTAAAAAATGAGGAGAATGGGATGGTAAGATGAGTGCAGGGATAAGAGTGGTATTGATTGGATGCTGAGGATGTGTAGAGAGTGTGTGTGTGTGTGAGTGAGGGACGGTCTTCAGATAACGGGTCTTTGGAAGTCTTACATTCAGGGCAGGATCACAGTTCCCAGAAGTCCCTCTGGCACATGTCTACCCCTCATGCCCACACCCCCAACTTCTGAAAAATTATTATTTATTTTGCCCCCCCAAAAATTTGATGACTTTTTTTCATTTGCATTCAGAAAGGATTAATTGAATTTAATTAATAGAAATGTAAGAAATTCAACAGTACTTTATAAGTCTAGAGGTAAACTCTGTATGTGAGAGAGATGTGTGAAAAGCCACTTATGCTTACAAGGCTGCATTTATTTGATCAAAAATACAATAAAACCAGAAATATTGTGAATAGTTTTGACTGTTCTCAGTTTATTATATATTCATTGATTTATTTTATTTAAGCATGTGAGACTTGATTCATGTGATTCTTCAAATCATTCGGATTTGCTGCTCGAGAAACATTTCTCATTATCATAAGAGTTGCATACAGTTGTGCTGCTTTTTTTGTTTTTTTTTGGAAAGTGTGATTTTTAAAAAAAATCATATCAGTTATTCAATCAGTTAAAGAACAGCGTTTATTTGAAATATAAATATTTAATAACATAATAAATGCCTTTTAATCAGTTTAACCTTTAAAGAATCCATGCTGAATGAAAGTATTTATTTCTATAAAAGACTTTTGAACAGCAGTGAATGCACCGAGGGCCGTGATGTTCAGCTTCGTTTATCAGTCTCAGAACGTGCGGCCTGAGACTTTAGAGGCCCCAGACAGTCTGAAGCACGGGCCCCATCGGCCCCATCCATAATCCAGCACTGCTTTCTCTCCATCTGTCTTCTACAGTTCAAACCCTCTAGCAATCTGAACCCTTTCCAAATTAAATTTAAATGTTCTGCTGACACACAGACAGGGTAAGAGACAAGGAAAAGGCAGAAAAGGCATTCTTCCTTTCTAAAATCAACCCCCTCACTACTACGGGGAATAACAGACAGTTGTCTCACAAACACGGATATACTGCTGAGTCCCTGATAAGCCCAAAGACTCTTCACTGTTACTTTATGGAATATTACATGAGAGCTTTGAAGTTTGTGAGTGTGAAACACACTGCAGGCGATGAAATGAAACAGTGTGTGTTATGTGTGTGGGTGTTGTGCTGGGAGTGAGGTATCTTACATCAGTCTCTTCTACCTACTCCTCTCTCTCTCTCACACACACACACACACACACACACACAAAAAGTCTACCCAACCTCTGTAGTGTCTTTGTGTCTGCGATGACTCATATGTCTCTGTACGGCTGTGTATAGAAAATATTAAGGAGAAAGAAAGACTGTCTGTTTATACTAGAGAGAGAATGAGTGAAAGGGTAAAAAACACCTTCCATGGTCTTGAGGTGGTAAACGTGACAGTAAAACTGGCTTATTATCAAACGGCTGGTGCAAATCATTATCTTCTGCATAGTTGGCATTTGAGGAAATCTGTTTGCAGGCTGATTTAGCTGAGTAAATCACAGCTACACAGCCAGAATACTCAGCACAAAGCCCTGGAGAACCCAAGATTTGGCCAAAATGTATGATTTGTTACAATTATCTCTATCCCACATCCTTCCAAGCCACTATGCAGATGCTCCAAAAAACTAATTTAGTATATATTGCTACGAAGTGTCTCTTTTATAGCTCAAACGCTTTCTCATATTATGTTGAAGTAACAATTTTGAAAAGAAAATAGATACCTTTTCAGCATATAGAAACAGCATAGAGCTTTATAATGAATGTGGATGGCATTATTCAGATAATCTGGTCTTGGATTTTTTTCTGAGAAATGTTTCATATTTTGATCTTTGACTTGTCTGGTTTACATTCAGTCATGTTGGGGTCTTGGAGAAACCTTTGAGATATAATTTCTTCAAAACACTGTTCTGCTGATATTTGCTTTTAATTTCTGACTCACCTGCCATAGTGCTAATGCCAGAGCCCAGGAGGGCATAGACTGCCAGGATGGGTGAGAAGAGGAAAACAGCACCCAGGATGAGCAGAGACGGGCCTACAGTCCCACATGCAAAGATTTGCCCTACGCCCAACACCACCCCCTGCAGGAGCTGATGGGAACAGCAAACACACCTCTAGATGAAGCCTAAATACATTACCAATGTCTTTACCGTATTTTGCGGACTATAAGTCGCACCTGAGTATAAGTCGCATCAGTCCAAAAATACATCATGATGAGAAAAATAAAAAACATATATAAGTCGCATTGGACTATAAATCGCATTCATTTAGAACCAAGGACCAAGAGAAAACATTACCGTCTCCAGCCGTCAGAGGGCCCTCTCGCGGCTGTAGATGGTAATGTTTTCTGTTAGTTCATTTCTCTCGGTTCATGTCAAATTAATTTTGATAAATAAGTCGCACCTGACTATAAGTCGCAGGACCAGCCAAACTATGAAAGAATATTGATATGATATGATATTACATATCAATGATATGATATGAAATATTATATGATATTACAAATCAATGCATATGAATGTAAATTTATCTTACCATGTAAAAATGTGGATTAAAATAAAATTTGAATGTTTTTGAAAGAAGTCTATCATGCTCGCCAAGGCTGTATTTATTTGAATAATAAAAAAGTAAAGCAAATAGAAAGTTAAAGAACAGCATTTATTTGCAACAGAAATATTTTGTGACATTCTAAATGCATTTGATAATTTTTGAATGTTAGTGTATCTTTTTATTATCTATATTAGTTTTTCTTAAAGACTATAAAATATCCTTTCCTGCTTTGATATATTTTCTATTGAAACAGGAAACCGACGACATATCCATTGTTATAGACATAATTAAAATTATCCTAAATTATGTTAAAAGATTGTTTTGTCAGCTTTTACAAGCATATAGATCAAAATCTTGCATGTTTACTGATATTATACCCATCTTATTCCTGTCACAATGCTGTGCATGAATCATTTGATGACTCAAGCTAGATATAATATAATCCAATTTTAGAAGCCAATTTTAATGGGCTTTTAACTCTTTCACATTGAATATTTATGACAGCGAGAGATAAAAACAGATACATATATAATATAAATATAAAATTATATAAATATAAAAATTATTCTCCATTATTTCTGTCAGCCCTGTACACCCATCATTACCGGATCAAGCTGTTTCCATGGAGACGTGGTAAAAGCACAGATACTATTTAGTGCAAAAATACATAGGCTATAAACAGCCCATAATAGTCAGCTGCTTTAGTGTGTCAGAGAAGGCAGATCAGCCCAATATACCCTAATGTCATTCAACAGACCAGAGTAATGCAATAAATATGATCATCATCATGACATAACACATCTAAACACACACACACACATCTCAGGAGAGATGTGAAATGGAAGCATGATGAAGATATATGGAGGAATGAATAGACCACTGTGTGTACAGATAAAGGAGGTTAAAGAGGCAAAACAGGAAGATGGCAAATAAAAAGACAGAGCTATGGCAGAGCAAGAGTGGACAGTATCATTAAATCTAATCAATAAGATGGCAGGAAAGATATTTTAAGAGCATGAATGGCAAATAATTTTTGGTTGCCTTTTTAAATCACCATGTTGCTGCAATTCTGTTTCATCCACTCACCTGTGGAACATGGAGTTGAGAGTGGTTGGTGTTTTCTAGCGCCCCTGGTGGCTGGGCAGGATGGTTTGGAAAATAGGGGTTAGAAGTGCCAGTACAGGCCAGATACAGCAGGATGACTGTGTTAAAGGGGAAGACGCTCACTGGTAAATCCCAGCGATCCAGAACTGGAGCCAAACTGCTGGAAAGAAAAGTCCTGAGACAGGAGAGAAGAGGGTTGTTTGGGTTTGGAATGGTGAGCAAATATTTGTTTCGTCTTTTGAATGCGACAGAAGAGAACAAAATAACGTGTTTCGTATCGGTGAATTGGCTTGTATGCATCTTACGTTGCAGCTCCACCGAGACACACAGGCAGCAGAAGCCACCAGTACCAGTCTCCAGCCGAACTGAACACTCCCATTAGCAGAGCCACCAGCATCCCATTAAAACCATGAAGGCCACTGGATACCTCCTCACTGCAGGTTAGGATCACATGTCAGACTGGAATCAACATGTCTGCCATGTGCTTAGATAAATTGTGTTTTTCAATAGACCAGGGGAATACTTAGATGCATCATTAGATGCAGATACAGTGTGTTTTCTGAGATAAGTGTGTTTTCTGTGTGCATGTATTGCTTTAGAGTGTATTGCTTTAGAGCTGTATTATATTTATTCTTTGTTTGTTATATCTGCTTTGTTAAAATCATCTCATCATCACTTGACAACAGACTGTTTTCACACAACTGTTTGTCTAGGCCACAGCTGTAAAAGCAGTTTGTGCCTCTGAGATTAGTTTTTGTAGGTTTGCATCTGTTGTAACTGCTTGTGTTTGTGCATTCTGTTGTACATAATATACATAACAATACATGTTTGTTTTGGCCTGAGTATACTTTTACTTGTGCATTTGTGCATGCAAATGTAATTTTGTGCATGTGTGGGGGTGAAAGTCCTCACCGGTCCTGTCCCAGGATTATAGCTGTGAAGGTGGAGGCCAAAAGGCCAAGCATGCCCAGCAGAGCCTGCCAGGGGCTCTCCAGCAGCAGCGCTGCCAAAATCAGAGCTCCACTCAGGGGGTTGTTTAGTAGAATCACACATGAGATCCCACGCAAAACCCACTCAACCAGCTGCAGCGGGAAGAATTTATCTGGGAGGAAATAGAGAATTCACCAAAAATATTCTGTCATCATTTACTGGTGTTTCAAAACCTATATAATTTTGTTTCTTCTGCAGAAAACGAAAGATGGTTAGCAGAATATGTTAATAGCAGGTATTGATGCTCTCTTCACAAAATAATGTGGACGGGAAAAGTGCTGGGTAGTAACCAATTCCAAACTGGATTATTAGAGTATTACATTTTACAATGTTCATAATCAGATTACAGTTACATTTTTATGGATTACATGATTGCAGATTATTCACACAGTGGCAGAATTATTAATCATTTATTGATCTGAATGTTCTGTACTGTAGTGTAGTGGTCTCTTACCCTGCATGTGGGTATGTAATTGCTGCATTTCTCCAGTGCAGTACAGCAGGGCACTGACGAAACGCTGTTTTAGGCCTCCGGGCTGCTGTGGTGTGTTTTTTCCAAAATCCATTTAAATTCTGAAACCATGCGGCCACTAGAGAATTTCAGTCTGAACTCTGTCTAATCCAGACTTCCAATTTCCTACACTGTTCTCTCCCCTTTTCTCTCACCCTCTCCCCAGGCTTTTTCTTTCAGACATCCTATGTTCTGTACTCTCTCACTTCTCTTGCTCTCTCTTCACATGTGAAGGTTAATATTATATCTTATTGTAACACATTATCCCCGACTAGACAGAGATGGACAAAGTTCAGCTGTAGCATCTTCTGTATTTCTCTGAATCATCCATGTTTCTGTTACCCTTTAGTGCATTTCTTTTAAGATCTGGTCTGTATTTCAAGCAATTGCAGCGTGAAACAACATATTGGTGTTTCTGCCTTAATTTTTTTTCATTTAACACTTCAGTTCAAATCAAACTAATTTTCTCATTTTTATTTGAATCCAATTGTCTATAAAGTCCTGTCTTTTAAATATGTAAAAACTAATAATGCAATACACAGCCCAGCCCATCTTTATAAATGAATAGAGATAAAAAAAAAGTAAAAGAACAGAAACAGAACTTCATTCATGTGTTTGTATTCTGTGACTGCATTATATAATCAACAGGGGCCCACAGTTCAGTGTCTTTGACATGTCTGTTACAACATAAATAAGTCCTGCCGGAACAAAAGAGGTTTACTTTTCAGTTTACAAGGGGTCAGTGAGTAAGCAGTTTGTAGTCTAAGTGAGTCAGTCAACGAATGACGTAAACGTGTTTCTGTTTAGAGCTCTAGAGGGAGGCGGGGTTAAATAAATAGATAGATAAATCTCAATCTATCACTCATTTTCAATTTCTTGTTATTTTTTTACTCTCTGGTGTTCAGTCAGCGGTTGAATTATTGACTGCAGTCAAGCTGAATTACTGAGTGCCAACAGAAACCAGGCAGAAATACAAAGACACCCACACAAGCACAGAGAGGAAAAGCAGAGAAGTAATTGTCCAACCTCTTCTGATGCTGCTTATGGGATATTTGTGAATAGCATAAAAATGCCCAACATGGCCTGGACAATCACAGCCTGTCTAAATAACTAAAAGTCAACCAACTACTCACAGTCAGGTCTGCATGAAAATAACAGTGACTATAGGCATGTGTAAGCTTTCATTTCTCTATATGTAATATGAAATAAGCAAATTTGGTTGTATGTGCAGAGTTGTTTCCCAATCTCACTTTCCTCTCTGTTCACCTTTTAAACTCTTTTTTTTTTTCAGTCATCAATTTTTCAGTAGGAGCATCTGTGTGTGTGTGTGTGTGTGTGTGGGTTGAAGACACCCAGAAGCAAACACGCCCTTCCATTGATTGATAGTCACCCTGACTCAAAGTCTCTGAGGTTCTGACTGATGAAGAGATGGATTGTGGGAGGCAGGGAGAAATCAGAGCATATGTTGAGTGGAAAACGCTAGAGAAATCAAAGCAATAAATGCAAACTTGTTGTTTTGAGTTTAGTATGCATTTTGCACATGCTAATGATGGCTTAATATATATAGCAAATTTTGTGTATATGTTTGGGTGCGTGTGAATTCTTTGTGAGTGACACAGAGGACATTGTGGTTTGCGATTTGAGTGACATTCTCCTTGCGTGGACAGAACTGGTCGATACTCAGTCATTTACAATGTCTCAGGCACACACACAGACACAGAGGCTCTAATTGAGGATGCACAGACTGTCTGGCCAGTTGTAGATCGTTAGCCCTGCATGTGCTGGAGTCAGAACACTTTTATCTGGCTGTGTGGTGCAGTGGCCTCGTGATCTGTGCTCCAGTTCACCCCACCCACAGAGCTCACATCTGGGTAAAGCTGCCATGGGAGGCCTCAAGTAAAGCTGTATGTGCTCTTTTCTTAAATGGACAGTTCAACCAATTCATCAGCCTCATGTCGTTCCAAACATGTACTTTCTTCTTTGGAACACAAAACATATTTTTGATAATGAACCTGTGTTTTGTTTTTAAGACATACAATAGAAATCAGACGTGTTCATGGTTATTTTGGACCCCACCGACTTTCATTTGTGTTCTGCAGTAGAAGAAAAAAAGTTATTTCGATGTTGCAACAACATGAGGGTGCGTAAATGCTGACAGAATATTCATTTTTGGATGATCTATGTTTTCTAATTGCACTGCTTCTAACTTATGTGACATTTTAAAGTCCAACTATATGATCTAATCCAGGGATTCTCAAACTTTCCTGTGAACCAAAGTCCTATATGATCAAAACTATTTACTTGAAGTACAGAGATTTCAATTTAGTGTTTCAATATTTCAAGAAAACATTTGATATGCAGGTACACAAATATAATTCTTAATTTTTCATTAACTCACAGACTCTTGTAGTTCCCCCACAAAACCCCATTTTGGAAAAACTTGATCCATTCAGAGTGATTTGCAGTAGTGTTACTTTGGATTTAATTATGAAGAGATGAAACATTTCTCTATATGACATAAGTAAGACATATTGTGCATTCCTCTATGTGCTTATGTTTGTTTGTATAGAGGAGTGTAGGTGGTGTTGGTGAGTTAGAAAACACTAAGCAATTGACATGTTTTACAGGACTGCTGCTTTTTAGTGCGCGCACACACACACACACACACACAAACACACACACACACACTCACAGCCTAACACACCCAATCACACACACACACACACACTGTTCCTCAGTGTCATTGATTGAATAAGCAGCACGCCTTAAAGGTTACACTGACAAATCCAGACAAATGACATTGAGAGCTGTAAGAGTCTGGTTCTATTTTATGGAAATGGCTAAGCAAATGTTCTTTCGTATTATGTGCTTCTCTGAGTTTCTTTTTTCTTTTTCTTTTTAAAGAAACAATGTGCTTGTTATATATACCTGTACTCGACTTATATAATCCCGCACTGTTATATATTCCTTTATACTCTACTATTACATTTTTCTATGATGTACTTGCAGTTTGTTATTCAACAACATGAGTTTTCTTTTATTTTTTCTTCTTTTTTTTTGTACAAAATTGTGTTGTACTCTAAAGTTTTAATATAGGAGTCTCATTTTAGGCCAATTTTGTGATTTATTTGTTTTTAGCCATTCAGCTCCACAGCCAGTGTTTGTGTCCTTTTAAAGGTCAGTCTTGCTAGAAGCACCAAGCACAAATTAGGTTCCATAAAGTACAAGGAAGAGATAAAGAAGAGAGGTTGGGCTGGCCGATAAGATCTGAGGCTAATCGATAGAGGATATATGATCTGGTTCAGTTTTCAGCAGCAGAGAGAGACTAATGTTTGCAGAGAGAGAGAGAGAGAGAGAGAGAGCATGAACGTGTGTGTGTGTGTGTGTGTGTGAGAGAGAGAGAGACAGAGAGAGAGAGAGAGAGTGTAGTTTAAAGAATGTATGCCACAGCCGCTGAGCTGACTAATGGCTGTTCATAGCAAGTCTTCAGATGACCACAGGGAATAGATGAGTTGAGGAGGAGAGATCGGAAATGAGATATGGATATGGATAGAAAGAGAGTGAGATGGTGTGAGAGGACATAAATTGTTCAAGAGTCCCTTTACCACAAGAGGAAACTGAGAAAACCGTTTAAACCCTGCTGAACTTTTCTGCCTCCCCCAATCTCTCTTTATCTTGCCCTTTATCTATTTTTCTTCACAGGAAATGAAGACAGTTTCTCTTGGTCTTAGCCTTAGACGACACATCCCTGGACTGACTGCAGTAGATTCACTGGTCATTTGATGCTTACTGCACACAAAAGTGACAAGTTTCAAATGGATTCGCTGACTGATGCGCAGCTTCAGGGAGTTGGAGGGCACAGGGTGTTATTTTGGAATCAACTTTTTCAGATTTACATGTCCCTAAATGTCACATAGAATTATATTCTCCTGTCTAGCAGGCAGTTCTTGGCCAGAATAAACTGCAAAGTGGGCCAAACTATTAGACTATTATTGCTATAACTCAAAACTTTCTCACTCTGAGACTCTCTTTACACTGCTCTAAAGAGAGATTTTTGGGTAATCTCAATAATCCACTATAAAAACTTTCATCCATTAAAAGCTCTGAGAGAATGTGGGGGTGTATTATGTCCCTTTCAGTCATGCAGAAGAGGGGCATCTGCCGTGACTCACACTGCTAGTTCTTCTGGGCAATGGGACAACTTCTCACAGATGTAGATGGAGCTGTGCTTCGCACAGAACGGGCTGGGAACCAAGGACACTTCTTATTCAGAACTGGCTTTATATAAAACAAATGAAAAATACTGGAAGTGAAATCTGTTTGGTCTTCGGTGATGCGGAGGAGAAGAATTGTTGTAAAAGTCATTGTTTTTGTTTTCTTTGTGCACAGAAAGTATTCAAGGCCTAGGAACATTGAGTTACATGGAGAGTCAGAAAGCTTTCGGATTTCATCAGAAATATCTTAATTTGTGTTTAGAACGACGTGAGAGTGAGTAATTAATGACAGAATGAGCATTTTTGAACTATACATTTAGGGTCATTGCTTGACTACAGAACAACTGACTCGTCTGGTTTGGTGAATCAAGTATTGCTTATCAACCAAATCCAATTATTTCGAGTTAAAAAAAAACATAGTAAAAATGTTTAACGTTGAGACATTTTAATTTCTTTAGCAATGTTGTTTAATATCTAGTTCTTAAATGTACTAAAATAATCATTAATATAACTGTCAAGAAACCAGATCCAGGGCTGGAAACATTCTCTATGATCCCAACTCTCAGATCCTTTACAAAACACATGGCAGATCAGCCTTGGAGAGCAGCCTGGGGTTTAGAGTTTTTATGTGAATGGAGAGGAAGCAAACAAATCCTGGGTGAGTCTCGTTGATTTGCCCTTTCTCTTTCTCTGTGTCTCCATCCTCTTATTCTAGTGACTGGCATATGCTTTCCTCGGATGTGCAGCTGCCTGGTATTCAAATCACACACTATCATTATCGAAAGACTTATTTACCATTTTATGTGTGTGTGTGTGTGTGTGTGTGTGTGTGCTGGGCTGTTTGTGTGCTGGTGTGCCATCCATCATGTCTCCCAGCGTTTTGTGGGCGCAGCAACAATTTGTCATGTCACACTCCTGCTAGTTTGATTTTGGCCTGCCAGGCATACTTTCTCAGAGTAACGACTGCTCCCTCTTTTTGTCACTCACTCCCTCCTTCCATCTATCCTCCCTCCTTCGTTCATTTACCCTCTCCGTCTCCATAACAACCAAAGTTTAGCCTTGACAGTTCAGTGGAATGGTGTCTTTTCTGTGCAGAGTTCAGTAATTCCTACTCTCTCTCTCTCTCTCTCTCTCTCACACACACACACACACACTCTCTCTCTCTCTCTCTCTCAAGTGCAACGGCTCTGCCTAGTATTCACTGAGAATCTCAAGCTTCTTTGCAGCCTATAGATCTCCTTCACACCGCATCTGATACACATACACTGTGTGAGCTTATGAAGTAGTCTAGATTCAATTTGTGCTGATACTTGCTGAAGCGTTTGATAAGTGTGGGATGGGTTCATCTCTGAAAACTGGGTCAGCATAATTCATACTTGTCCCTCTGAGACATAACAGCATGTGTGTGCATGTGTGCGTGTGTGTTTGCTCACGTTTTGCCAACATTGTGAGGATCAAATTTCCCCACAAGGATAGTAAAACCTGAAAACACCTTCATAGTCCACAAGGAAGATATCTTAATATAGATGATAAATAATGTCTTTAAGAATATGTAAAAAAAAAAAAAAAAAAAGCCAGAAAGGTTTGCATGATATTTAATTTAAGGGATGTAAAATATTAATTCCGACATCTGCAGCTATCAGCCTAAACATTATATGTAATGAAACCAGAAAAATATTCTTCATAAGTTATTCTAAAATGTTGATTTTGTTCTCATGGTTCTCATTATCATCAATGTTAAAAACCATTTTGATGCTTCATATTTTTTGGAAACCATAATATATTTTGCCAGGATTCTTTGATTCAGAATTGTTTTTTAAATCTCACTCACACCAAACTTTAGTATATCATGGTTTTTCACAAATATTTTATTATAAAGTTTGTGAGGGATCATGCAATACTGAAGACTGTAATGGCATAATATAATGTATGTCATGGCTACTGAAAATTCAGCTTTACCATCACAGGAATAAATGACTTTTTTTTTAAATATATTATTGTATGAAATAGTTTGGTTGCCATCTAGCCAAAAGCTAGAAGGATTCATCCTTTCAGTAGCAGTCTTTTGTAAAATGTCTCTAATTAAAGGTGGAACTGATATATTTCTTTGTGTGTGTGTTAAGAGAAGAATGAGAGCCCTTTAAAGGCTTCTGTGGTTGTTTAATTGTCATGGCCGTTGAAGGTCATGTAGTCCCAGCAGTATGAGTCAGCACAGAGCTCATCCAGTGGCCCATCATCTGGACACATTCACCTTTAATTAACGACATTCAGACCAAAAAATAGCAAATCAGTTTCCTTCACTTTTCATTTACGTTTTTTTTTCCCATTCATCTAATTTGTCTCTTAGACTGTGTCATTTTTCAGTCAACCCATTTCAAACATTTTAAAAGCAGTTCAGCTTCCTAGAAACTCATTTTCCTGGAAATATAAGGCTGTTATAGAAAATGTGATTACAGTTTATTTTAAGGTCCAGTTCTTCCTAATAATAAAAAAAAACATTAACTATGACTTTTGCCTCGATAAACTTCACTTGTTGGATCCGTACAGCCAAATGTGACTTTATTTACTATCAAATCCTTCTTTAGTGAGGCACCCTCGGTGGTCAAAAAAGGTTTAAATTACTTTAACTCCAACAGAGTACAGGTGCTTCTCAATAAATTAGAATGTCGTGGAAAAGATAATTTATTTCATTAATTCAATTCAAATTGTGAACCTTGTGTATTAAATAAATTCAATGCAAACAGTCTGAAGTAGTGTAGGTCTTTGGTTCTTTTAATTGTGATTATTTTGGCTCACATTTAACAAAAACCCAACAATTAACTATCTCAACAAATTAGAATACTCCATAAGACCAATAAAAAAATTTTTTTTGTGAATTGTTGGCCTTCTAGAAAGTATGTTCATTTACTGAACATGTAATCAATACTTGGTAGAGGCTCCTTTTGCTTTGACCACTGCCTCAATTCGGCATGGCATGGAGGTGTTCAGTTTGTGGCACTGCTGAGGTGGTATGGAAGCCCAGGTTTCTTTGACAGTGGCCTTCTGATCATCTGCATTTTTAGTCTCTTGTTTCTCATTTTCCTCTTGACCATACTCCAAAGATTTCCTACATGGTTCAGGTCTGGTGAGTTTGTTGACCAGTCAAGCACACCAACACCATGGTCATTTAAACAACTTTTGATGATTTTGGCAGTGTGAGCATCCTGCTGGAAAATGAAATCAGCATCTTCAAAAAGCTGGTCAGCAGAGGGAAGCATGAAGTGCTCCAAAATTTCTTGGTAAACGGGTGCAGTGACTTTGGTTTTCAAAAAACACAATGGGCCAACACCAGCAGATGACATTGCACCCCAAATCATCACAGACTGTGGAAACTTAACACTGGACTTCAAGCAACTATAAGCTTATCCACCCTTCCTCCAGACTCTGGGACCTTGGTTTCCAAATGAAATACAAAACTTGCTCTCATCTGAAAAGAGGACTTTGGACCACTGGACAACAGTCCAGTTCTTCTTCTCCTTAGCCCATGTAAGACTCCTCTGATGTTGTCTGTGATTCAGGAGTGGCTTAACAAGAGGAATACAACAACTGTAAGTGTTTGAAAAAAATATCATCAGAATATCAACATGCCTAATAATTATGCATGTGGTGTAAAGTGTTGCAGAATTTTTTTATACTTGTACACTATAGAGGATTTCTTGTACTTATTCTGTTTTTGTTTAAAAAAAAATTTTTTTCACAAATTAATTATTTAGCCAGTACATTAAAATCTGTTTTTGATTCACCTGGTAAAACACAGTAAGATAGCAATGATTTTTTTTTCAGGTTTTATTTGGTAGGAAATTTCGTCATTTACCCACAAACTGGGGTAAACTAAAGAACATGAGCTGCTGAAAAGCTTATAATTATTCAATCATAAAACTGTAAAATTAAAATTAAATAAAAACACAAACAAGGCCATTCTATATTGTGAATACTCTCTGTATTCATTATGACACAGTATAATTTTTTTAGAAAGAAACATTTAAAAGAGAATTTTTTTTAAAATCTTTTTTTATAATTTAATAATAAAAAAATGATGAACAATTTACCCTTGTTTAAATAATTTGTAATCATGTAATCCATGGAAAAGTAACTGTAATCTGATTACAAGCATTTTAAAATGTAATATTTTCTAATTACAAGTACTTAATAAGTAGAATCTGATTACATAATCCAAAATACATATAATCAGTTACTACCCAGCTCTGTATAATAAAGCTGATACAAAAACACCTCTGCATCTCTCACTAAACCAGCCCTCAGCTCTTGTGTCTCTCTCTGCTCTCTGGTTCAGACCAGGTGATCTCTAACACTCATAGTTACATTTCTGCTGATCTGAGAGCAGTTTTCCTTTTCCATTTTCGGTAATAATAGATCTGAATGGATGACGCAGTGCCTTAATTAGCATTTTACGTCCTACTCAAATGAATCTCCTGAGCTTGTGATGACAGTCTCTGGGGAAACTCGCCTGTGAATGAGAGTCTCTGTGTTGTGTGTGGAGGTGTTTGGGTGTCAAGCCTGATGAAACAAAAATAGAAGATCCAAAATTTGTAGATTTTGTGCACGGATGCAACACGACCAACAAATGTGTCATCAGTGAGTTTTATTCAATACCTCAAGGAACTGCTGTGTGTGTGTGTGTGTGTGTGTGTGTGTGTGTGGCCTTAGGCCCATATCACAGTGGTCCATATCTTTTCTGTGGTGTAATCTTATTTTCATCCATTTAATAATTGATTTCTTTGTCGAGACAGTCACTGGCTGCTCTGAATGCCAAGAAGTCAGAGCCGACCTCACATGTCTCTCTTGTACATCACCCTAATATTTCATCAGGATCCTCCATCAAACGCACAGACTCAGTGTTCTCTCATTTTCTTCATCTCTTTCTAATCCTTTCTCTTTGCCTTTATCTCGCTCCCTCTCTTTCATTTCCACCTTTCTTCTTTCTATCGGTTTATGACCATTTCAGTTCCAACAGTTCTCCAGCCAGAAAACCATCCTATTCTACTTGCACTTTGTATCCTTTCATCTATTTCTTTCATGTTTTCTCTCCCATTTAAGTTCTGCACTTCCAAGTTTCACTTAAGGTTTATTGACATGACAAATGACAGCATTTTGTATTGCAAAAGATGTAGACAAAAACCTCCTTGCTTCATTCACTCGCTCTGTTTCTCAGCAGGGAGACAGCAATCCTTTGTTTGTCATTTCATGGTATACTGCCGCATTTAAAATGCATGTCCATTACATCTGAGAACTATAAAAGATCCCAGCGTGCAAACACACGCACACAGTCTGATTCACAGCTGGATGTTGGAGCTCCCGCAGAGCTGGACTGGACGGGGTGTGTCTGACGGCAGCAGCTGCTCTCTAATGTGGACGTGGCTGGTCTTTTCAGATACTAGCTTTGCTTAACATAGAGAGCATTTCATGGATTAATCGTTAAAATCTGTATCCTGTAATTATAAAATAATTTCAAATTCATTTATTACAAAGGAAGTAAATCTATTAACATATTTACTGACATATCGCTCAAGACTTACTGATATAAAAATCAAAGTCAAATTTATTTTGCAGTATTTGTTTATTGTACAATGCACACTTTTAATATTATGCCTAAAATGCGTTTTAATGTCATTATTAGTGAGGATTGAAGGATCTTTGAATAATATCGGTCTTCTAAAGCAAGATATTTAAAGTATACCTGTAGTACACTTGCAATGGTTCCACTTTAGAACAATTAAATATACTTAAGTGTGTCTTTAGTTCGGACCTCAGCTCTTCTTTTGTACAATTAAATTGCTTTAAGCACCAAATTAGTTAATTTAGCAGTCTTCAGTTATTCCAGTTTAGTATACTAAAAGTACAATTGCAGGGTAATGTTATTAGTACATAAATATGTAAATGTATTTGCAGTATATACTGTATACCATAACATATATGTATTTCAAATACATTTCAGTGTATTTACTTTTCACTAGGGTCCACACTTTTAAACATACAAAGCTTTTAAAGCATTTGACACTTTTTAAAACAACCTAACGTTCAAAGTCTTGGCAAACATTAATGATTAACAATATTGAATTTCTTTAAAGTTTAATTCATTTTTATTTCTACCTCTTTAAATTCAAACAGACTCATTAATTATATTAATGATAAAAAAATAAATATTAATTAAATATAAAGAATATGTTGTTTCCTTAAAATATTTAGAAGAAAGTTACAATCCGATTCATTCTTTCTGTCTTAAGTCCCTTTAAATAAATTCATGTTGCATTCAAACTTTTATTTATCATTTACCTAATTCTTGTGTATTTTTTGTACTTTTATGCCTAAAGTATAACATTGTTAGCTTAGCAAAATGTGCCAATTACAAACTGTCTGCCTACCATCTGCAATTCAGATGATTCCTGTGTTTTATTTAGATTTAGTTGTTGCCTTATAACAGCTTTCTGTGTCTGCAGTAGACAACATAGCAGATCTTGACTGAGAGGATCCGTTTCTCAGGTGTGGAGAAACTGATGATAGAGTCTGAGCTCTCTTTTGACATTATTCTCTCCATTTTGTGTGCTGACAGGTGTGAAGGCACATCTGTCTGATGGATCGGAGTTTGTGTGTGTGTGTGTGTGTGGTTTGACCATTGCCCAGCGCTCTTTATGCTGATCTATTCTCTGATGTACTGTATAACTGGAGAGACAACAGCTGACGCAAAATTGTATATTAACTTACGTCAGAACCTTAGTCATCTTACAGATTTGCATGCACAGCACACACACATATTTCACAATTCCTGTCACTTTATGATTTCCCCCTCTCTGCCTGTCCACTAATTTGTAACGTTTCTCTTCTAGCCTCAGCATGACATTTTCTTGAACTGTCACATTCATACAAACATCCGTGTGTTTATATCAGTACATTTCTTTTGCCTTCCAATCTTCTTTTTAATTGTCAGTCTTGAATACATTAAATGTGTCTTGTAGATAAATTTGACCTGAATTCGATAAACATAACTGCCCCTTTGCATCTTTATTTGAGTGTATGTTTGTCATTTTTGAGTGACTGACTCTTAGCTTTTTTGTCACTCTCTCACAAGGGTATGTGAACCTGCTTTTATAAACCTGGAGAACTGACACATCAGTGTTGTGCTCAGTGGACTGACGTTGATGGCTAAGAATAGACCTTTAGCTCATTTTGCCACCGATCCAATAGAAACAGAACATTCAGGCTCTTCTTGGTATTCCAAGCCTTGGCAACCCACCCACAGGTTCTGTGAGGATAGAGTTCTTCCTGATGCCAAGACGCTATAATAAATAAATAATATTACAATTTAAAGTAATCGTTTATATATATATATATATATATATATATATATATATATATATATATATATATATATATATATATATATATATATATATATATATATATATATATATATATATATATATATATATATATATATATATATATATATATATATATATATATATATATATATATATATGTAATTTATTCCTGTGATGCAAAACTAAAATCCTTCTGATGCTGATTTGGTGCTTAAGAAACATTTCTTCTTATTATCAATGATTGTGCTGCTTAATAGCAATATAAAACTTTTTATAGGATACTTTGATGTTTAGAAAGTTCAAAAGAACTGCATTTATTTGAAATAGAAATGTTGTGTAACATTAGAAATGTCTTTTTATAAATTGCTACTTTTGATAAGTGTAATGCATTCTTGATGAATAAAAGTATTATTATTATTTTAGTTTTTTATGTCAAATTGTTTCCTGAGAAAATGTTATGGATATTAGGTATTTTACTTAATCTGTATTTTTCTCTATAATGCTTATCACTAATATTGATTTGAATGTGATGTAAACCACTGACTCCTGCTCATCACAGTAAATAGTATTCTAAATTAATATTGCTCCATCAGATGGAAGCAGTTTAGATTAACTACAACATAGGAGAGACACTGTATTTCTTTCTCAGAACTGGATGTTTTATAGTAATACACATATACATCACTTCCACATTCTGTCTCACACTCCACTGGAAATGAACTAACATACACACACACATACACAGTAATGTACACACACACACATTCACACACACTGCATGCGGTCCTGTTCAGTTCGTGCAGTCGTCCTGCAGTAACACATCCGTCTCTGCTAGTTTGTGCCTAATTTAGGCTGCTTCCACACCATGTTAACTTACAAAAACGTCAAGCAGAAAACACAAAAACGAACCAAAGTTGAGAAATCAAGTATAAAAGGAAGAGAATAAAGGAATTTTAACATCTGAATAAACAAAAGATAAAAGCATCTCTTAAAAAATAAACAGGTCATTCAGTTAATTTACATCATCACATTACCAGGACTTTCTTTAATTTTATCGCATAATGGAGTATTATTGACAGTGAGTAGAGAAGAACAGCAATAGCAACATGACATTCCGTACTGTACAATGTGGTGATCGATCAGGTTTCGAATGAAGCATGAAGAAAACGGGCATCTGAGACAGTCTTTGGAATCATTAATTGGTCAGGTTCAGCTGCCGCCTCCCCCTTTAAGAAGAAGCCCCACCCCAATGATATGACTGAGATCAGTTGATTGACAGAGGACATTACTCGCAACAAGTCCACAGTTCAAATCCTGCCCACTCAACCATGGATTTCCAGTGACAGTTCCTAGGCATCTGTTGGCAATGAGACCAACAGAGCTAGTCTTCGGACAGCGCGTGCCACTTAGCGATCTGTCGGCGCGGGTGGTCGCAGATCTCGCGCCAGTGCTCGCCAGCGGTGCCGGGGGAGGAGGTGCCCAGGAGGAGTCGGCCGATGACAGGTGTACGGGACGATCTGTCGGAGTCCAGCAGGAGGAGCTCCACGCTAGTGTCTCGCAGGCCGTCTTCTGAGGGCAGGTCGAAAACGAAGAGCTCGTTGAAGACTGGATTGGGGGCGCACTTTTTCACATGTGTCTTCTTCTTACACACTCGCTTCTTCCCCTGGAACAGGTTCACCTTCACATAAGGATCTAAAAAAGACAGCAGGAAGAGAAATAAACAGAGTGAGACAGAAATCAATTCTTCAGTCGATGCACAGAAATGATACATTGTGCACTGGAAGATAACAGACGATACAGCTTAAGAAGTGTTGATCATGGTCATTATAGTTGACTGAAACCATAGAAAACAACACGTTACTTGAAATGAAATAAATGTAACCTAAAATAAAATATACAGTATAAATAAAATATTTTAATTATTATTTAATCTAGCTGGCAAGGCAAAATTTCTCATTTACTTTTACTTTAACTATTAAAATGTAAAAAAAAATTCAAAGAAGGATAAACTGCAGGATCACCTATTATTATTTAAATGTATATATTATTATTATCATTTTTATGAATGATGAAATTAATATTTATAATATTATTGATATATCAAAACTAACTTAATTAAAATGACTTTAATAAAAACCTACAATCAAATTGTGGTTATTATTATTATTATTTTAGATTTCCTCAGTAAGTATTGTTTCTTCAAAAAACATGCAGATCTTGAAATGTCTGGAATCTTTCTCTCTCTCTCTCTCTCTCTCTCTCTCTCTCTCTATATATATATATATATAAAGAATGGTGCATCAGCTAATGACAGCTTCTATCTGACCCGTGCTTTAACCTCACCTGAGGGTCCGCTGGAGTCAGTCTTGGGCAGGTGGCGGGCTTTCAGTACCACTACAGTCAGAGTACTGGTGGTCGACTGATAACACAGGGATAGAAGTAGCTCTCCTCGACCAGCACTCCTCTGAAGATAAAGATAAAGAACCGAGACATTTATTTGTATGTTCTTGCAAGGTTTGGACACAATCAGCATCACAAAGCCCAAAACAACTTCTTTTTATGATTTCACATCTGGCCAGCTAACGCTAGGCAGGTTTGAGAAGACAACTTCTACGTGCGTTAGGGTTACGGGCAACTGACTGTGAATCATTGCCTTGGCACAACACCAATGTATGACTCCAATTATGTGTGAACACGGCAGCATGTTGCCTTGGCAACACATCAGCAGGGTTCTGCTGCTGCCACGGCGATGACTTGGAATGCTTCTCAACCGATGAGGCATAATTATGTGTGTTTAACTATATGCAGCCACAGTCACCAATGAAAGATAATAGCTTTCCTTTCATCTCAAATGGAGTGAATTCTTATGCACATAACAGTGAAATTGTGTTGCCAAAACAAGATTCTCTCAAAGATTATGACTTCTGCCCTGTTCACTATTATTTTAATAAGGCATGTGGCCTTTCAGTCCTCAACAAAGCCTTTAATGCATTTAGGAGTGCATTATATGTGACAGAAAATTGGTTAAGACTCTTTGTTAACAGGTTAGTTCATTTATTATCATCCTAAATAAATGCAGTCAGTATTTAAAGGCAGGAACACTGAGTCATGTGTGGTTCATTAGTGGGTCAATTAAAAATTTACAACCTGTGGGCCTTAAGATGGATGGATTTATTGACCCAGTGGACAAACAGACACCATTAATTGTTTCTCTATTCAGACTTGGGTGTGCCACTGACTGTCCGCAGTAAGCAAGACCAACTACTGACTGTCTTTGACTGTATCTATATATAATACATTGTTATTATAAAATAGTTTTTTTAATTTATTTAAAGACATGCATATTTCGGTATATAAATGTAAATATATGTAAAAAATCAATAAATTTAAATATATTTAAATTTAAATATATGTGAAAATTTGATCAAAAGAAATATAATTAAAGCTTTTCTTACCCTGACATTCCTTTTAATGATGTCTCGGCTCATGAGGACGCGCCCCTCGGATAGGTCGATGTCAGCCAGAGGGACGAGGGTCTCTCCGATCACTTCGTCACGTGAAAAGCGGTCAAAACTCAGCACCATGAAGTGCAAAGCCAGCTGGGAAACTCTTGCATATGGGATTCCATAGAAGCTGAAGGTCTCGTCGAAGGCTGGGTCCAGAGTCTTCCTCAAAACGCGTGTCTTCACCTTGTGCTTCTTCTCAGGCAGCAAGGTCAGCTTGATATAGGGGTCAGAGGTCATTGACTGTTCATCCGTGGGAGACAATCTGTGTGCCTCCTTGATGTGAACCATGAAAGCCTTCTTCTCAAAGTTGTACTCAACCGAAAAGTAGAGTGTCCCCAGGCCACCCTCTTTGTCCTGAGATTTCTCCACAGCTGGTGTCGGTGTCTGACTGGACAGAACGCTTTCTGGAGTACCAGTCTCCTGGTTACCACCTGACCCAGAGCCTACTTGCAGAGAGGGGATGTCCAGGTCTGGGGAGCTACGCACCTTGAGTTGGAGGGTTGGTGACTTGGAAGGGAAGTTTCCGTTAAGATCTCGTTTCTCCAGGTCCAGATGGAGGTCTGATCGCCCACCGCTGGGACTGAGGGTCTGTTTTCCATGTGCTTCTGTTGTCTTTTCTCCTCCAAACTTATTCTTTCCATTCAGGCTTTCAGGATAGATGTCAACTCCCTTCAGCATGTGAACAAACTTATAGGGTGGGGTCTTATTACCAGCCTTGTTGGCTTTGCGCTGACAGCAAATCCATGCAAAGATGGAGACGCTGAAGACCAGGCCAAACACACTCACCACTGCCACGCTCACAGGAACCTCCGCTATTAATAAAACAGGAAATTGAGGGGAAAAAACACCAATAATTTATTTATTTAATAAATGTATGTAGACTTACTGTTGCCATGATATATTAAAATACCTTCAATGGGGGAAAGTACAGAGATAATATAAATTGTTTTGCATCTGAGGCAACACAAACACTGTCATATGTTGACGTTAACAGTTAAAGCCAAGTAAAACCATGCAAAGAAAAATAATGCCACTTTTTCCTCAGCGAACAAGATCTCAGGAGATCACAATCTGTTAAATAATGGCAGAGATTACTATTTACATTTACAAAGAACTGCTCATTTAGATTAAGCTACAAAAGCCTGACAAGCGTCAACCATGTGGTAGTGCTGTAGTGTCTGTGTATCTGGAAATTTCCGTTTTCGTGGTGGGTTCAGCACCTCTCCAGTGGATCAACTAAGATGCTCTGTCAGCCTTTTGTCTTTCTCTCAGAAAACAAATAAAGTACTCTTATGTGACCAATATTTTATCACCGAAGGCTTCTGACAAACATCTCAACGCGGTTATGCATCTTCACCAGTGATGTCATAAACTACTAATATAATATTTATGCCTATCCTCGCGCATCAGGGAAAAGCAGTTTTTTAACCATGCACAAATACCATATGTTCTCCGAAAATGTTAAATAATAACAATTTACTCACCGAAATGTGCTTCTTCCGTAGTCACTGGTGCCATTGTATGCGCGCGCTCTGTCCAAGGTCCTGAAAAGATGCTTCCAGCTCGCGCTGCCGCTCACGATTCTTCACGCGCGTTAAACTCGCCCTTTCGCTTCAGGCGGAGATTAGAGACACGAGACTGAATGATTTAATGCTTGTAGTAGATTAAAAATTAACGTCTGTTTATTGTCGTTCCAAAATAAACAGAATGAGCTAGATTTCCCCCTTTCCCAGAGGTTTCCTCACACCCGCCCAGTGCTGATACTCGCTGCGCTATGAGTCTGCCTTACAAGCGACGCCCCTCCAGTGAGTTCATCGCTTCTGACGCAGTTCTGACGAACACGACGCCTGAAACCACTGCCCTGCGCACTGATACCAAACACAGGCCTCTTAATCATTGTGATTGCCAAGGGTTTATGGCGTATGTGTGTTTTCAAACGTATCTGAAGCGGTCTTTGTTGTGGTACTGTTAACGGGAAGGACTGAGCTGATGACACTTAATTTCATTTGCACAGGCCCATCACTCTGTTTGAATGGAGTAAACACATGAACTTATCTCTTTTATGTTTCCTGGAAGTGACATTTGATCATAATAATGTGGGTAATAAAGTAGTCTGCCTTAATAAATATCATTAATATGACCTTGACTTATCTGGTTGGACATATAAACTAATAGTGGACTTGTTTGTTTTTTGTTGTTTTGGCAGTGATACATATGGTCTGGTGTCTTTTAGGCCCTTATTTAATTCTTTAATAAGTTTGTCATTGGTAACAATGTTCCTGTCCTTATTTAACATCTGTTGAATATGCTCATCAATGAAAATCTGATTTATGGTGTCACACTCAGAGCTTTCTTCATCACTTTGAGGTTTTACTTAATAATATGCAGAAGGGACTCTACACAAAGACACAAAATGTATTTGGTTCTTCAGTGGTTCAATGCCTATTTAAGTCGCTATATAGCCCCACTGCCATACAATATTTAGTTAGAGAAAGGATTAAAAAACAACATTAAAATAAAGTGTATTTCCTGAAGATAATATGGGTCTCCACTTTTTTGCCCCCAAGGAAATATTTCAGAGCCCACACATGAGACTTTTTGACCTCAGAAAAGCATAAAAGTGATTCAAAACAGCTTTTGCCATTGTAGTAAATTCCCCTTCATAGCAACCAAATGAGAGTGGAGTAACATATCTAAAATGTAAGGAGGAGAATGGGGTCCATTTGACAAAGGTTCTGTATAGCACTTACAATGGTTCTCTGATGATTACAATCCAGTGAACCACTTTTATTCATCTAAAAGGCATGCTGAGAGCATAAGATGTTAAAATTGTAAAATTATATTTAAATAATCTTACTCAGCTGTGATACATCGTGTAAATTGACATCATTTTATTAAGAAATTTATCTCATCCCCAATGCTTTTTATTTAAAAATATTTTTCATCATAACAGAAAATGTATAAAAATATCCTAGCCTATTTGAGGAAGCTCTGAATAGACAATTGGTGGCTTTGGGGTCAAAAAGGTTGAAAACCTCTGGTTTAAATGAAGCCAGATGAACTCCATCTTGTATTTCTAACTGGACACTGATTACAACAACAGTCACCACAACTCATCATCAGCATGAATTCATTTCCTGAGTCACCTTATCAGCAGAACCTCCAGCCGCTGTATTAGCAGCCAAACTATATTTCAGGCAAGCAGGTTGGTCTAGCATACTCTTTCTAGGTACAGAATTTATAGTAATTTCAGCTAAACCTTTTTATCCAGAAGTGAGTGCACAAGGGCAGTCTGCCCGAAGCAACCTGAGGTTACATACTAAGCTCAATGGCATTGCTCATAGCTCACTCTGACTCAATCAGTATCCTTTTGATTAGCAAGACTACCATAGACTCTAGTCAGGGACAGAGTACACATTCATGTTTGTGCAAGAAAACAAAGCTGTGAGGGACAGATGTAGAGTCTGTTGTTATTGTCACAGCATATGCTTTACAGAGTTGTTAGTTATGAGGATTTTGTTTAATTTAATTTTTGTATTTTTATTGTTGTATTAGCAATCAAAATCAAGTAAAAAAAAAAAAAAAACACACATCAACCAAAATCCGAATTAGCAAAGAATTATATATGGCGTGTACGCTGACTAAGGTACATATCATACACATCTACTCCATTTTAGCATTGTACTTATTCAGTTTTGTTGTGGCGAGAGTTACAGAAATTTATCAATAAAAATATTTATTGTTCAAGAACAAACAGTGTTCAGAAAACATTTACCGATGTCCTTCAAAAAAAAGTGAAAGTGACGTGACATTCAGCCAAGTATGGTGACCCATACTCAGAATTCATGCTCTGCATTTAACCAATCCAAAGTGCACACACACAGAAGTGAACACACACAAACCGTGAACACACACCCAGAGCAGTGGGCAACCATTTATGCTGCGGCGCCCAGGGATCAGTTGGGTGTTTGGTGCCTTGCTCAAGGGCACCTCAGTCCTGTTATTGCCAGCCCGAGACTTGAACCCACAACCCTAGGGTTAGGAGTTAAACTCTCTAACGACTAGGCCACGACTCCCCCCACCTTACTTAAGGGTATAAACATTGAACACTGGTGGTGTTGTATTGGATCATTTTAGTATGCAGAACAGAGACCTGAATCAATATAATTTAAAATTGAATTGAAGATTAATAACCATAGTATTCATCTATTTTTTCATGTCACCCTAAATGTATGAGATCATACTTATTTATTAAAAACAAAATAGCATTTACAAGGAAGAATCTTTTGTGGAAGGCTCAACACAATAGAACCATATGGACTCCACACAAAATACATAACATAAAAAACATACTTTAAATAATATAACAAAATAATTATAATATAAAGAAAATATAATTACAACAAGAAACAAACAAACCCGTTTTAATGCCTTGATTTTTCATTTTACTATAAGGGCATCTGAGAAGTATTTTATACAATTTCTAAGTATTATAAACAAATGAGGAGATTAAAAATATCTACATTTATGTATAAAGTATTTTGCTAATATTATAATATTATTAATCAAATCGTAAAACAGGGCGCTATTCAGCACATTAGGCTACTTGTAAGGTGAGAGTTAAACTATCAGCAACCAAACCCCTCTCTACCATCCAGTCCTGCACTGCTTTACAAAAAGACTGAAACAAATTAGATGTGTTCTGTATCTTCAAAGGAATGTTTGCATAAATGAATGTATGAGATCACACTTCTGGCTCGTCACCAACAGTCCACGTCACGGACAGCGCCTCGTGCTCTGTCTGTGGGTCGTTTAGGCGACACTGACATCTGCTGGTTGATTTGTTAAGTGACGAAGCCTACAAAACATAAGTTCACCATGACTACGGTACTGAATTTAAAACTAAAATACATTTTTTAACACATTTAATGAGATAATGAACAAATTAATACATCAGTGGATCACCGTTAGAAACACATGCCGTTACTTTAATTATGCAGGCAGAGCTCGCGCGTGCGTAAGAACAACGGGCGCGTGCGTGAAGAGGAAGTGCCGTGAGTCTCTCCAAAATGGCGACGACCATAGAGGGTGGCAATGCAGGAGCTGCAAATAAGAAAAAACACCTCGGAATCCCCGAAGCAATATTTGTGGTCAGTGGGAGTATATGAAAAATAGTTAATTTTCATGTCCTTGCTGTCGACATTTTCAGTTGGTGTTTAACGGCTTTCTTTAGTAGAAAGCGCCCTGCTCTTCTCCTTATGAGGTTTAGGCTTTGCTTGCTCATGTCTTGAAGGTGCAGTGGGCTTTGAGTGACAGATAACACACGATTAATCAGTATTTAAGTACTATATATATATATATATGATGTAATTCATTTAAGGAATCCCATAAGATGTTGTTAATGAGATGTGAACTGTAACTGTGCTTCTGTAGGAAGATGTGGATGCCTTCATGAAGCAGCCGGGCAATGACACAGCAGACGCCGTGCTGAGGAAGCTGGATGAACAGTATCAGAAATATAAATATATGGAGCTCAATCTGGCTCAGAAGAAACTCAGGTTTGGTCATCTATTCTACGCTGTAGAGTAATAGGCAATGATTAGATTCTGTGTCAGTGCTAAATGATGTTCTTTTTTTTGCAGAATATGTCTGTTTGACTGGCTACTCGTTTCCTTACATCAAAGCATAAAATATTATTGCTAATGAAACTTCACTGATATTTTTTGTTGTTGTATTTCTTAGGTTGAAAAGCCAGATCCCACAAATCAAACAGACGTTAGAAATCTTACGGCACATGCAGAAAAAGAAGGTGAGCCCATCACAATATCTAGCTCCCATATTTCCATATATGCAAATGGTTGGAGGAGAGCAAATCAAAGATCAACTCTCTTATGACTAAACATTTGCTTTTAAATTAATGTTTTGTTTTCTGTCAATCACACTTTGTCCCATCTGTATTGTTTGTTTTCCTGTTTCAGGACACTACAGATCTCATGGAGACACATTTTCTGTTGGCTGATAACGTCTATTGCAAAGCCTCTGTCCCACCCACAGATAAAGTGTGTTTGTGGCTTGGGGTAAGTGTTGACTAACATGTGTCATTGTATTAATAGTGAACATGAAATAAGCAATTGATAATATTTAATTTCTTAAACACCAGTTTACAGATGGATAAAATCAGGCTGCTCTTGGTTATAGAAATACATCATATTATGTAAATAAAAATAGGGTGGCACTTGAATATTGCTGTTTGACACTTTCAGTTTTCAAATACTGCCTATATCTTTTCCTTTTTAGACTATTGTGCAGCTCAGTTGTGTTGTAAGAGGGTTTGTTAAGCCTAAGCTCCTCATGAACTGATGAAATATGATTGGCTATGTGTCACATGCCTGTCTGTTAATTGTTAATATGACAAACTAGTTTATAGCCATGTTTTTTGTGTTTGTGTGCCAGGCTAATGTCATGTTGGAATATGATATTGATGAGGCCCAGGCACTGTTGGAGAAAAACTTGGCCACAGCTTCCCGGAATTTGGACTCTCTGGAAGATGACCTGGACTTCCTCAGAGATCAGTTCACAACCACTGAAGTCAGTATCCTTAAAAAATGGCAAATAAATAGAGAGACTCAGGTTTGTATTTGTTCTTTTCAGTAATAATGTGCTAATTTTCTTAGTTCTTTACTTATAATATTTTAAATTTGTCTTAGTTGAAAATGTAAATGCCAGATCAATAGCGTAGATATACAGATTACCATTCAAAAGTTTGGTTTAAGCAAGATGTATAAATTATTTGTCTAAATAAATTGTCTTATACTCAGTAATGCTGCATTTATTTGATAAAAAAATAAATGCAGTATTTGATGTGTGGAGCGGTGGAGAGCACTTAGACACTTCCTTTTGTTGCTTGTTATCAAATATGTAATTATAAATTTTGTTTAGAGTTAGCAATGAGGCCAGCTGTGAGAGAGATGGAGTTATGCACTGCTCTAATTTGGTGGAAAAGAAGTAATAGTGTCATAGCTATAATGTGATTGGAAACGAAGACATCTGTAGATTTCTTTCAAGGAAGAACTCCTTGGTTAAATCAGATACAGACCATAAGTGCCACCTGTTCTCACCATCTGCTAGAATCCGTTAGTGAAAGTTTTGTTGAAGACTCTTGTGTCATCTAAGTTTAACATGTTCTTTCAAGTAGCAGTGTGAGGAAATACTTGCCAAGTTTTTCAGATCCCCCTTAACTGCTGCTCTCCCAGATATGGCACGTGTTTACAATTGGGATGTCAAGAGAAGGAGCAAAGACAACCTCCTCAAATCTGCTGAGCGGTCCTAATAGAGGAGGCTTAGTTTGGTCCAACCCAAAATACTTACCCATCAGAACATTCACCGCCATGTATCTGTTTGCACCAACACCAACTGTTATCTATTGATTTATTACTTTTTAAAGTATTTTTTCAAGTAAAGAGGTGGAAAAAAACAAACAAGTAATAATGGTAGTTTTCTTTTTTTTAAATGATGAATTATTAGCTGTTTAAGAGGGGGCCTCTCTCTCAAAGGTCTACACATTTGTCTTCCTCTGTGCTCTTTTTCCTCTCATTTGTTGTCTGGTAAAATTCTGACATTTCTGTTCTGTTGAAGCGAAACGGTTTAACTTTCTATGGACTTCAAATTTCTTTTTGTTGATTTTTTTTCTTGCCAAATCTTGGTGAGATCTTTGTCAAAATGCAGCATGCAGAATATCAGGGGACATTCATTTATCAGCCTCCTTCCTTCTCCACTGATGTCTGTTTTTTCATCTCTTGTCCTTCATCTGTACTCATTTGTCACATTGAATCCATTAAACACTGAACAAGGAACTAAAAATGAAGCGATTTGGGGAAAAAGGCACAAAATCGATGAGATGGTCTGTGTTTTTAATCTGCGTACAGTAGCTTTTTATAATTCCTCATCTGATTAAAGTTTTGGCAGTGATCGGGATGACTAAGCTTTGCTGAATCCAACTAATTAAATATGTGCCTGCAAATCTGTCCATTTCTTTCAATCTTTGACAATCACTTATGCAGTACTGAAACTAAAAATTTTGTCTTGCAATTCTACTGCCTTTTAATTACATGCTTTCGGAGCAGTACACCAGTTGTAATTATAATATCATCATTGAACTGTTCAATGGCCCTCAATTCCTACAGGCCACGGGTGAAATGTCAATTAAGTTATAATATACAACAAGAACATTTTTTGCATGTTATTTTAATTTGTAGTACATTTCAAGTTACCTTGATGAAGAGGTACAGGGTGTCTTAAATTCACTGAAACAACAGTGTTTGTACAGCCAGTCCTTGCAAATCCACATAAGCCACAAAAAGCTTATAGAGCAAGCCAGTGGTCAACCCAATCCAAACTCCTCTTGTTTGACCCCGTCTCAGCCATGTTTTGAAATGGCTTCATGTTATCTAATGATGTGACAGATTAACTACATTTGTGCACTGTTATGGACAGTATCGACCAACATATCAGATTCGAGAAAGTGGCTATGGAAATATTTATTAGGGGTGAGAGTAAAAGTGAAGAGCAAGTCATTTAAAAAAGTAAAGATAAAGTTATAGATGAATAAAGTAAGGGTTAATTACGTGGTGATGCAATCTCTATAGATACAGATGTGAATGTGTACAAGGTCGATGGCCCTCACTGGGCACTTAGAAAACCTATAGGACGAGCTTGCTTTTTCACATTAGATAGTACTGTACAATCACAAGCTGTGACATCAGAAACACTCTTTGGGATAAAAGGTGTAAAGTACAACTGATTAAGGTTTCTGTTTAATTCTGGTGAGCACCAGAGGCCTCTAGTGGTAATGTGTGATAAGTGAAATGTTAATATTTGTAAAATAATGCATGTTTATTAATCCATCTTGGTCTCATGGATCTACTTTTAATAGTCTCTTATGAATATCAGCATTAGATCATAAAATTACTCTTTTGGGTGATATGATGGATTATCATTTCAGGTGACGTTTATCTCGCACCATTTCAATTATAATGGAAAATCTATTTTTGTTTCATATGGGAATCATGACAGATTGTGTGTTTCATGTAGTATATTGCAGTATATCTCCTTTCTGTTTGTCTTTACTAAAATAATCAGACATTTGACACCACCAGCAGTCAAATGTTTCAAGTCTTGAGATCTTCGAGTCAACAGAAATGCATATCTCAGCATTCATCATTTAAGTCAGCAAGTAAAACTTGTTTTAGTCCGTTATCTGCCCCATGATACAACCAATAGAAGATACCTGGAACAAGCTTGTTCTCGATACTGCGATGTCCATAGCAAGAGCATCTTCATTTGGGAAATCTAACTTTCGTGGCTCAACAGAATGAATGAGAGATGTTACAGTTAAAGTGCAGATATAGTTCTGATTGGCCTTTCAGCTGGAGTTCTGCAATAGCCTTTTATTCTTAACAGTTCAATTCGTCCATTTACAAGATTGTGGGATTAGGTAAATGAGTAAAGTAATATAGAAAAGTGAAGCAATATGGCATGGTGGGACTCATTTAGACATTCAGCAGGCAGGAAAGGGGTGATAATCAGGGAGTTGAAGACTGACCCTGTGATTGGAGGAAGTGGGGTTGTTTTGTCCACCAAGGCCCAAATGTTTGATAAGTACCAGTGTGGCGATTACTGACTCAGCAGAAACACCGGCGGTCACCCTTTGTCACTTCTTCTGACGAATGCACCACGTTCGGTACAAACCCGCTCTTCACTCCCTCCCAACCTTCCTGGATGGTAATCTCCCCACTCTTCACCAGCTCGAATATATCCTGTGTTAGCTCTGTAAAAGCCCTCTCCACATTTATGGCATCACGTGCTGAAGTCTCCACGTAGCGCATGCCATATGCAGCTGCTAGCTTCTCTGCCTCTTGCCGGCTCACCTGACGCTGTGGTTCCAGATCACATTTGTGGCCGACCAGCAGGAAGACAATGCTGTGGGGCTGCACATGGCTGCGTGCCTCTTCTAGCCACTCGTGAACGTTCTGGAAGGAGCGACGGTTGGTTATGTCAAAGAGCAGAAGACCTCCCACAGAGTTACGGTAGTATGCTCTGGTAATTGACCTGAAGAAATCATAACAAAATGAAACAATGTTCCTGAATTTGAATTGAGGTAGTATACAGGATGCAGAATTGCAATTCAAATTTAAATGTAAATGATTCATCCATGAATATGTATACATATTATTCTTAATTTTTAAATCAGATTGTAATGACTCCAGCTTTCGGTAAAACAACAGATTAGTTGGAATTTTCACAACAATTGCTAGATATTAAAAGCCAGTCTAAATAAATAAGGTTTAAGATCAACTTTAAAAAGGCCCAGGTCAGTAATGGTGCACATATCAACAGGAAGCTTATTCCAGAGTCTTGGCCCAGCCAAAGAAAAAGCCAAGTCACACCAGTGTTTATACTGTGACAGTGGGACTTCCAGTAAAAGGTGATTTGTTGACCTAAGAGCCCTGTTTGGCTGACGAAAAGCCAGCATCTTAGTTACATAAGGTGGGGCAGGACCATTGAGAGCTTTAAAAACAAACAATAACATTTTAAAATCAACTCTAAAAGAAACTGGAAGCCAGTGGAGCGAATAAAGAATTAGGTTTTTGTGCTCATGTTTGCGTGTGTTTATAAAAATTGGGCTGCAGCATTCTGCACCAGTTGAAAGTGCCTGAGGGATGACTGGGAAGCAACAGCATAAAGCGCATTACAATAATCTAATCTTGAACTGATAAAAGCATGAATAGCTTTCTCAAGGTAAGAGCAATTCAAAAATGGTTTGACCTCGGCCAAAAGACATAGCTGAATGACCATGCTGTCAATTTGTTTAGAGGCAGCATGTAAAGTGAAAATAAAATGGGTCTGAGAATAGAGCCTTGTGGCACCCCGCAAGACACAGAAGTGGTGGAGGAGGACGAGTCCCCGATCACTACAGAAAAGGTTCTACTGGTCAAAGATGAAGAGAACTGAAGTGCAGTACCCTGAATGACAACAAAGTGATTAAGGGTGAGACAGAAGGACTTCATGGTCCACTGTATCAAAGGCCGCCGTGAGATCAAGTAGCACTAGAATAACAGGGCTCTTGACATCAACAAACCATGCAATATCCTTGTGCACCTTTAACAGTGCAGATTCAGTTCCATGTTGCAATCTGAATCCAGATCGGAATTTCTCAGAAATAAGAGTTATTTTCAAAAAACCAAAAAAACAACTTTTTCTAAAACTTTTAAAAGAAAGTGCAGGTAGGAAACAGCTGTGAAATTAGACAAGACTGATGGATCCAGATTCGTTTTTTTAAGAAGAGGCCTAATCACAGCATGTTTGAAGAGAGCTAAGACATATTAATGAAAACCAACAGAAAAGGACCTACAGTGGTAAAAAACCTCTTTTAGCAGTTTGGTTGGAACAAAGTCCAAGGGGCAATTTGTAATTTTCATTTGTTGGACTACTTTATTAAGGAATGACAGTGAGACCAGTTCAAACTGTTCAAACACCACATAATGTGCTGCAGAGACAGCTAAATCAGTTCCAGAGCTCTTACTCTTGAGTTGTCTGACAGAGTCCACTTTATTAATAAAAAAAGTGGAGACTGAGGCATCAGTCAGAGAGGACAGGTGTGCGGGTTCACAATAGAATTAATTGTGTTAATCACCCCGGGACAATGCCTACTATTGGTGATAATATTAGACAAAGATTTCGACTTTGCCTCCTTCACAGCCCTCTGATAATCAGAAAGACAGCCCCTTAATATTTCCAATAACACATGTAATTTGTCCCTCTTCCATCTCTACTCTACCTGTCTACAGCGCTGCCTAAGGGCACGGTGGCATCATTTATCCGAGGATCTGCTCTTAGCTTAGTAGATATGTGCTTATAAAAGGCAATAGAGTCCAAGATTCCGGAACAGGTGGAATTAAAAGATGAAAGAAGCATGGCATGCAGGAGAGAGATTCACTGAGGGCACAAGGTTTAGACTCCATAAAAGCAGCAGTAAATTCTTCAGCTGTTGAGGAGGTGAGAATACAACGATAAACATGGTGAAACAGGAAATTCAATGATAATGGGGAAGTGATATGAGATGGCAGTCTCAGATATTTCAGTAAGGGAGACAGAGAACCCATGAGAAATAATAAGGTCCAAAGTGTGTACAATAAGATGTGTGGGTCAATCCACTAATTTAAATAAATCAAAAGATGTCCGGAGTCATTTATAATCAGTGGCCAACTAATAAAACAAACAACAAACATGAATGTTAAAATCACCACAAATCAAGAGTAAGATGATCAAACTGTGTTTATAAGAAGTGGAGTGTGGATGTACAACAGAATATGTCCTGTAAAACTAGAAATGAATCTAAGGAAAGGCGTTTGTGTGTTTGACAGGAGTGGATACAACAGGAAATGTAAACCTCCAACAGAAGGCAGAGATGAAAACAAGGTAGATGGATGTTTTTTTTAAAGGCATCAGAGTGAGACAGTAAAAAAAAAAAAAAAAGGTCTGAGCTTGTTTAGGAGTACTGCTGGATATGCACTGAGCTGTGAAGGGTGCCGAGGGGCCTCTGGATTTACTGACATCACTTTAAGTCAGACATTT